>NW_012116599.1:6809293-6827085 GCF_000951035.1 Colobus angolensis palliatus | reverse complement strand
GGAGGCTGAGGCAGGAGAACCGCTTGAACCTGGGAAGCAGAGGTTGAGATTGTGCAGTGAGTTGAGATTGTGCCACTGCACTCCAGCCTGGGCAACAGAGTGAGACTCTGTCTCAGAAAAAAAGGAAGTAATCACATGGTCCTATCCAGTCCATAGCTAGAGTGACATTTCCCAGCAACAACCTTGTCATATGAAAGGCAAAAGCATACATTTCTCCTGGACAGTTAGCTGTGTCTACCATATAAAGCTCATGTTCTAGTAAAACTCCTAGCTGATTTGACTGCAGTGTGTTTAGAAGGGGATACCCTGAGGTAACTGGTGGGTGTCTAATTCCCATTTGTATCACATGAATTTCCCCTGGAGTAGTGAAACTGGTCCCTGCAGCAGATCATTCTTCAAAGAAAAGTTTTTCTTTTTTTTTTTTCCTTTTTGAGATGGCGTCTCACTCTGTCACCCAGGTTGGAGTGCAGTAGTGTGATTACGGCTCACTGCAACCTCCGCTTCCCAGGCTCAAGCAATTCTTCCACCTCAGCCTCTTGAGTAGCTGGGACCACAGGTGTGTGCTACCATGCTTGGCTAATTTTTTGTATTTTTTTTGTAGAAACAGGGTCTCACCACATTGCCTAGGCTGGTCTCAAACTCCTGGGCTCAAGCGATTCACCTGCCTGGGCCTCCCAAAGTGCTGGGATTACAGGTGTGAGCCACCGTGCCAAGCACAAGTTTTTCTAATACTGTTAACACTGTTCTCATTTGAATTAATCAGGTAGTTTTAATTTGTTTTTTAAAATGTTACATGTCATTCTAGAGTTATAAGCACAAACATCGTTCAGATTATTTAAAAAGGATCTAGATATTCTAGAGAAAGTTTTCTCCATACCATTTAAATGAGATCATAGTGATGGCTATGGTGAACTCTCTTGGTCAACAGCCATTTCTATGTCCCTTTAGTATTTGCTTTTTTTCTGTACAGCAGAGGCTGAGATGATTAAAAATTACATTGCACAGAATCCTCTGCATCTGGGATCTGGATATTGCAAGAATTAGATCAACCTCTGAGGGGTATAAAAGGCAGAAATGAGGTGAAGGTCATTTTCCTCCACCTTCTATCTGTTGCTGCTGATAAGGAAGATTGGGGTGGAGGAGTTGAGTTTTCTGCACTGCAGCAATGTTACCGGGTCCAGATAGTGTCATACAAGTTAATAACCAGTTACAGAGGCAGCTGTAGTCAGCTGGGCACCCACCACTCCTCCCGGCTAATTTTTGTATTAGCTGGGCGTAGTGGCAGGTACCTGTAATCCCAGCTACTCGGGAGGCTGAGGCAGGAGAATCGCTTGAGCCCAGGAGGTGGAGGTAAATTGAGTGTTGTAGCATTCAATCACTAACCCGGGGTGTGCAGAGTGGTGACGACAACAGAGGCAATGGTTCCTTGGTTCCTCGACTGCAGCCATAGTGGGGTGTTCTTGAACTTAATCATTCCAGAAGTGGCTTCTTGATGTCCCCGCCTTTTTTTTTTTTTTTTTTTTTTTTTAACAGAGTCTCACTCTTATTGCCCAGACTGGAGTGCAGAGTGGCATGATCTCGGCTCACTGAAACCTCCGCCTCCCAGGTTCAAGTGACTCTCCTGCCTCAGCCTCCCAAGTAGCTGAGATTACAGGCGTCTGCCACCACGCCTGGCCAATTGTTGTATTTTTAGTAGAGATGGGGTTTCACTATGTTGGCCAGGCTGGTCTCAAACTCCTAACCTCATGATCCACCCACCTCAGCCTCCCAAAAATGCTGGGATTACAGGCGTGAGCCGCCGTGCCCAGCCTTCCCTGCCTTTTTGGCTACTGCAGAGACAGTGGCATCTTCCAGGGCCAGTTCAGCAGTCATGACCTGGAAGCATTTCTGCAGATAAGTCTAGAGCCTGCTTTCCTAGCCCTTCCAGCAATTTTGTACACATGATTCTCCCACGACATCTCTTCCCAATTCCATAGCTAGAATTTCAGTTTTCTGCAACTAACTGACACTAGTCTATGAAACGCCCTTCTATCTTTTTATACCAAATTCTAGCCACGCTCCAAAGCTGTGCAGAATCCTGGCTCCCAGCCCTTCTTGATGGAATCTTCCTTTTTCTGAACTCCGAGGCTTTCGCTGTTTTGGCATGCCATGTGACAAGTTATTTGCATACTTTTCTATCCTTGGTTTTAGCAACTTTTAGTTTTAGCTCTTTTGGTTGCAGAAAAATAGAAACCCACTAAAAACAATATAAAAGGATAATAATATAAGAGCATCTCACAGAAAACAGAGTCTGCAGTCAGTTTTCATAGGGTAGAAAGTAAGATGTAAAATGCCATTGAGAAACCAAGCAGTCACCTTTTCGCTGCCACCCTCTAAAGCTGTGTGGTCTCCTACCTCCTCTTCCTGCATATTTCTCCTCTCTGTCTCTCCTCCTCCTTCTTTTTGTACAGATTGGTTTCTCTGTCTCTCCCAGCAGAGTTCATGAATTCATTGTATTGTATTGTATTTGTATTATTTTTATTTATTTTTCTTTGTCTAGAGAAGGCTCTCAGTCTGTTGTTCAGGCTGGAGTGCAGTGGCATGATCATAGCTCACTACAACCTCCAACTTCTGGGCTCAAGCGATCCTTCCACCTCAGCCTCTTGAGTAGGTGGGAATTTAGGTGTATGCCACCATACCTGGCTAAATATTTTTGTGGACATGGGGTCTCCAGGCTGGTCTCAAATTCCTCACCTCAGATGATTCTCTCACCTCAGCCTCCCAAATCACTGCCATTACAGGCATAAGCCACCGTGCCTGGCCATTATTTTTATTTTTTGTAGGGATGGGGTCTTGCTATGTTGCCCCAGCTGGTCTTGAACTCCTGGCCTCAAGCACTCCTCCCACCTCAGCCTCCCAAGTAGCTGGGATTATAGGTGTGAGCCACCATGCCTGGTTAAGCTCATGAATTTAAATATGGTAGAGACTTCTAGTTGCCTACCCAGTACCCTTGGTCTCGTTCTTCTCCCCAGTTTTAACTGGGCACAGATCACTTGGAATAAATACTACCTTTCCCATGCTGCTACATGGCTATATTCTAGGCAATGAGATGGCTCTTTAAAAGAAAGAGAGTGAGACTTTCTCCTCCTTTATCCTTCTTGTTTTATATTTTTTCTTCTTCTCTTCCTTTATCCTTCTGAGTGGAGAGCGGATATAATCGTTGGAGCTATGGTTGCCACATTTTGAACATGAGAATAAAGAGATCAAAGAGACGGTGGATCCATGCACTGAAAGGATCTCTGAGGAAGTGGAGCTCCCACTCCAACTCTTGAGTGCTGTGTTAGTCTGTTCCCATGCTGCTAATAAAGACATACCTGAGACTGGGTAATTTGTAAAGGAAAGAGGTTTAATCGACTCACAGTTCAGCATGGCTGGGGAGGCCTCAGGAAACTTTCAATCATGGTGGAAGAGGAAGCAAACACATTCTTCTTCACATGGCAGCAGCAAGGAGAAGAATGAGCAAAAGGGGGAAAGCCCCTTAAAAAAACCATCAGATCTCGTGAGAACTCACTCACTACCAGGAGAACAGCAGCATGAGGGTAACCAGCCCCAATCAATTACCTCCCACCAGGTCCCTCCCATGACACGTAGGGATCATGGGAACTAAAATTCAAGATGAAATTTGGGTGGGGACACGGCCAGACCACATCAAGTACTTACCTCCCGACTTTGTGAATAACTTTCTATCTTAAGTCATTTTTATTTTAAATTTCTTTTTGTGTGCAGCTAAGCTTAATTTTAACGAATACACATGCTCTCCCATTTCATTCATACTAGGGAATAAGTTGTTTCTCTTGGTTTCAATTCCAAGCTCCGAGAGGGATTGGAAGAGATTAGCTTCTGTATCTACTGGTATTCCAATCAACAATGACCAGGGGAGCAAAATTCCATAACACAAATGGGATACAGAGGATCTATGCATGTAAGTTATGGGGGGGGTTGTTTTTACAGAAACAGGTATGTGTGTTGGGCAGATACTAAAATGTTGTCATCATTCTCCTCTTCAGTTATCAGCTAATTCTCTTTTCAGCTTTATGCTGAAATATCTTCCCCTTCATAACATACAGATTAAATTTCTACATTTTTTACAGAATTCTTCAGATACTTCCTTTTAGCTACAAATGTAAGGAGTTCCAAACCCAAGTGGAAATGTTATGCCCACTAGCAAAAGCATGCAACTTACTCAGTTTTGGTCAAATGGCAAAGACTCTGGACGTCAGACACTTGATTCTCATAGTCAGGTGGAGTCCAAATGATCCAGTTCCCTACATATAAAATGATTACCGAAACAGTTCTTCAATTCAACAGCTTATGAAGACAGCAAAAAGATTTGAAATGGCACAACCCACATTCTGAGATAAGTAACTACCACCTCCCACTCATTCAAGTCAGTAATAAATATATAATTTGTTTATTATAATATATAGTTATAGAATGATATAATTTATATGACTTAGTGGGAGGGTACATTTTAGTTGTTAATTTTTATAAAATAAAAAATATATATTTTTAGAATATTATATAATTGTAGTAGAAATCTCAACCATGCAGAATTACATAAACCATACAATGGAAGTGTCTTCTGTCTCTAACCCAGTTGTATTCTTTCAGTTATTCTCAGTGTTTTGCGTGTTGTGTTGATAGGTGGGTGTTTTTTGTTTTTGTTTTGAGATGGAGCCTCACTCTGTTGCCCAGGCTGGAGTTCAGTGGTGCAATCTCAGCTCACTGCAACCACTGCCTTCTGGGTTCAAGCGATTCTCCTGCCTCAGTCTCCCGAGTAGCTAGGATTACAGGCACCTGCCACCATGCCCAGCTAATTTTTTTGTATTTTTAGTAGAGACAGGGTTTCGCCGTATTGGCCAGGCTGGTCTCGAACTCCTGGGCTCAAGTGATCCTCCCACCTCGCCCTCCCAAAGTGCTGGGATTACAGGGGTGAGCCACCATGCCTGGCCCATAGGTGAGTTACTCTTAATCCTTTCATACAAATCCTTTCATACAAAGGATTTCACATTTCACTGGGGTCCAGTAACTGGATCCCAGTCTGGAGCTAATGTTTTGGTGTCCATTACCAGGCATGCCCCTTGTACCAGGCTGTGTGCCCCCTGCTGCTGCAGAGTGGAGCGCTGCTCCCTAAGCCTACTACGCCCGAGCTTTTGGCCCACACTGACTGCACCGCTGCATGCACTGTCTCACCATTCCCAACAGCACTCACTGAATCTATGCTCTGGGCTGAGCGGGGGATTACACAGAAGCAGAAGGAAGGCATTGTAGAGATTAGAACTGCCTAACATCCCAATCTTTTCTCCTAGACATATTGGCTTGTATTTCCACCAACTTGAACTCATGCATAACTGAGTGACTTTTTTGGCCAATGAAATGTGAACAGAAGTGATGTGGGTCTCTTCTGGGCAGAAACATATAGATCCAGTATGCGGCTCACCACATTTTTGTACCCTGCCCCTGTAACTGTGGAAGCCTGGATCAAGATGCTGCCTCTGCCAGTCTAGGTCTTTCAGGAACTACCATGAGCACGGACCCCATTTAGATCAGGATAGTGAGTTAGCATAAGCAAGAACTTTTGTATTGTTTTTGTTTTTTGAGACGGAGTCGCCCAGGCTGGAGTGCAGTCTTGGCTCATGGCAACCTCCACCTCCCAGATTTGAGTGATTCTCCTGCCTCAGCCTCCCAAGTAGCTGGGATCACAGGTGTGTGCCACCACGCTTGGCTACTTTTTGTTTTTTTAGTGCAGATGGGGGTTTTGCCATGTTGGCCAGACTGGCCTCCAACTTTTGACTTCGGGTGATCCTCTTGTCTTGGCCTCCCAAAGTGCTGGGATTACAGGCGTGAGCCACTGCAGTTGGCCAGAAATTTTGTATTTTAAAGCCTATGCCAACTGATAGTCTTTTCTTGAGGAGCTCACAAGCTAGCAGAGAGGCAATGTGGAACCACAGTCTGGAGATGTAGTACTGTACATGGCCAAGTAAGTGTTCAAAGGCTTAAATAAAATATGATAACCTCCTCATCCAATCTCTCTCCTATTGCTATCTTTCAGTCTGGTAGCATTCGCCAAAACTCTCACGTCTTAGATGGGCTATCTCCAAATGGATTAGTCTGCAACACTGGAATAATATGACATAAACATTTTATTTTGTGTATGTGAGCATACAGCTTGAAATAAACTCTAATATTTGCAGCAGAAAAAATACTTTTCTCCGCATCTCATATGTGTTCATTTTCTTGTTGAACAATTTCAAAGAAAGAAACTTCCATAGCTGGTAATATCAATAGAACAAGAAAATATAGTTTAGCTGGATATTTCTGCTTTTACTTTTTACAAGCCATACTAATAAAGGAGTATATTAAAGGAGCTTATCGTAAGCCTATCTTCTTGCATAAATTTATCTCATAGATTTTTTTTCCTGCTTTCCTTCCTTCACCCCATCATAATATAGAATTATTTTCTCATTTCCCATCATAGTCGTCATAATAATGTCCTACCCTACTGGACTCTGAACTACTTTCCACTATTCATTTTTTATTAGCGTTAAATTTTAACCAGAATATTGGGATAAAAGGCAACACAGTATCATGCAAGCATAACCACTTTGACAACGTTTCTAACTGAGCTGGGGTGACCATGACCTGCTGCGAGGGATGGACATCCTGCAATGGATTCAGCCTGCTGGTTCTACTGCTGTTAGGAGTAGTTCTCAATGCGATACCTCTAATTGTCAGCTTAATTGAGGAAGACCAATCTTCTCAAAACCCCATCTCTTGCTTTGAGTGGTGGTTCCCAGGAATTATAGGAGCAGGTCTGATGGTGAGTAATAGTCATATGAGTTGATGTGAAGAAGCGCCTGCCTATTTCACCACAATCCTAAAAGCTATCTTTCAGTCTTGCAGTTAACTATGTCTTGGCTAATGATACAATTTGGAGCAGTGGTATGGCATTAACTTATATTGGTCATCAGTGAAGAATGGTAATTTAAATAAAGTACACTATGTGGAATAGGATAGAGAGCTGGGCAAAAAATTAAATAAATTGATAGAAGTTGGCTGGGTTATTATCTCTCACATTTCTGCACAGGTAGGGCTGCTCTTCCAAGCTTTATGGTTAGAATTAGGAACTTTCTGAATTAGTTCCTTCAATTTTCCATTGCTCCATACCAGTCTCTAAGTATTCACAGAAAATGCAATAGGAGCAAGAGGTTGCTTAATAGGAATGAGTAGAAACATTCCCATGTATGATGACTGGCCTGGGTGATGATAATTATGAGCCATGAATGTTGCATTGCCTGTACCTGAAGGGAGTTGGGCTAAGAGACATGGACTTAAAATCCTGGGTCTCTGGTCTCAAGGACTTTTTGACTCAGCTATTATATAGATCCTAGGACATCGAGCTTGTTGAATAGTTTGATGATTGTCACTAGGTCTACCTTTGTTGAAATCTGCAGCAGAGCAGTGCAGTATGGAACTCCTGAATGTAACTGACATGAGTCACCTGAGGCACTTGCAATAGTTAGATTTATGGATTTTCTCCTGAGAATTCTGGTGCAGTAGGCCTGGGCAGGACCCATTTGTATAGGGAAAACTGCTTTCAAATCTGGCAGAATACCTCAGCTATGCTTCTGCCTCCAATATATCACTGCAAGCAAATCATTTATCCTATGGTTTTGTTTCTATATGTGTAAAATGGGGATGTGGATGTTGAAGTTGATAATTCAGCATCCAAGAGGTGTGTTTTTGTTTGTTATGCCACTATGGGGTTTAGTTAGTGCCAGATAAATGAGCATATGTGTGTGTGTGTAAGACAGAGAGAGAGAGAGAGCGCGCAAGCTGCAAGGACTGACATTATCAGTGTTTTAGAGACAATAAAACACGGAGGTGACTTTAGTTTAACTTTTTTTTAACTTTTAAGTTCAGAGGTACATGTGCAGGTTTGTTACACAGGTAAACGTGTGTCTTGGGGGTTTGTTGTACAGATTATTTCATCACCCAGATACTAAGCCTACTACCCATTGTTTATTTTGCCTGATCCTCTCCCTCCTCCCACTCTCCACCCTCTGCCCTCCAACAGGCCCCAGTGTGTGTTGTTCCCTTTTGTGTGCTCATGTGTTCTCATCATTTACCTCCCACTTATGAGTGAGAACATGCGGTTTTTGGTTTTCTGCTCATGCATTAGTTTGTTAAGGATAATGGCCTCCAGCTCCATCCACGTCCCTGCAGAGGACATGATCTTATTCCTTTTTTGTGGCTGTGGAGGTGATTTTTAAAAAATTCAGAACATAGTTTTCTACTTGAATCACTGATTCTTAATTATGATCAGTTACTGCTGCTGATCTTATCCCCAGATTTACAAAAACCCTCTTCCTTTACCATCACAAGGAATCTGTTTCTCTGCTTTAGGTAGAAAGATCTAATTAAAGCAAAAGCTTTTGGAAAGTTTTGGGCTATTTCTTCACACTGCCACGAATGCTCTCTTCCAGGCTGAGAGACAGAAAACACATTGCAACTCAACAGCGTGAAGCAACCAGACATCCGTGTGTCTGTTTTCTCCCCTGTAGAAGGCGTCTCTCTATTTGAGTAGTAGAAGCCTCTTTTGCATTTGCTTACGCCAGAAGCCAGGAGCAGCTGGCTGAGCATAACTTAACGACAGCAATTTCCATGAAGCTCCTAAAAGTTCCCGAGTTAAGACAATCCACTTAGAATAACTCATGCAGCATTAGATATAAATTGGCTCTGCCACAAATCCCATGAGATAAAAAAAAAAAAAGTATTAGCATTAAAGGAGTCTGAGGTGGTGATGACACATACCTACATCTCCTGTATTCTTCATTTTAGGATGGTGGCGGGTGTGGCAGGGAGAGAAGAGACAGAGAAAAACAGACAGAAGGACATAAGTCTTCATTTATTGGCCATCTGCCAAGGGCAATCTACTGGGTTCATTCATTACCTTGTTATCTCATTTAGTCTCTATAATAATGTGTGTATTTATTACCACTTGTATTTTACAGGCCAGCACACAGACAGTCAGTCATGTTAACAAGGTCACCTAATGGATGTGAAACCCAGTTCCAGATACATCTGACTTCAAAACTCTGTTTTTCCACTAGTGCTAGTACCATAGTCCTCAACACCTGTCTCAGGGCTGCCAGAGGTGAAAGACATAATCTATAAATTAATCCATAAAGTTAAGTGACCAGGAAACTGAATCACAGAAAGATTACAGAAACTTGTGGAACAGTTTCAGAGAATCTGACCTTCCTTGTTCTACAGCTAACTTTACTTTATCACCCTCAGCAAGTATTATCGAAGATATCCACATCAGACTATCTCTATTATTCAGTATTACAGAATGTCATTAAAGCATCAGACAACTCTTTGAAAAGTCCAATATGAACTTTATAGACAGAGGCTAAGCCCACAGGCGAACAGGTGGGTGGTAAAAAGGGTTCAGACTACAGGTATATGTTCATGATCCTCAGACAGATACAGAATGTGGAAGAAAGTCTTTTTCAAAGGGACTTATTAATATGTCCTTTACAACATCCATGAAAATACCCACTGGTTCAAAATATTGAGCTTTCAATATACTTGTAACCACACAAAAAAGTTATTAGAGAAGAAATCACTGCCCGTGATAAGCACTTTGGTCATAGTTCTTGAAATCTTTCCAAGATTACTGTAGTGTTTCAAATTAGTATTGTTACCAAAAATGGGATTTTGCAGGAAGTAGATAATTATACAAACTATGGAATTCATTATTGATTACATCATGAAATATATTCATTTTATGGCTTCACGACTTACTTAAAACGGAGGTGAACTTTTCATCTTCTAAAACCATGACTAAGTAAAAATGTGATGTACTTAACTTTAAATGGAAAAACCGATACAAATGTTATTTGTCTGAGTATTTTTAAAAAGACCTCAAAATGTTTTCTTGAAAACATATAAACAGAAAGGCCATTTTATTTTATTTAAGGTTAATTGTGAGCCTGATCTTAATCATGCTTATTCATTGAGTTCACTTATTTGATAAGAGCAACTCATCAAAGTCAGTTATTAAAGTCTTAATAGAGAACAAATTGTTGAAAGTTGGCTGGGCGCAGCGGCTCATGTCTGTAATCCCAGCACTTTGGGAGGCTGAGGCGGGCAGATCACGAGGTCAGCAGACCAAGATCATCCTGGCTAACATGGTGAAACCCCATCTCTACTAAAAATACAAAAAATTAGCCAGGCGTGGTGGCGGGCACCTGTAGTCTCAGCTACTCGGGAGGCTAAGGCAGGGGAATGGCGTGAACCCGGGATGTGGAGCGTGCAGTGAGCTGAGATCACGCCACTGCACTCCAGCCTGGGCAACAGAGCGAGACTCCATCTCAAAAAAAAAAAAAAAAGTTGTTGAAAGTTAAACAGATGAGAAGATTTTACGCATGACAAACATTTGTAAAATATACTTTTGTGGGTTTTTTTTTTTTTTTTGGTCATTGTTTTTGAGACAAAGTCATGCTCTGTCACCCAGGCTAGAATGCAGTGCTGTGAGCACAGCTCACTGCAGCCTCAACCTCCTGGGATCAAGTGATCCTCCCCCTTCAGCCTCCTAAGTAGCTGGGACTATAGGCATGCACCATGATGCCCAGCTTATCTTAAAAACCTTTTTTGGCCAGGTGTGCTGGCTTATGCCTGTAATCCCAGCACCTTGAGACGCTGAGGTGGATCACCTGAGGTCAGGAGTTCGAGACCAGCCTGGCCAACATAGAGAAACCCATTTCTACCAAAAAATACAAAAATTAGCCGGGCATGGTGGTGCATGCCTCTAATCCCAGCTACTCGGGAAGCTGAGGCAGGAGAATCACTTGAATCCGGAGGTGGAAGTTGCAGAGAGCCAAGATTGTGCCACTGCATTCCAGTCTAGGTGACAGAGCGAGACTCTGTCTCAATTTTTTTTTTTTTTTTTTTGTAGATAGGGTCTCACTATATTGCCCAGGTTGGGGTCACACTCCTGGGTTCAAGCAATCCTTCTGTCTTGGCCTCCCAAAGTGCCAGAATTAAAGGCATGAGCCACCATGACTGGCTGAAAAATATAGTTTTGATATTCGTAATGAGCTATGACTTTGTGTGTTACTTTCATGTTCAATTTCTTAGAGGACTCCCAAAAATCTGAATTTCATCACAGAATTTTTAATAGTCTAAAGTTTTTTTGTACTTCATTTGTAAAATCATACTTCTAAAACTAAATACAATTATGGGTTTCTGTAAGAAAAAATGAACAATATTACTTTTCTTTTTAAAAACAAAAGACTAGCAAGACATTTAATTTTACAAAAACTCAGGCATTCAAAATATGCTTAGGAAATGAAAAAGCGTGTTCTCATAATTATTCATTTTGGCAGGAGATTATCTGGTAAATTTATATATAATTCAGACATACACACACACCATTCACAGTTTTAGCGTCTGTCCTCTAAAGAACCCCTCCAATTTCCAGAGCTCTGAATGGGAAAGCGGTTGAAACCACAGTGAGTTGTCAAATTACCAGTAACAGCATTACAAAGATGTGTTAACACGCCTTGAAGTCAGTGGGGTGGGGACTAATACACTGTAAGCAATTGTCCCTTTACAAAACCCCTTTGTAAGCGAATCATGAAAGTAAATATTTAGCAACTCTGAAATAAACTTATCTTCATGAAAGTTAGCAGAGTTCAGTTTGCATCAACAAGGAAAACAGAACAATTTATCTATTTAAGTTGCAATGTCAATCCACTTTTTTTTTTTTTTTTTTTAAGACAGGGTCTCGCTTTGTCATCCTAGCTAGGCTGGAGTACACTGGCACTTTCTTTTGAAAGAATCATTATTTTTCTAAATCTGTGGCTGGCAAACTATAAATATTCATTGAATATTTTAGGTTTACAAACTAGCCTCTTCCACACAATTTTTTTTTTTTTTTGAGATGGAGTCTGGCTCTGTCACCAGGCTGGAGTGCAGTGGTGCGATCTTGGCTCACTGCAACCTCTGTCTCCCGGCTTGAAGGCTGCCTCAGGCTCCCGGGTAGCTGGGACTACAGGCACGCGCCACCAAGCCCGGCTAATTTTTTGTATTTTAGTAGAGACAGGGTTTCACCATGTTGGCCAGGCTGGTCTCAAACTCCTGACTTCAGATCTGCCCGCTTCAGCTTCCCAAAGTGCTGGGATTACAGGAATGAGCCACTGCGCCTGACCTCTTCCACACAATTTAACTCAACTGTTGGTGCACAAAAGTAGCCATAGGCAGTATGTAAATAAATGGATGTGACTGTGTTTCAATAAAACTTTATTTACAAGAAAGAGGTGGTGGGCCATAGTTTACCAATTCCTGTTATAAATGATTTGTCCTGTAAGCTCAAAAGGCAGTATAGCTTATGTGTACAATAAAAGATGTTTAGTGCATGAATACTGACACCTATTTGGGAGCTAGAATTTCTTTTCCCTTTTCTTCTGGGCTTTCAGCTATGCTCCAAGGTGGCTGGGCAGCCGTATACACATGTGGCCTCTAAATAAGAAGTGTGGTGGTGTCCAAGGCAATGTGTAAGCAAGCTTGATAACAATACAAAGTGGCATGGAGGCAATACATCATCAGATGGAGAGTGGTTTGTTAGGAAAGCTGCCTTGTAAAGAGGCATAAACTTTAAACCTGTGCTGAAAGAAGAAAGGCAGATGTGGCCTTGAATAAATGAATCAGAGAGGGAGTAACTGGAAGGACAATGAGATGGGCAAGGGTGAAGGCAGCAAGGAAGATGAGAATGAACAAACTCTAGGTAGGAATGGGGGAGAATGGTAAGACTTGAGTCAGTGTGGAACAGGGATTAAGAGTCCCGGCTGAGTACAGAGGCTCACCTGTAATCTCAACACTTTAGGAGGCCGAGGCAATCACTTGAGCCCAGGAGTTCGAGACCAGCCTGGGCAACATGGCAAAACCCCCATCTCTACAAAAAATGCCCCTCAAAATAAATTAAAAATAATGGGGCACGATGGCATGCACCTGTAGTCCCAACAACTCGGGAGGCTGAGGTAGGAGGATCTCTTGAGCCCCGGATGCTGAGGCTGCAGTGAACCGTGATCATGCCATTGCACTTCAGCCTGGGTGACAGAGTAAGACCCTGTCTCAAAAAAACAAAACAAAAAACCATCTGGGTTCTGCACCCCAAATGACTAGGTTTTTTTTGTTGTTGTTTTGAGACGGAGTCCTGCTCTGTCGCCAGGTTGGAGTGCAATGGCATGATCTCGGCTCACTGCAACCTCTGTCTCCCAGGTTCAAGTGATTCTCCTGCCTCAGCCTCCTGAGTAGCTGGGGCTACAGGTGTGCACCACCAGGCCCAACTAATTTTTGTATTTTTAGTAGAGATGGGGTTTTCTCATGTTGGCCAGGATGGTCTCGATCTCCTGACCTCGTGATCCACCCACCTTGGCCTCCCGAAGTGCTAGGATTACAGACATGAGCCACCACGCCCGGCCAAATGACTAGTTTTGAATCCCAACCCTTCTACTAAGAAAGTAGAAGGACAATTTGAGTCGTTTGTCTAAGAAAGACAAATTACTCAAACTTTCTATGCTGCAGTCTTCTCATTGGTAAAATGGGAATAATAATAGCACCTGTAGTACCTCATAGGATTATGATGAGGATGGAATAAACTAAGGCATGTAAAGCGCCTGTAACAGTGCCTGGCATGTAGTCAGAGCTCGGGAAAATGTTAGAGAATGGGAGTAGAAGGAGAGAGAAAAACCGCTCAAGGGCAGCTGTGCTGAGATGGCAAAAAACCGATGCCTAAAATTTCTCAAGTGGAAGGAAATAATTTACATTCCACCCTTCAATGATACAAAACTCCTTCCAGTAAGAATTTCTAGTCATAGCTGCTGCCTAGATATGACTAAAAATTGCAACCCAAGTCCTGAGAATATGGTGTTCTTTCTTACAGCTTTCCTTGGCAACATGTATTTCCCTGAAGACAGAATGCGATCTATAGATTTCTGAGCATCAGTGTATAAAGTGAGATCATCACATATCATGGATAGAGGAAGAGAAAGGAGAACGTGGAACCAAAAATAATTCTCAAATATAAGTTTGGGGAAACCAGCAAGATAGCTGGGATCTTGGGAAAAGAAAGGCTAGTGGGAGTGGGTGGTGACAGAATGATTTGTTCCCAACTGCCAGGCAAACAAAACCTCAACTTCTTTTCTGCAGGTTTGCCAGAATAATTCATACAATTTCTTGAAAATTGGGTCAGGTGTGATAGCTCACACCTTTAGTCCAAGCACTTTAGGGGCACAAGGCAGGAAGTTTTCTTGAGGCCAGGAGTTCAGGACCAGTCTGGGCAACAGAGTGAGATCTTGCCTCTACAAAAATAGTTTAAAAATTAGCCAGGTGTGGTGGCCTATACCTGTGGTTCTAGCTACTCAGGAGGCTAAGGCAGGAGGATTATTTGAGCTCAGAAGTTTAAGGCTACAGTGAGCTATGCTCGTATCACTGCACTCCAGCCTGGGTAACAGAATGAGGCCCCTACTCTTTAAACAAACAAACAACTAACAGAGTTTGGATGATGCAGCCAATTCTTTCAGAAACATTTCTTCCAAAAATAATATATAAATAAGTCATCCTAATCTATTCAAAATCTAGTTCTCTGCAGATGACTCAGAGTGAACTAAGAATGTAGATAGAAGACTTCAAAACTGCTGTCTTAAATTCCCCCGTTCCTGCCACCACTTTTAATCTTTCTGGTTGAAACTGGGATGACAAGGTTCACAAAACCACGGATATTGCCAAATTCCCTTTTTGTTCTTTGAGGCTTGATTTCCCATAACTGGTGGTAAACGGAAGGTGAAGATTACTATTTTTTCTTCCGATGAGAAGTAATAATACTCATCTTTCCTGTTGATGTCATTTCCAGGCCATTCCAGCAACAACAATGTCCTTGACAGCAAGAAAAAGAGCATGCTGCAACAACAGAACTGGAGTAAGTATGGAGCAGTCGGCACGGAAGCAGAAGTGCATAAACAGTTACTGCTATCTAAGCAAAGCCACACTGAGTCGCTTACATCCACCGAATCACAGTGGGGCTCCATTGACAGAACCACAGCCTTAGAAACATGCTATTTTTATTTATTTATTTAGAGACAGGGTCTCGTTCTGTTGCCGAGACTGGAGTGCAGTGGTGCAATATCGGTTCACTGCAACCTCTGTCTCCCGGGATCAAGCAATTCTCCTGCCTCAACCTCCTGAATAGCTGGGACTATGGGTGCGCACCACCAGCTAATTTTTGTATTTTTAGTAGAGATGTGGTTTCAACATGTTGGTCAGGCTGGTCTCAAACTCCTGACGTCAAGTGATCTGCCCACCTCAGCCTACCAAAGTGCTGGGATTACAGGTTTGAGCCACTGCGCCTGGCCTGAAACATGCTATTTAGGATGATGATATAGAAATAGAAAAAGTGAGAAGGGTTTTTTTGTCCCACCAACAGAGTCGGCCTTCTGCCCCTTCCTCAGTCTTCGGTGGATTGTCCTTTCCTCAATCTAAAGGTTTTCAAAGAAAGGAGATTTATAAGTCACACCCACAGCTGCAATCAGTTTCATAATACTCAGGTGTGATATTTTTGTGGCGTATATAAAATACTCAGGGGAAATGTACTCAGTTCTCTCATGCAATGACAGACTGGTTTGCTGGGATTAGAATGACAACTGCCCTTATCCAGTTAAATCAAAGGAGCTGCCAGGTTTTCTTCCCCCAAAGCATTTAATACCTACCCACTATGTATAAAGTCGTAATGAAGTTAAAAGTAAATTAAGATTCATTAACCTGAGTGTCACTCTGCTCAGAACACCTTCAGATATGCTCTCACAAAACCCTTAAGTAGGAAAAAGTAAGATGTGTGTTTTATTCATGAAGGAACAGATGCTCAGAGAAAGTAAATAATTTGCCAGTGTAGCACACTAGTAAGTGGATTGTTATCCAAAACCACTGGAGCACCCCACAATTCACAATCTTTATGCCCTGAACATGGCTATTAAGCAACACAAGGGCTCTCATAGTTCCCTGTGGAAGAGGTAGATTGAAAGCAAGCAGTCACAGTAAATCTGCTTGGCTGAGCTTGAGCTTTCAAAGCAATGGTTCTCAGATGGATGGGAACATTAGGTCGGGCACGGTGGCTCACAGCACTTTGGGAGGCTGAGGTGGGAGGATCACTTGAGGTCAGGAATTTGAGACCAGCCTGGCCAACATGGTGAAACCCCGTCTCTACTATAAATACAAAAATTAGCTGGGTGTGGTGGCCCATGCCTATAATCCCAGATACTCAGGAGGCTGACGCAAGAGAATCGCTTGAACCCAGGAGGCCAAGGTTGCAGTGAGCCAAGATTGCACCATTGCACTTCAGCCTGGGCAACAGATGAGTAAGACTCTGTAAAAAAAAAAAAAAAAAAAAAGACAGGGATGGGGATGTTAGAATCATCTAAAGATATTTAAAAAATACCAATGCCTGGGTGGCCCCCAGAGATTCTGCATCAGTATTTTTCAAAAGCACTCAAGATAATTCAGCCAGGGGTTAGAACCACTGCTTAAAAAAAAAAAAGCCAGATATTTCTATCCATAATGGAAGACTCATATTTTTAAAAATTACCCTTTTTTCTGACATTTGATATTTATCTAGGATTACAATAATTATGCTAATTAGTTCTAGTCTATTTTTGTTCTGAATACATTTTAGGTATTCAATAAACACTAATTTTCAGTTTCCCTTCCCTGTCACTTTTCTTTGTAAATGATAACAATTTGGAATTTGACTTTGTATCTTTTCTATATGGTGCTCACAACATTCTCGACATCCTGAGACATTTCTGAATTCCTGAAATCAAAAATACCAAAACACTTACCTAGGCTTTTCCTATGGGTGTATCCTCTAAGAACTGGTGTTTAAGTCCCACCTGGTGTCTTTGAAGCCTAGATAAGACCAAAACATGAGACAAGTGGCAGAGGCTACATCTTGGGAGGAAGGGAAAGGGTTGACCAAGGCTTCTCCCCTGTTTTAACTGTTCCTTGCTTCTTCCCTTTTTCCAGTTCTTAATTTGGCTTCTGAATACAAAATGGTTTTGCTGAATCATTTCAGTGAATCCCCTTTAGGGGAAATACAGATGCCTGGAATCACTTTCTAAAGCCAGGCCTTTTGTCAAGTGATGAGAACTCAGAGATAACACGACCAGGCGCGGTGGCTCACGCCTGTAATCCCAGCACTTTGGGTGGCTGAGGAGGGCGGATCACTTGAGGTCAGGAGTTTGACACCAGCCTGGCCAACATGGTGAAACCCTGTCTCTACTAAAACTACAAAAAAATAAAATAAAAATAAAAATTAGCCAGGTATGGTGGTGGGCACCTGTAATCCCAGCTACTTGGGAGGCTGAGGCAGGAGAATTTCTTGAACCCGGGAGGCAGAGGTTACAGTGAGCCCAGAGAGTGCCATTGCACTCTAGCCTGGGAAACAAAGAAAGGCTCCATCTCAAAAAATATATATAATTATGTATATATAATATACATTATATATATAATTTTGCCTAGTATATATATACTTATATATAAATATATATGTTTATATTTATCATCTAGTGGATAAAAGCCAGAGATGCTGCTAAACATCATACAATGCACAGGACAGCTGACAAAAAATGTCAACATGCAACTTATATTTTATTAAAGGCGATCCTTTATTTCTATATTTATTTTATAAATATATA
>NW_012116599.1:6804216-6807646 GCF_000951035.1 Colobus angolensis palliatus | reverse complement strand
CCCGCCACTAAGCCTGGCTAATTTTTTTGTATTTTTAGTAGAGAGGGGGTTTTGCCATGTTGGCCAAGATGGTCTTGAACTCCTGACCTCAGGGGACCCACCCACTTTGGCCTCCCAAAATGTTGGGATTACAGGTATGAGCCACCACGCCCAGCCCTAACCATCTTTTAGTGAGTGTAATCAAATAGCAGAGACTTTGCCCTCTGCCTTCTTGTATCATTCACACCTAATCAAACTGTGATCTTAAGATCCAGGATTTTAGGGTGACTGGATTAAAAAAAGACTGCATATGCTCCTGAAACTTGAAACAGATCAGGAACATGTAAGAATGTGTGCAAATGGCTCTATTTTATTTTTCAGATGTTTCTTTCATCACTTTTCAGTGTAATCACAGTCATTGGTGCTCTGTATTGCATGCTGATATCCATTCAGGCTCTCTTGAAAGGTCCTCTCATGTGTAATTCTCAAGGCAACAGTACTGCCAATTGTGAATTTTCATTGAAAAACATCAGGTAAGTAACTTGATTTTCACAGGCTTACTGTCTTACACAGTTGAATTAGTTTGATTAGACTAATGCAGTACTGAAACAATGCCATGTTTTTATTTGATGCAACTGCTGGGACAGACTCTTAGGAATTTAGTACATTAACGCCAGTTAGCATAACCCCACATAAAAATGGAGGAATCATTAGATTTACAATGCTCTAAAAGGACTTTTAGATATTGTCTAAAAGGACTAGCTGATCTCAAATGGCTTATGCTTCTCTTTCAAAAATCTACAGTTACATATGTGTATGTATATTAAAAAATTATGCAAATATACACCAGAAACTTAACTTTCATCCATGGAGAATGGAAATAGGGGATTCCCTTGGAGAGTAAAGAGAACATTTACTTTCTACACTTCTGAATTAAATTTGTAAACCATAAGCAAATGTTATATTTACAATTTAAAAAACTTAATAAAAACACAATAAATAAAATGCAGAGCCTTGCCTGTAGGCCTAAATGGAACAGAGCAACCAATGGATTCATACAGACATGCTATAAATACACTGTATGCATGGGAATGAATCCAAAATTTAAGTCATGTAATAACAAATAATACTGGAGAGTTACATGTACTTAGTAAGTGGCTCATTTTAGTCTTTTGAGATCACTCTGTGACTGAATCTCGACACAATTTGTAAAAACTGGAAGAAAAAAACTAATCCATTAGCTATCTGTATAGGCTGCTCAGTTTAGCAAATAACCAGAATTTACTTTTGTAGTTACGTAAAAAAAATTGGTTTTTTTCCTCCTTTTCCCTTACCTTGCTACATTACAAAAGAAAAGCCCCTCAAATTTTGTGTAGCATATTTGTTTTGGATCAAAACCCAAGGAAGGCCAGGCACAGTGGCTCACACCTATAATCCCAGCACTTTGGGAGGCCAAGGCGCGTGGATCGCTTGAGGTCAGGAGTTTGAGACCAGCCTGGCCAACATGGTGAAACTGCATCACTACTAAAAATACAAAAATTAGCCAGGTGTGGTGGTGCGTGCCTCTAGTCCCAGCTACTCAGGAGGCTGAGGCGGGAGAATTGCTGGAACCCAGGAGGCGGAGGTTGCAGTAAGCCGAGATCAAGCCACTGCACTCCAGTTTGGATGACAGAGGGAGACTCTGTCTCAAAAACAAACAAAGCCAAGGAAAGTCTCCTTACTAAAAGACTTGAAGTAAAGAGTTCAAGATTTCTACCACAGATGCTATGCACATTAAATCCCCAAGGAACGACAACAGCCCACAGTGTACCAGGCACCAGGCTGAGCTCTGCAGGTAGCAGCACTCAGATATTCCCAGCCTAGTTGGGGAGATGGGTTAGGCTAGCAAAGTGACAAGACAGTGATCCTTGGCTTACTACACATTTCACAAAACACTCACATTTCATGTGCTGAAAATACTGTTGTTTTCCCAGGGTGAATGTCAGTTGCTGGTATCCAGCAATGCAAACTCCCTAAGAACATTCAATTTTACTCTACAACAGACAAAACAAAAAAGTATCTTGGGATAGACGTGTTAAGGCTAAAAGTTTCTCATTTTCCATAGCCCTGTTAAGAACAGGCACATATCACTTTAATCAGACATATTTACTCAGTAAAAACTGCACATCTGGTTGAAGAGCGGACGCTAGGTGCAGTTCTGCACTAAGAACTGAGCTCATTTAAAGGGTGGCAGGGGAGGCTCCTTAGTTTTTATATCTAGCAAGTAGAAGAGTACCTGAATAAATAAAATAAATAGGTTGAACCACGAAAAACTGTTGACATTCAACTACTTCTGACATCCCAAAACAGCAATTTCATTCCGTACAACCTAAGAGATGTACTGTAGAGATGCTTGTTAAATGATGGGATATATAATAGAAGTTTTGTAACTAGTAGAGTATATGGACACATGGTCAGACATCCTGATCTGTTATTTCTGGGCACAGTATTTCAAAAGAACATTCTGTTTCACTAGTTCTTTTACAGGCACAATGCTACATTCCTTTGGTCAGTGATTTTCTGAATACCTGATTTGTATCTTTTGCTTTTCAGTGACATTCATCTAGAAGCCTTCAACTTGCAGTGGTTTTTCAATGACTCTTGTGCACCTCCTACTGGTTTCAAAAACCCCGCCAGCAACGACATCATGGCCAGTGACTGGAGAGCATCTAGTTTGCACTTCAATTCTGAAGAAAACAAACACAGGCTTATCCATTTCTCAGTATTTTTAGGTCTATTGCTTGTTGGAATTCTGGAGCTCCTGTTTGGGATCAGTCAGATAGTCATTGGTTTCCTTGGCTGTCTGTGTGGAGTCTCTAAGCGAAGAAGTCAAATTGTGTAGTTTAATGGGAACAAAATGTAAGTATCAGTAGTTTGAATAATTTGAGAAGTACACTTGTTTTCCAGGTCATCTTTAAGATGATTTTAAAAATCAACCTTTCACATAGAAAGCATGTTGTGAAATTATAGAAAGCATAGAAATGCATAACACTCTCATATCGTGGTTGATTTGCGAAAGGTGGAGAGAATTTTCCATTAGTTTTGTATCATGCTATTCAAATTTTTTACCTCTTCATTGTGTGTAGAGAAAGGAGAAGGGAAGGAGGATGAGAAGGAACAAAAGTCATCCTGAAAATAAAAGTACAGGACCTTTTTTTTTTTGAGGGTCTCAAAAAAGGCCAGAGTACAGTGGTGCTGTCTCAGCTCACTGCAGCCTCAACTTCCTGGGCTCAGGTGATTCTCCCGGCTTAGCCTCCCTAGTAGCTGGGACTACAGGCACGTGCCACTATGCCAAGCTAAATTTTTGTATTTTTAGTAGAGATGGGGTCTCAATATGTTGTCCAGGCTGGTCTTGAAGTCCTGGGCTCCAGCAATCTGCCCCGCTTGGCCTCCCAAAGTGCTGGGATTATAG
>NW_012116599.1:6801286-6804166 GCF_000951035.1 Colobus angolensis palliatus | reverse complement strand
AGGCTGGTCTCGAACTCCTGGACTCAAGTGATCTGCCTGCCTCAGCCTCCTAAAGTGCTGCGATTACAGGTGTGAGCCATCGCACCCGAAGTACAGGACCTTTTTATTGTATTTCTTTAAAGAATAAATATATAATCTGAATGTAATCGAATCTTTAGATCTAATTCTCAGCTTGCAGGGAACACAAGGACAAATCGAAAAAGTGGGTCAGTAGGCAGAGAATGGCCCCTTTCCAACAAGAAAACGTTGTAAAGTATTTTTGAGGAAACTGTTCTAGATTAAGAGAATAGAGGCATATTTCAGCTAAACACATGTAAACTTTGTCAGAGATAATTGGGGGGAATATGTAGAAGAATTGGATCAGATGATATTAAGGAATTATTGTTAATATTGGTAGGTCTGATAATGGTTTTATAGCATAAAGGCTGAGTATCCCTTATCCAAAATGATTAAGATCAGAAGTCTTTTGGCTTTCAAATTTTTTTGGAGTTTGGAATTTTGCCTATAATAATGAGACATCTTGGGGATGGGATGCAAGTCTAACCACAAAATTCATTTATGTCTCATACATACTTTATACACCTGGCCTGAAGGTAATTTCACACAATATTTTAAATAACTTTGTGCATGAAACAAAATTTTGACTGCATTCTTACTGCAACTCATCACATGAGGTCAGGTGTGGAATTTTCCACTTGTGGTGTTATGTTAGTGGCTCAAAAAGTTTTAGATCTTGGAGCATTTTGGATTTTGAATTTTTGGATTAGTGATTCTCAACCTGTATACAGAAATGTCCTCATTTTAAAAAAAAGAAATGTATATTTATATGTTTGGTGAGAAAATGTTTTTAAAATACTTCAATGAAAAGCAATGGGAAGATGTTTACTGTCATATTTAGATGATAGGTATATGGCAGTTCATTATACTCTTCTATTTTCCTATGTTTACATTTTTCATTAAAAAACCATACCTAGAAAAGCCCAAGTCTTTCAAAAGCTATTTTCTATACGTGCCAATCTTTAAAAACAGGGTAACAAGTGTATTTATCACATTAAAATGTTGTCAAACAAAGCTAAAAATCTAAAATTTTCTGAATGTTATTTCTGTATTTTATTTCAATTGTTTATGTTCATTGGGCTTACAGTTCTATAAATAATTTGCAGTACTTATATTATAGCTGCCTAAATAGATTTAGTAACATCGAGAGCTTATAAGCCTTTTTTTCCCGAACATTTACTATATAAAAACATTCGCCCTACACCCCTACAAATACTTACTTGTCCTTAAGGCCTAGTTTAAATACCTCCTACTTGAGGAAGCCTTCCCAGTGCTCATGATCCAATAAACCAAGTTAGCACTTACCCAAGGCTCTATTATCATTCCTGTCATAATGTAACATACATGTGTTTGTACGTCCATCACTAAAGCATTTAGGAGCACAGGAACCACGTTCATCAGCCCTCTCCTCTTCAAGTCCTCAGCAAGGCTCCTTGTTTCCCCACCCCTAAACCCATTCCTACCCCCACCTGCCTTATCTCTGGCAGCACTCTTTATCCTTGACTTCAGCACAGATACCACTTTTTTCTGAGAGGCTATTTCTAACCGTCTAATGAAAACTAGGTTTCCCTTTACTCTTTTACCATGCTTTCATTTACAGCATCTATCACAATGATGACTGCATTTTCATTTGAGCTTGCTTCTTAAATTTCACTGTCCCCCGTTAGACTATAAGCTCCAGGGGTACAAGAACATGTTTATTCCTTGCTGGTATAAACAGTACTTAGTACAGTGCCTGGTACAAAGCAGAAACATTGTATTTAGTTGAATGAATTAATGAATCCTATCTTCAGTACCCAACTTTTAGTGAAGACTCGATACTTATTCAATGAATTGTCAAACTGCTAATAGTCATGAAATTAAAACAAAAATAAGACAGCTCACTGTACTCTAGTGAACAAGGATCAGCAATGGTGCTTACAAATTTTCTCATCACCCCCCCAAAATACTTATGCCATGTACTTTCCCCCAAATGTGACTTCATTAATTCAGCCAGTGAACAAGGTGTCCTCAGATCAATGAGTAGATATAAAAACTTTATTGGAACAGCATGTTAGCAGCAGTGAACAGAGGCATGGCTGCGGAAGGTTTCCAAAACAAGTTGAGCGTGAAGGATGCCATATGCTGTTGCCAACGCCTAGAACACAGTGACTAAAGACACGGGTGTAAATGCCCAGCACACTCTCTGGCCTGCAACTATGTTCAGTGATGATGATAAACAAGGTGGTGACTTGGAAGGAATCCCTATGTCAAGTGAGAAAAAAAATGATGTCTGACCTCCTTGTATATGCAAAAAATATACCTTTAGAGTCTGTCAGCTGGAAGAAGTGGATGTTGAAGTTTTTCACATCGATAGTGGGTCTCCAGTTGCTGATCAACCCACGGTGAAATAGCTGAACGGTTCTGAATCAAAGGTGATCATAATAGTGACATTCACATTGCAGAAAAAGTGCCTACCGATGACATGGTGAAAATACGTGACGGGCTTCTTGAAGGACTAGAGCAGTGTGTATTCAAAACAGAACAAGAAATCACATCAGTTTATAAAATCAAAGAGAGGTTTCTCAGACAAAAACATTGTTCATGAGGTAGATGGCTCTGGAAGAAGTATTTTAAAAAGCCACCTAGGAGAATGCCTCGTCTCTACAGGATCCACTTCATAGCCTCTCAACTGCTTCTCATGTTTCTTCTCACCGAAAAAAACAGCGTCCAGTCATCTTTACTCCAACAGCACCGCCGGTGGGGACAGGAAACCTCCCGTGGCTGTTGCCGGTTGCAGCTGTTGTCTAACAGCTGGTGCAGGTAAAATTTTTTTTTTTTTTT
>NW_012116599.1:6721655-6800756 GCF_000951035.1 Colobus angolensis palliatus | reverse complement strand
TACTCGGGAGGCTGAGGCAGGAGAATCACTTGAACCTGGGAGGTGGAGGTTCTAGTGAGCCAAGATCACGCCATTGGACTCCAGCATCAGCAACAGAGCAAGACTCCATCTCAAAAAAAAAAAAGTATACACAATTCAAGGTATTTAAACCTGAACCACTTTATAGATATTATAAATTAGAAAACCACCTACAATGCAACCAACAGCCACCAACACCAGGATGAAGGTCTGAAAGGAAGCATAGTGGGTTCGTGCGACCTACCATGTCATTACTTGTATTACTTGCTCCTGAGGCAGGAAGACTCATACAAGGTAATACGATACAAAATGTACCTGATCGCACAAATGATGAAATAAAATCCTCCAACAGACAAATACTGCTTTGCTTGACAGTTTATTAAATACACTACATTTGTACCTTATTCTGTAGTTTTTTAAATTGTTCACACATGAACTGAGTAAAAACGTACTTTATAGAAAACCAAGTGCAAAACTAAAATGAAAGAATGCACATATTGCACATATATTAAACTGCTGAAATGTTAGAACTTAATCTGTACAAGTACCTAATGAAGAAGGTTATGAAATATTAGGTGGTTCGAGTTTCTCAAATCTGGCACCAGACCATGACTTTGAAAGTGTTAATGTTGAAGTGTTGATGCAAAAATGTCTATTAACAAAACTGTTTAACAGTGTTTGAGAAACAGGACAAAAAATTGTTTTTCTTTCACAGACACTTATCTAAATCAATTCTCTACAGACTCTCTGCCATTCAGAATCACTTGTGTGGACTGATGAGGCAAAAAATAAATTCCTTTTAAAAAACAAAACTGGAGCCTATTTACAAAACATGCAAAGGGAGAATTTTAAGCAGGTGTTACTGCAGAACTGCTCTAACGTGAATACAGCTAAGTGACAGAATATACCTTTACTTCTACAAATATAGGTCCTTCCTCCAGACTTTCTGGAAGAAATACATTTTCAGGGTGTGGACTATAAAATGGCATATAACGCAGAGACAGAAACAAAGAAGTTTGCAAATCTTTTGTATTTCCAGTTGTTGAGACAATATTTTTGAGAGCTGATGTTACCTCTAGCGGCGAAACCACAGCCAGCTATTAAGCAGCCAGAAAGCTACAGTAATTGAATACATGATCATTTCTCTTTTAGCACGTTCTTTGTTCTCCTCTTCCAGAAGTTGTAGGCGTCTATTTAGTTTGATTATCTAAGTGAAAAACAAACACACAAAAAATACAATATAGAGGCTTTAATGAATAGAGCAATCAGATTCTTATAAAGTAGTATAATCATTTGTCAACAAAAGTATTATTACAAACATGGGAAGTTTCATCTGGAGCAAAATAAACACAACTACATATAGAAAAACATGTCATTCATGACAGCTCAAATTCACTTAAACATCCTTTCCCTTTCCCTTCTTCAGATTTCTGAGTTAGGAAGGGTATATTTCCTTCCTAACTTGATTACAAAGTGAGGTGAGGAAGCTGTTACCTACTGTTGTTGTGGCAGAAAAGACTCAGTATGCATTTTGGCAGGCTTACCACAGCACAAAGAATACGGGACTCCTTTCCCTTCCTATGTCTCTCCTATGAACTTCTTGTCACTCAGCCTCAGTTGTTCATCTTTAACCTGGCATAACTGCCTTCTCTGTCCACCTCTGAATTACTGACACAATCCAATGAAATAACCTACTGTAGTGGGCCTTGGGATATGGCATCCAAACCCTTCAGGCCTGAAGGCTGATTCCCCAGCTGCTGGAAATGCTGCTGGCTGACAGTACAGTACCACCCTTGCTGTTAGCCCTTACTGTGAAAAGTCTGGGGCTGAATAACCAACCGCCTGCTTAAGCTCATGTTCTCCTACTGATCTTCACCTAAAAACATCTTATTTAATTCAATGTCCCTCTAAATCTATTTGGCATAGACACAATGAGAAAACCAACTATGCCTTCTTCACATGTGTGTATGTCTGTGTGATACTCGAGGCTGTGGGAGTACATATTAAAAAATACGCATGTGCAATTGCAGTTCTAAGAAAGGATTTATTCCAGAATACAAGAAATACATATGCAGAGACGCTGTGCAAGCTGCAAGGAGCAGTGTCCAAAATGGAGTTATTAAACACAGTAACAAAGCTTCCAAAGTGATTGTTCCACATTTCAAAAGCCAAACAAGCAACTTATGGCTGTAATGGTTTGCTAAAGACTCTTTGTTATCGGCCAGAATTACATTCATCTATCTTGGTAATACTGTTTCATGGTGACCACAACATGTAAATGGTAGTTTAATATATCTTTAATCAAAATGAGACAATCAATTATGGCTTACTAGCTTGACAGATAAAATAGTTCAATTCATGGGTCCCACAGGAGAGAAAATGATAAAATGTTGAGAACTATCACTTTAAAATACTGTATGAATTTAACTGAGAAATCTATCTTATTTGGTACACTAAATACCTGCCGTCTCAGTGAAGCTGCATCTACAACAGTCAGGTCATCTGACGTTCCTTCAATTGTTGTATCTATATTTGAAATGCCATACCTGCAGATAAGAGATAGAAAGACAAATGAATATTAAAGTAGAACTCAGAGTAACTGGCACGCCATGTCATGCTTTGTGTAATGCTCAAAGTAGTATTCAGAAAACTGGTACTAATAACATGAATTACTAAAATATTTTACCACCTGAATTTGTACTAATAAAGGAAAGGAAAAAGCTTAAAACGACAACTGTCTACAATATTGAATAGGGGCACTAAAAATTGGAGAATGAGAAAAAAATCCTGACTAAAGATACAAATAGAAAATTCTCAAGCCAGAAGGATTGGCGATGCTAAAAAGGGTCCCTGGCTGAAAAGGTCTGAGAGCTGCCACTTAGGCTAGAACAAAACATAATTCTTACACAAACTTATATCCATATGTAAGCCCACAGGCACAGACTCACTGGCAGGGAACACAAAGTAGACTAACTCTAACTAAAAAAAGAAAGACTCATCACCTCTTCTCATTGCCTCTTGTCTTACCATTTTTATTCTTTACTTCTTTTTTTTTTTTTTTTTTTTCAGACAGAGTTTCACTTTTGTTGCCCAGGCTGGAGTGCAATGGCGCAATCTTGGCTCGTTGCAACCTCCACCTCTGGGGTTCAAGTGATTCTCCTGCCTCAGTCTCCCAAGTAGCTGGGATTACAGGCACCCACCACCATGCCCGGCTAATTTTTGTACTTTTAGTAGAGACGGGGTTTCGCCATTTTGGCCAGGCTGGTCTCAAACTCACGACCTCAAGTGATCCACCCATCTCAGCCTCCCAAAGTGCTGGGATTACAGGTCTGAGCAACCATGCCCAGCCTATTCTTTTCTTCTTATTTCTAATTACTTAGGCTCTACTGTGTTCTCCCGCAGAAACAATTATGAAATCTCCTGAATACATCTTGCCACTACATTTAGCTCCAGAATTGGCCCAATAATGAATAAGAGGCTGTGTACAAAATAATACAGAAAAACCACTAAAACAAAATCCAGAGAAAGCATAATAAAAAAGTACTTTTTGTTCCAATGCAGTTACTTCTAAAGGGGAACTACTTTTTAGGTGAATGACACTAAACTTCTGAAAAACAAAGACAAATGCCATTCCCCTCCTTTGCCTGGATTTCCACATTTTAAAATTTAATTAATAGCTTCATTAAGCTACAACTTACATAACCACACAATTCACCTCCCATATATTTTATATCCCAACTGGTTATTTTAGTAAAATGGCACAGTACTTTTTTTTTTTTTTTTTTTTTGAGACGGAGTCTCGCTCTGTCGTCCAGGCTGGAGTGCAGTGGCCGGATCTCAGCTCACTGCAAGCTCCGCCTCCTGGGTTCACGCCATTCTCCTGCCTCAGCCTCCCGAGTAGCTGGGACTACAGGCGCCCGCCACCTCGCCCGGCTAGTTTTTTTTGTTTTTTTTTTAGTAGAGACGGGGTTTCACCTGGTTAGCCAGGATGGTCTCGATCTCCTGACCTCGTGATCCACCCGTCTCGGCCTCCCAAAGTGCTGGGATTACAGGCTTGAGCCACCGCGCCCGGCCTTGCACAGTACATTTTCTAAATGAGCAGAACATAAACAAACTGAATTAAAAGTTACTCCTGTGTAGTGCACAGAATCAGCACATGGATCATCTACTCTAGTATCTAGCTCAGCAAGGCCCCATACAAAAAGCACATACCCACAACAAAGGATATGAAGCGGAATCACACGTTTCATCCAGACATGTTAAAGACAAGTCTATTCAGAAAATCCTTTTGTTTTAAATATTGTTAAAAGTAATAATTTAACAAAGTATGCAAAAAACCTTAAACAATAGATGGCGTGTACTGACCCTAGATAATCTACAACCATCTCCAAATGTTCCTTCTATGGCTAAATTGTCTTGTTTTCTCATTAACTGTCCCCTTGTTTCCTGAGAACACAGTAAACAACCTGGGGCACTGAGGGTAATTTTACCAGTTAGAGAAGTAAACTTCTAAGTTAGTGGATGCTGGAACTATGGGTTTACAAATGATTAGTGGAAAAAATAAAGGTTGAAGGTTCCCTTTTCCTTCACTTAATCCTCAAAATAAAACTCTTCTCTTTCTCTGAGGCCACATAACAGATGAGTAATTAGAAAAAAAAATCCAACAGAAGCAATTATTAAAGGGATCTGAACTGAACATAGAGAATGAAGTACAAATGAAAGCGATTACCCACAATTTATATCCTGAATTAACTAAGGTTTAGGTATCTGAAAAGGAAATCTGCATTTGCAAAGAAATATAAGGATATGACCAAAGATTTTACCTATATAATTCAATTTAAAACAAAAATATGTTACTTTACATTGTGTTTTAAACAAAAACCTGCATTTATTAGAACTAAAAAACTCTAATGCTAAGTTAGACCACTGGCTGAAAATACTCTGACAGGAAGATAAAAGGATCACAAACTTAGAGAAAAATATAAGGGAAAACAACAATGAACTGAATTAAGATTGTAAAAAGAACGAGTCAGCAGAGTGGTGAGGGATTACCACAGTCACGCTTTCCAATTCCTCCAACATGAGTTCAGTTTTAATGAGCAGCTAATGTTTCCCTTTTCTCTTGCTTCGATGAATGCACCAGCTTCTTCTAAGCACAGAAATGATGCTGCCAGTTTTAAATCTACTGCTACAGATAATACATTTCTGCTTGAATAAAACCGACTGAAAAAGTTATACAGTAGTAGCATCTGTGGATACCAACGAGCTTTTGTTTTTCCAGACTATGGAAAAACTAAATGGGGATTTTGGCACTTGAGAATTGTATGTGTTTGTATGTGCCATTCTGCCAGCCCCTGTGCATATCAGGAAGAAAGGAACACAGCCTACACATGTCTGAAAGTGTGAAAGGGGCAAAAATAAGAGAGAAGGCCTTAAATCAACAGACGATAAAAATGCTTAAAACTCAATTTCCTTTCTAAGTAAGTGCCTTCCCAAACTGTGGAGCCGTTAATACTGATTCCTCCCAGTTTAAGATGATGCCTTACAAACAAAGAGGTTTGTTCACACACCAGAAATGACATTCCAGATAATTAACAACTTAAAAGGAAATGCTGGGCACAATTCAGGCAACTATTAAAATGATGTACATAAGATAAGATTTAAGATGTTTTTTCTGTTTTAGCATGTCAATTATTACAAACCACCTATCAACTATTAACACTACACTTAAATAAAATAGCTGTTCACATCGTACCATAATTATTAAACATTTTCCCTCATACTAATTGGCCAAATGTCATGACTGATTATTCACTGTTCTTAGAGAGAAGCAAGATGTACTCATCGAGGAAAGCTGTAGAAAGAAGTTCAGCTACAAACACAGGCGTGGCTACGACATGCATCATGCCCTGCAACACACAAATTCCGCCAACCATTTACCCTGGTAATTACAAAGTCTCAAAATTTACCTGACGTTGTCATGATGAGGATTAGAAGTGGCGGCAGCAGACCCACCACGCAACACAGGTCTAAGGCAGGTGTTTGCGGGAGAAGGCACAAGACAGAATCAGGAAACAGAGAAGTAATAAAATAAAAGCAAAAACAAGACAAATAAATGTCAAATAGGATTATATTGTATATTTCAATACAATATAATATCTCTCAACCACTTTAAAAAATCCTTGTCTCATGTGTCCTCCATTTTATCATTTTCATAAACTCAACATTACTATCGATCAAAGAAACAAAGGGAATCTATACATGACAAAATAGCACCGACATATAAAATAATTTTCTTGGTGCTTTACATTATGAAATTTAAGACAGAAGACAACTCTGTTTAAAAAGTATAATTCCTTTCTTCTAGTTGGAAAAAAAAATCACTAGCACCTTTAAAAGCATATCAGGACCTGGTTAGCTGCACCGGTATGACCATGGTTGCTCATCTGACATCAACAGCTCCATCTCAAAAACTGTATTCATAAATTTCAAGAAACTCCATTTCCCACAGTTCCTTCCCTCCCACCTTATTAATTCTGAGTAGTGCCTGATGTCTCATTGCGGCTGTGTGTCATTCAAACTCTCAGTTCTCCAGAGTGAAAATGCAAGCCTCCGCTCTGAAGCTGAGAAGATCAGGAGATGTGCTGGAGCACATTACAGGAAGCACAATCCACAATTTGAGTCTGATCTTGAGACAACCAGGAGTGACATACAGGGCCGCTGGCAATGAAGACTAAGGTGCACTGGGAAACCTGGTGGGCATTTCCACCCATTCTCAGTATACACTTTGGCGCTAGAGGAGTTAGCTTTCTACCTTGATAAGCAGTAAGCTTTCCAGTGAGTTTTATATTTTAAAATCAGAAAACAAAAGCTTCTACCTGTTCACTGGTCAATTCCCCCTAAAACAGTCAGCAATATTTACTAAGCAGAGAAAGGAGACTGGAGTATTGGATCCATATGAAGATTCGAAGAATTATTAAATCCTATTTTGGATATCTAATTCTCTAAGTAACTGATCTGGTTTTGCTTGAATTTAAGTATCAAGACAACACTGAATTATATAATGGTAAATGTGTAATACCAAATGCGCTAATTGTTTCTGTAAGTTGGCACAGCTGTGGAATTTTGACTACAATACAAATCATTATTTTCTGATAATTCAATTTATGTAAGAAAATTCTAATGTTTAACTTCTACATGTCTTAAAGGTACTACCAGTGCTTAAATACATTTCTGGAGCCTAGATGACAAGGGATTCAAAGAATTTTTGGGGAAACACGTTTGACTTTTATTTTACTGGCTAAAAAACATGGAGAAATCATATACGCTTGAGACAGGTCTTTAACTCATCTCATCTTACTAACATATTTACTCTGTGGTATTAGGAAACCTGTTATTTAACTACAATCTTAAATTATACTAACATGAAAATGGTTAATTAGATGAAGCCATCGCTGTGTGCTTCTTAAAGCTTTTTAAACTGCACACAGCGTGTTCAAATGGATCTGTCATATTCAACATATTCCACCACAGAGATTTCCCTTTTATAATGCAGAGCCAGAAAATAATACAGTTACCTTTCACAACGTATTTCATTTTGTCTTCTCACACTGGTAATTGACACATATAATATAAAAGTAAATTAGACAGGTATTTGGCAAAATTAGAAACTTCATTCAAGTACCATTTTCTATGATAAGTACGATTTAATACATAAAATCTTTTCAACAGTATGTTTTGTAGAGTGGTAAAAGGAAAGAAATCCAAGGCTACCACCAAGCTCCACCACTGACTTGTGTACTGACGTTTTTTGAGTAAATATGCTCTGACGTAACAGAATATGTGTTTCTTTGCTATAAAAATGTAATCTGCTACAGACAATAAACAGTTTAATTGGGAATCAGGAATTATACTTTTTTTTAAAAGAGAAAAATTATAAATAACAAATATTGTATCCACTGCAACTCTGGATTTCCAGGTCTTCCAAGCTGTATATTTATAGGGATACTTGCCAAAAATATAAATTATTCACACATTGGTTTCTTATTCTGTTCACTCAAAGCTGGTACAGTGTTAAGGAAAAAGTGTATAAAAATAATCAAGCCCCTCCTAAAAATAAGAGCTAAGCATGACTCATCTATCAATATTCAAATAATGTTCTTACACAGGAACTAAGTTTCTTTTTTAAGATGTGAATATTTTACATTGTAAAATGAGGCACATAGCTCTAACAGATGTAGGGAGAGACGGGCATTTTCTAACCAGGTAAGGACCAAATCGTAACAGTATTTTAATTTCTGCTGCACCTGAGCAAATAACACACCTGGTGTTTTGGTAAATGTTCAAGATACCGGTTTTCCAAATGCGTAACACTGACCTGTGTAAATAAAGTTTTCTAACATGTACCTAGGATTTAACTTGGTTTTCACGTTGAGCTTGGTTTAGATCATCTACATGCTTGTAAGAAAAAAATATATAGTACATAAACCTTTTGACAGCGTCCTTTAAAATGTAAACTGAAAATAGTTCTTAAGTCAAGGAATTGTGAATCTGCATTATTTCACAGTGATAAAGCAAGCAGAAAGCGTTTTTCTTTTTCTGCCAAATAGTTCTAGCTTAAATTAACCATACCTAATGTGATGGCATATGACGAAAGATAAAGTATTGCATTAGCATAATAGCCAAGAGTAATAAAATAGAAAGGAAAAAATGATGTACAGAGCAAGGAACACAGAAGCAATTAAAATTTTATAAGCAGTATTATTTTATAATCATGCAAGTAGAACATTATCCAAATTTCACATTCCTATTTCTTATATCTGAAAAGTCATGCTGGATACTTCTCACAGAGGAAACAAAAACTGATTTGGCACTTAAAATTCTGACAAAATCTTGCTCAACACTGAGATCCTAAGTGAATACAACTTAAAAAAATCGTTTCAATACTGAAAGCATCAATTAGACTGATGAGAATCTAACTCTCCAGGCTCCAAGGTAACAACTACTGCTACAGACCTAGGAGCAAAGCATTATTAACATAACTCTTTCATGAACTTTTAAAAACTTACTGAAATGAATGAGAAAAGAGAACTCCTTCCCAGAAAAGGGATTTTAGAGTTATCAATTCATCACAATGTAAAAAAGGGAAATACAATTTCACTTAAAGTCCAAAATATTTTTCATTATTAAAAAAATACAAAGTTTATACTAATATGATTTTTGATTTTATACATTTGACTCTGAGGCACAATGTTTTTCCATTATGAAAGAAAAAATCCATTCTTTTTATAAGTTCTACATGACTGCGATGAACTGTGTATATGCTGACCGTGGGGGTTGAGACGAATCATTTCTTTTTTCTTTTTTTACTTTTTGGGACACATAATTTTAATGTACTGTGACTTTGCCATCTAGCTATTATTACTTTTTATACAAGATTTGGAAATATCTCTCTCATTCAGATATTTTAAATGTAATAGCATTTGATATGACATATTCGCACCTAATAATATGGTCTCCACTAAGGACTTACTGTAATTAAAAAGTTAAACAAGTTAGCTGATGGACAATAAATGTGTTTTAAGGAGGGAAGAGAAAACAGACCCTTGTAAATATTAGTTCTTAAGTGCCAGCTACTTTATATTCAACATCATTTGAAAGATCTCCTACCACACTAAATGAAGAATTGGAGGCCATTATCCCATTATAATTAAAGGTGGGGGAGGGGAGAAGATCCTCACAAGAATTCAGAAAGCTAGATATTATTATCCTTCCTCTCTAGTTTTCAACAGATGAGAAAAATGAGGCCAAAAGAAGATAAGCAATTTGTTCAAGGCCATTATGCAGCTATGCACTGGGGTGGATCCGGGTTAATTCTGACTGACTCCCTGAATCCATGCTTTTTGTTCTGAACCTTGCTGCTTCTTACAGCTTCCCAATAGTCCAATAATGTCTTTGAAGCTTCAAAAAGCACAAAAGGGAGTCTAAACCCTTGGGGGAAAACAAACAAACAAAACACATCTATACATACACGTGTAGATATAATTCCCCTCCCCACACCCTCATGCCATGAGCTTTCTTTCTAAACTCTTTCCAGTGCCGCTTTCAGTCCTTGGGCCCAAATGCATAGCACTAGGTCAACTCTGGGAAGACCCCGAAAGGCCCTGGATTCAACAAGGAAAAGTAGCATGGACAAGTGCTGGTGAAGTATGGTGACATACCCAGGGCCTGTGTGAGGACTACAAGCACTCAACAAGAAAAAGTTTGTTCAGTGCAAGCCAGAAGTCATATTCGTTCCTAAGGTAAGAAACAGGATTTATTAGAAGGGCCAGCTTAATTTATTGTGAAACCTTCAAAATGCAAAAAGTAACAAGTAAATAATCATGAAAATTCAAACCCTGACTACCAGAAGCCACTAGATAAATGTTCAGAGTCGAAATGAAATTGACTCTATCTTTCCCACAGTATGCCAAAAAAGCTCCCTGAATTTCCTTTAAAACATTATGTAGTAATAAAGCGAGGACAAAAAGTACTTGAAATAACTGCAAAAAAATTATTTCTATGAATAAGTCTAAGTTTGCTACTGATGATTTTACTTGGAGATGTTCAAAAGTGAGATAAATTATCAACACTGAAAAATATCAGTATTATCAAAAAGATGGTAGCACCTGGAATTTTCAAAAGAAGCCTAGAAATCCATAGTTGGGAGGAAAGGAAAAAAGTGTCCTGGCAGCTGCACTGACATCACCTCCTCAGATGTGCTTTATTAATCCAATCATGTAAGTAGCATAAATGATTACATCAAGATTAATTAAAGAGGACTAGTAAGCTTCAGTGCAACACTCAATCCAATGGGACCCCTTGGCATATCCCCAAGTGGAAACAAGTACTTAGAACAGGCTAGAAAAGCCTTTGAAAAAAATCACTACACTTTCTACGTATACTCTCCCTGACAGAAGGAAAGGTAATGTAATCTTACGAAATGTGAATTTTGGACAATAATTTCAAATTAAAAGAAAGTAAAGCAAGCTGTTTCAAATCATTGCATCTTAGAAAGAGGCTAGAAGGTAAAAACAGAAAAGAAAGACACCACAGTCCACTAAACAAGAGGCCAAAAACTATGCAACAAAGCTGGCAAGAGTCACGGATGGCCAATCACCTGCGATTTTCATCCAGCACATCCAAGATCTGCTGGTATGCCCTACGGGTAGAAGACTGGATAAGCGACAAAATGCCACGAGCAGAGGAAAGATTAGCTCCATCTTCAGGTAACATATGGGGAGGACAGACCCGAGCCTGTTGTGGCGATGGTGTCACACTGTTTACACAAGCACAGCAAATGAAGAGAAAAACACTCAAGTCAGATTTTTATAAAACTTCTGCTGAGCAGTCTTTATCTTAATTTTCTTAGTGTTCTTGCCCCGCTTTCCCACCCTTCACTCTCCCCCCAAGAAAACAGTCAAAGAATACACATTTTGAATTGTTTTCAAAAACGAGCTATAAGGGAACAATTATAACTCTGTAACCCTAAACATCAAAATAAATAGACTGAATATGAAAGAACTGTAGAGAGGGAAGAACTACAGCAACGAATGTGTTCAACTCCTCCCATTGGAGAAGCAGCATTCTTTACTTCGTGTTTATATTCCAATTCAATAAACCAAACTTCTAAGAAACAACACTGCTGTCAACTTATGGATGATTAGAAGAGTAGGACAGGGAATTCTCACATGCAGATGTCAAAGTTTAAACACATGAATCAAAAGTGATTCCATAAAAACACCATTTCAAATACTTCATAAAGCCAATGAAACAAGTTGAAGTTTATGACAAGTAAATGACACTGATTTAAGGATGAATTCGTCTTAGAAAATGGTAACAAAGCATTTTGATTGTTTAGTTATAGAAAGCATATGTTTTCTAGTTAAATGACTAAAGCATAAAAATATTACCAAATCTGTGAATACAGTGAAAGAAGGCAAGGACACTTCTTAAATTATCAATGGCTGGTAACCATTTCTGGGTTTCTTAATGACAATAATCTTAATCGTTCTTTCATGTGTGGGCTGAGATTCATAATTTCATTTGGCTCCCCTGCCAGTGCTTTCTGAAAGCTGAATGAACCAGTTCTTGTGGTTCTAACCTAAACTCTTAAGATCTGTGTCAGTATTTTCAGGGAGCCGTTTAATGTTACAGCATGATTATGTGAGGTATTTAACTTAACTGACATACGGACTTGGCAGATAGTTTGTTACAATAAGAGGACTATGACAGTGGGATGAGGGTTCAACATTCTCAACGTCAAGGCAAAACTAACATCAGGCTAAACGTCATCCAATGTGTATTACGTCTAAAAGAATAAAAACAAAGCAGATGGTAAACAACTGAAAAAAGAAAATCTCTTATTTTGACTATGTAATCTTTTCTAACAGCATGTATTTGTTTGGAAACTACAAAATAACTGGGATAATTTTTGACAGGATAGTTACAGTCATCTAATATTATTCCCAGAGTCCCAGAAAATTAAAAAACAAAATCTCCTCCACAATTTTATGAGTAACTTTGAATGGCTTGGCGATCCAAAGAGAGAAGTACCATAATATGAAAACCATGTTTTTCAAAGACTGCTTAGAAGATCTAAGCCAAATCTTAACATACAAAGTAACTAATCTATCAAGCCTGATTCACCATAGGATTTAGGCCTAATGGTGTCAAGATAAACTCAAATTTTCTGATGCAATCTCATGACTAGTGACCTTAAATGTCCATCCAGAGACTGGTAATCTCTGGGAATACATATAAACCAACATTACCTACTGATCCATGGTAACTGGCAAAACCCATACTGGGCATTCCAGAAGGGTAAAAACAAACAAACAAAAAAAACCATCCTATCTGTGAAACAAAACTATACGTTAGTCTTACACTCAGAATTCTCTTTAGGCAGCACTGTGAAAACCTGAAGCTCTTACTGCTTGTGAGAATTAAAAATGGCCAGTTCTGCACCAACATAAACAAACAATTCATCTGACACTCTTCTTGATAGAGCAGTCAGCGTAACTGCCTAAATTCACTTAAGCAAGTTTTAAAGGACTAATCAGTACTTTGCCTCTGCATTTGGGGGTTTAAATTGAACACTTGGTGTATCATTCTGTACTGATAAATAAACTAGCTACATACTAACATATTAAAGGCTACAGTAATCAATATTTGGAATTATAATCTTGGGGCAACAGCAGGAATGAATGAAACTCAAATCCATGAAAAAAACTTAATGGATTTTGGTCCATTAAAAATTAAAATAGAAGTGTTACTCCTCTAAGAGAAATCCTTTTGCTGGAAACAAACAACAATGAATTGTTTACTTAAACTGTAAAAGTACAAGTATTTTCTGTCCATACATAGGAAATGAGGATGTCATCTTATAAAACAGTCAAACATAAACTTACTTCAGATTAACTGCAAAGAGTTCCTAAGATGGAATGCAGAAGGGTAGATTCTAAAACAATCTATAAGATCTCTCTCAATTCTACAATTTTACGATCACATGAAATTGGAATATAATGGGAAAAAACCTTACATGATCCTCAGTTGTAATTTAATATGAAAAATACTTATGTAGAAAGATAAAAGATGAAATTAAGTTTTTATCAATACTAGTAAAGATATTTATTTCATCAAAAACCAGCATCAAAAACTTAACTTGAGGTTCTAGTTGTTTGTCAAAAGAAATTAACATTTCGAAGATTAGTAAAAAATTTAGCTTTTCATTCATGTGTATGGCAATCCTCCATAAACAGCAAAAACAAAATCGGGAGTATTCTTCTTTTAATTGATGACTACTTTTGCCAGTGTGTGTATAGATTAAATGTCCTTGTTTGATAACACATAATTCCATCTACAGACGAAATGAATCACCATAAGATTGCCAAAACTACATTAGTAATTAGAGGCAATAAATAATTTAGCAATTCTCTTTCCTTTTTAAAACTTTAAGCAGTCTTGTTGGTCTTTTTTACAAATAAATGTAAAAACAAAAAAGAATAAGCTACATTTTAGCAATCAGTTTGACAGGAGCTAAAATGTGCTACACAGGTATCAACTGTGGAGGGAAACAGTGCTTTCACCTCTGTCTACTCTTGGACCCAACCAAGGTTTAGTGACTTTCTGTTTCTGCTGTTTTGACAAGTGAACTATTGTGAAAAATAAAAAAGTAAACATACTGCAAAGGCTCTGAGAAGATCAAGTAAATGGCATTATATATATTAGTAATTTAATAAAAATGTTCTTTGATAAACTGATTCCAGTGAGATTATAAAACAGCAAAGTCCCAACATTACCTTTTTAAAAGAAAAGATTAGAAAAATTTGAAGAAAGCACTGATGTTTACCATGCTTCATTAGTAATAGCTCTACCTCATGCTTACACGAAATCTTATTACATAAGAGTTAAGTAAACAACACCAAGGCTGGGCGCAGTGGCTCACGCCCATAATCCCAGCACTTTGGGAGGCCAAGGTGGGCAGATCACTTGAGGTCAGGAGTTCTAGACCAGCCTGGCCAATATGGTGAAACCTTGTCTCTACTAAAAATACAAAAATTAGTCAGGCATGGTGGTGTGTGCCTGTAGTCTCAGCTACTTGGGAGACTGCGGCAGGACAATCGCTTGAACCCAGGAGGCCGGAGGCTGCCGTGAGCCGAGATCATGCCACTGCACTCCAGTCTGGAAGTCACAGTGAGACTCCATCTCAAAAAAACAAACAAAATAAAACAGCCAAAAAAAAAAAAAAAAAAATCAGCCAATGCCAGAACTAAAATTGAAATAAAAATTTACTTGGCATAACTATGTCATTATTAAAAGTAAGTTCAAAGTCAGGCACCTCTTTCTCTGAGTTTTCATAGGAATAATGTTTCTCAAACTGTGACTTTAACCTCTTCAGTGAGGTATCAGACTCTTCCAAAAAATAGGGTAAAATAATAAAGAGAAAAAATTTTCACCAAAACACAAATATATTAATTTCTCTTGGAATTTTAAATAGAGAGGAAATTTTAATATATTGCCACTATCTACGGCAACTGAATAGTTCCGCGAAGAATAATAATAGAACCAGAGTAAAAGGAAAACTGTTGGCTATCGGTGTGGTTTCTTCTGCTGCTTAAGAATGCTATTAGCTATTGATTCTTGTATTATATACCAAAATGTTCTGCTCTATGAGTGAGTCACTCCCATACCTTATTTTGTCACACGGAAAAACAGTGGGTTTAATAATAGCAAAAAATGCTTCCAAGCAGCATTTTAATCTACGGGATTATAAAATAAATGACAAACCACACTTATTCTCCATTCTCCTTCAGGGACAAGATAGAAGGACAGTGTGCTGAAATTAACAAAAAAAAAAAAAAAAAAATGGGATCACTGAACCAGGTGATGTTGAATCTGTCGAGAACTATTATGCCAACCAAAGCAAAATAAACAAAAAAGGAGGCTTGGTCGTTATGTGCATATCATATTCCATGTTCCTTTCACCAATACATGCAAAATCATATACAACTTCCTTTAGTTGGTCTAGTTATTTTTTTTCTTAATAAAGTATACAATGACAGTTTGAGAAATCCTGAAACAGGTACTAAAAAGCCAAACAGGAAGATAATTAGGATAGCATATGTCAATTACCTGGTCAATAGATTAGTATTAACATAATCCTTCAAAATCAAAACAACTACTTGTGAAAAGCAGAGCAGATAAAATCTTACGTGTACTCCGGTGCAGAAATCGGTGCCTGGAACCTTGAAATTTTATTTCTTGGGGCAGAATCTGATCTGTGCCACCTTAAATAATAATTATGCTTCTTTTACATATTCAGCTTTTATAACACAAAGAAAAAGCTACATCTGATTTTACTGTTCAGAATTCACTTTTGTGCTAATAGCTGACGATAATCTTATTGCCTCTTCAAAGTAATTAAGAAAACAAAGGCTAGTGCTCTTGCTCTCATACCCGTTCGCACTTTTATTCTTAAAGCCACGGAATAAAAATAAAGTGGAGACAGGCAAAGTTTCATGCACTGTGATGCACAACAATTTCACGTTACAAAGAAAACACTAAAGTAAGTAAAGATAGTAAGAGTTTAATAATTATTTTAATAGAGGTATTATATCAATTGTTTTTTCCTTACTACATTAACGGCACTGAATAATATGTTCGTTACACATAATTCTGAAGTTAGTAAGATGGAGATTCTTAAAGATGAATTGTAAAGTACAAAATTAACAACAGTAGGGAAAGAAAGGACAAAGTTACATTATTAACAAATTACATCTATAACACGGTAACAACCATAACGAAAAATACGGTTAAGCAATGTTAAGTGTTTCACTGTGAAAATGTATAAAGATTCATTACTTTTACTACCAAAAATGAGATTCTCAGTTTTATTAAAGACTGAAATGGCATTTTAGAAAATGTCATTAAAGCAACTTAAAAAAAAAGAAAATCAAGTATTAGTTAACACTGTAAATCTTTTCTGTTACAAGGAACTGATGTTATCGGGTAAATGCAAAAATATCTATATCATCTACTCTAACTCATACTTCACTGGACTGGTTTTCATATATAATAAAGGGGTTTCCTTTCTCTTCAGTTGAATGCAGCTATCAATAATATATACTTCGGGAGAAAAAATAAAAGTGGTGCTATATTACAATAATCTTGTTTTTATTTTATTAAATAAAATGTCAAAGCTAAGAACCTAAAGAGTAAGCCACATCTTTATAAAGTGGAAAAGCTTACTAGAAATCTTTGTTGCCTTGGGATAATGTTACAAAAAGAAAATAATTAAAGCTCTTGAGTGTATGTTTAATCACTCTGTAAAGTAGATCAAGAAGCCACCTTAGCCATAAATGATATAGCCTCTTTACTGTTTGTGTAATACATTTGGAAATAGCCTAGAAAAAATGGAACTCGTGGACCTGCTGACATCACTGCCAACCGGATACCTCTAGGGAAACACAATCATAAAAAATGTTCTATTACTAATGGCTGAATCTTGCAGCAAGCATTCCCTGAAGGAGATATATATTCATTTTAACTCACTGTCTTCCTACACAGTCTTACAGAATAATTTTAACTACCTTAGGAGATATTTCAATATTCTCCAAGAAATCAGAGCAGTTTTAGTTCTCTTTTCACCTAACACAAGAGAATGGAATTTGCATAAGGCAAGCAAATAATTTATATAGAAGTTAGAACTACTTTGCTCTTTCAAAGCAAGGATAAAAATGTTTGAAAAACGAATCCTCTCTCTATCTTGAATATCAATGACCCTACCCCATCAAAACTCCTTCTGTATCCCTATACTCTTTAGAGAGGTCCAAACTAGAGATTAACATGCTATAATATAAATCACTGTATTGTTCTCTAGTTATTTTGTAAATAAAATTAAATGTTTTGCTTCTATCTAGATTTGCAAGCTCTCAGAAGAGATGTATCATCTCCTGATTCTTTCAGTTTCTGCAGAAGCTAACATGATGCTTGCCATCACAGGTGGTTCATGAGTTCATGAAAATGGGCCAAAACATTAATGAGGAAGAAATGTTAATTTATATAATCTATTTAAAAAGCCACTACTGACAATGACTTTCTGATTAAAATTCTGACCAGTTTTCAAGGAACATTTTGTTTGTAAAAACCCATTAATTTTAATAAAAAAGTAAAAAAGCACTAACATTAATAGATCTTGTGGTAGCTTTAAGATCAGAATTTGATAATACAACCAAATGAGAAAGAAAGGTTAAAACAACTAATCTTTTAAACAACACACTTGTATTTTTTGAAAATGAATCACAAAGGAGAAAGCTAAAAAATACTTTTGGAAAGAAAAAAATTCTACCTGTCTTGCTACACTGTTTAACACAGTTCATTAGAAACAAAGCTGGAAAGGACCAGTTCACCATCTTATGATAACTTAATTAGCAAATCATATGATACAGGAAAGGATAAGGTTACTGAAAAATTCTCAGGATCAACAAAATGGCCAGATTTTAAGACTACAAAAAGTATTACAAAAATGTAAACTTGATGTAAAACAAATTTTAAAAACTACAGGAAGTAATTATTTAGAAAAATACGGGTACACAAAATATCCTGAGAAAACTTACAAAGGAGATATAATGCTAGTGCTTCTACTCACAGAGAATCATTTCTGACCAGCTGTCCATTTTGGCGAACAGCATTTTCACTCATAGACCGCTCTCTTTTTAGTCTGCCAACTGCACGGATCTGTTAAGGCACAAAGAAAGGGAAGGAAATAGAAATATTCTTAGTAGCCTAGTAGCTGCTTAGCATCAAAAGAACCTCGATACAAGGCTACTCAAAAAATTTACAACGAACTAAGAAAAGGCAACCAAGAATTGCTGCCAGGCAGTGTATTACTGACAGACTTGCTTTTAAAAAAAACCACACACACCCTTACTATAATGCAGATAAACAGGAATGTCTATTTAAGAATGCTACTCTAGTTTCTTTTTAAGTATCAATATTACTTGGTACGATTATTATTATTTGTTTAATCTTATGCTGTATACTTATTCATAAGAACAATTTATAAAAGTGTTTACAGGCACATATAGGAAATGGAGAGTATCTGTATTATAAATAAACATTCCTGGCTTCTAGGGTTATAACAAATTAAGATTTGGTTGAATATTTGAAAACTAGACTAAAAAAGTATCTAGCTTAATGGTTTTGGCATTACAGAATGGCTGCAATCTCTAATCCCACATGCTCTTCTTACAAAATGTATCTTTGACCTTCTTTCATTAAGAGACAGGATCTATTTCTTTCCCTTGAAATTCAGAAGACTGCTGACTCCTACAGAAATGATGCAAAGTGACTTCTGAGGATAGGTCATAACAGTACAGCTTCTGCCTTTCTTTCCCCAGGTTGTCCATATTTCGAAGAATGGCACCATGACACAAGGAAGGCCAAGTAGCCACACAGCGAGGCCATGTATAAGTGCACCTGCCAACAACCCTAATGGATGTCCCAGACAACAGCTAGTACCAAGTGACATGTGAGTGAACAAACCCTCAGATAGCTGCAGCTCCAGCTGTTGAGTTATCCTTAGCCTTTGAGACTTTGTACCTTAGGCTCCAGACACTGAAGAACAGAAACAAGCTTTTCCCTTTATGGCAACTGCAAATTCCTAATCCACAGTATGCATGAGCAAAACAGGCTTGTTTGTTTTAAGCCACTAAGTTTAAGATGATTTGTTACATAGAAATGGATAACTAGAACAGTGGTAATCATTAACTTTTCTGCTTATTTAAAAATACGTTTTTTTTTTTTTTTTTTTTGAGATAGGATCTTGCTCTGTCACCCAGGCTGGAGTGCAGTGGCACACTCATGGCTTGTTGCAGCCTCAGCCTCCTGGGCTCAAGTGATCCTTCCACTTCAGCCTCCCAAGTAGCTGGGACTACAGGCACACATCACCACACCTGGATAATTTTTGTATTTTGTAGAGATGGGGGTTTTGCCATGTTGCCCAGGCTGATCTTGAACTCCTGAGCTCAAGTGTTCTGCCCATCTTGGCCTCCCAAAGTGTTGGGATTACAGGTGTGAGCTACTGCGCCCAACAAAAATACTTAAAAAAACAAAACAAACAAAACCCCCCCAACTAAAATAGCCATGGCAACATTATGGTTTTATTTTGTTTTTGTTTTTTTTTTGAGATAGGGTCTCACTCTGTCGCCCAGGCTGCAGTGCAGTGGCACAATCTCGGCTCACTGCAAACTCTGCCTCCTGGGATCAAGCAATCCTCCTGCCTCGGCCTCCAGAGTAGCTGGGATTACAGGTGTGCGCCACCACGCCTGGCTCATTTTTGTATTTTCAGTAGAGACAGGGTTTCACCATGTTGGCCAGGCTCGTCTCGAACTCCTGATCTCATGATCCGCCTGCCTCAGCCTCCCAAAGTGCTGGGATTATAGGCGTGAGCCACTGCACTCGACTGACATTATGGTGTTAAAACAATTAAACTTTATAGTAAAAAACAAATAGTATGTGAATTAAAGGACTTGAAAATTAAGATTTTCAAAATATTAATCAATATTTATTGATGTTTTTGGTCTGGCATGGTGGCTCACACCTGTAATCCCAGGTGGATGTTTTTCTTCTTCTTTTTTTTTTTTTTTTTGAGACAGTGTCACTCTTTCCCCAGGCTGGAGTGCAATGGTGCTATTTCAGCTCACTGCAACCTCCACCTCCAGGGTTCAAGCGATTCTCATGCCTCAGCCTCCCGAGTAGCTGGGATTGCAGGTGCATGCCATCTCGTCCAGATAATTTTTGCATTTTTAGTAGAAATGGGGTTTCACCACATTGGCCAGGCTGGTCTTAAACTCCTAACCTCACGTGATCCATCGACCTTGGCCTCCCAAAGTAGTGGAATTACAGGTGTGAGTCACCATGCCCGGCCTGGATGTTTGTTTTGTTTCAATCTGAGATTTTTTTTTTTTTTTAGATAGGGTCTCACTGTGTTGCCCAGGATGGAGTGCAGTGGCATGATCTTGGCTTACTGCAACCTCTGCCTCCTGGGTTCAAGAGACTTTCATGCCTCAGCCTCCTGAGTAGCTGAGATTACAGGTACATACCACCATGACCGGCTAATTTTTGTATTTTTTGGTAGAGATGGGGTTTCACCATGTTGGCCAGGCTGGTCTTAAACTCTTGACCTCAAAAGATCCACCCACTTTGGCCTCCCAAAGTGCTGGGATTGCAAGTGTGAGTCACTGTGCCTGGCCTCAATGCAAAATTTTAAAATGTCTTTCAGAATCATCCTTCATTGATTATGCACTTACTTTTATTCATCCCTGAGGCTGAGAAAGAGTTTCCTAGGTTCAAGCAGCTTCCTGGAAGTTGGGTCACAGGGTCTAATGCTACATAGTTATATAACATATAGCACTAGACACTCTGCATGCATGCATACAATTCTCCTTTAATATGCTTATACCCCAAGTTAAATTTGATTGTTCAAGTAAATGTCCTCTAGGTTTTTTGATGGCCGATTCTCTCAATCTGTTCAAAGCCCACCTCTTCTTCAGGAATCTACTCAGAGCCTTAGTGGTTTTCCTCTATACTCATCCCCATTTTCTGTGAGACTTTTATGCAGAAGGCGGAAAGGTACAAATGAACAATGTAGACTGAACCATTGGGATAAATATCTTCCCTCCCCAACATGTTCAGTGTCCAAAATTTACCATCATGAATCACGGGGAGAACAGTTAAGCCAGTGACTGCGGGTTTTGGAAAGGACACATGGCCCAATTTGTCAGGAGTGACGAGACCATGCAGGAATGTGTATACATATATACAATTCAGCTTTTCCTTTTCTCTCGACTTTTGCTCCATTTTGCTCATTGCAGTCCCAGCTCCTCTTTCCAGAAGTAACGAGGAAGGAAAAAGAGCTCAAGAAACCATCACCAAACTGTGATCAGACCCATATTCATGAAGTTCTTGATTTTCCAAGCTCCCGCAGGACCCTTTTAAAATATTCACTGAGTCCCTGGGAGCCCTTCTGCATTTGTTTTAGGATATGCCATTTAGCTATGGTTTTTTGCTTCACATCCTTAGCGTTGTCATACCAACTGAACCAGGCACCAATAACCATCTGCTACTTCTTTACAGTAGAATCACAGGTCTAGGGCCTTCTGCTAGACATTCATGGCTTTTGTGTTATCCTTCAGATTCTAAGATTGCTGCTTTCTAAGTATAATCTGTGTTAAGGATTAATCTAGCTGGATATTTCTTCTACTCCTTGAGCTCTGGCTGTACATTTGGGACATAACTGCTGTAGAATTTGGCATCCTGTGGATGCCATTTGATGGCTTCTGTATAAACCTGGCATGGCTTGGAGATAGTTTCATTTCTGAAACCACTCAATGCCTTTACTCTTCCAAAATCAGGTCAGGGTTTGTATATGCCAATTGACTTTGCTCCTTCCAGATTAATTCCTAACTATTGACAGTTGTTGTATATCTGCGGTTCAGTGCTCTTCCAAAGGTTTATTATAGAAATGAATAGTATTCTCATACTTCTCCTCTTTGAAGTAAGAGATGCCAACTTGGGCAAAAGCTTTTACTCTCTATCTTTAGTCCAGTCTGTTCTTTCCTCCAACTTCAGTGGACTTCTCACAAAGTTTTTAGTGTTTATTGTAGCTGATTTTTTCAAAGCACATCATGGCTTGATTGATAGGATGTAATGGCAGAGTGCACATCTTTGACTTGGTCACATTGTTCAAGGCTGCGTCAAATCTTCTTACAGGCAGCATTTCCAACTCTTTCTGTATAGTTCTTCCTTCTTGTTCTCTGGAAGATCCTTCCCCACTGGCTCCCGTTTGGATTCCTTGATGAGAAGAGGTGGTAATGTCAGTGTCACAGCTTCTTTCTCCTCATTCACACGGCCCAGTCTCTTTGACACTAAAAACTGTCATGACTTGGGCATTTTGTATTTCACGCCCAGATCATGCACCGTTGCTTTGTTAGTTGATTTCCAAATATTGGTGGAGATCAGGCATATTGGAAGGGTTTGTCAACTTCCTCTCTTCCAGCCAAGCCTCCAGATTTTTAAACCCTCTTTATGCTAAGCGATTATTTATGTTATATTTTAAGCCCTCCTCAAGAGCTCACCCAGATTCTTTAAGCCAGTTTAAGAACTCAAGTACAACTGCTTTCTACAAATTTACCCCTTACATCAATCAGGCTTCCAGACAATTTTATAGGCTTCCTCATAAGCCTTCTCCTGGTAGTCTCCTTTCTTGAGATAGGTCAGTGGTTTTCAGTAGGGGGTGATCTTGCCCTGTAGAGAACATCTGGCAATGTCTGGAGGTATTTTCTTTTTTATTGTGGTAAAACACACATAATATATACAATTTTAACCATTTTGAAGTATACAATTCAGTGGCATTTAGTACACTCACAATGTTGTGTAATCATTACCACTATCTAGTTCCAGAATATTTTCATCAGCCCAAAGGACACCCCATACTGATTAAGCAGTCACTCTCAATTCCCCTTTCCTCTAACCCCCTGGCAACTACTGATCTGTATCCTGTCTTCATTCATTTGGCCACTCTGGATATTTCATGTAAGTAGAAAAATGCAATATATGGCCTTTGCTGTCTGGCTTCCTAAACTTTACATGTTTTCAAGGTTCATCCAAGTTGTGGCATGTATCAGTACCTTTTTTTTTTTTTTTTGGAGACAAAGTCTGGCTCTGTTGCCCAGGCTGGAGTGCAGTGGTGCAATCTCAGCTCACTGCTACCTCCGCCTCCCGGGTTCAAGTGATTCTCCTGCCTCTGCCTCCGGAGTAGCTGGGATTACAGGCGTCCACACCACCATGCTCGGCTAATTTCTATAGTTTTAGTAGGGTCTCACCATGTTGGCCAGGCTGGTCTTAAACTCCTGACCTCAAATGATCTGCCTGCCTCAGCCTCCCAAAGTGCTAGGATTGCAGGCATCGGCCACCGCACCCGGCCAGTACCTCATTTTTTTAATGGCTGAATAAGAGTTACTATATGGCTAGATCATGTTTTGCTTATCCATTCATCAGCTGATGGACATTTTAGTTGCTTCCACCTTTTCGCTATTACAAACATTTTTGGATATCATGACTTGGAAGATGGTAATGCCATCTTGTAGATAGATACCACAAATGTTGCAAACATTCTACAGTGCAAAAAGATGGCTCTCACCGCAAGGAATTTTCCAGTCCAAAATGCCAATAGTGCTGAAGTAAAGAAACCCTGGCAACTACTGCAGAATGATTACTACAGGGCAAATGTTCTGGGGATCTCACTTTATAGACTCTGAGTAACACCTGAATGGATCATCAATGTTATCAGCACTCAGGGTCTTATTGCTTCTCGATTTCAGTCAATTTCTAGAAGCTACTAGAACCCTGGCTCCCTTACCCCTTCCTCCCTTGCTCACGGTAGCTGAATGCTTGTTGAAGGCTACTGGACCCTTCTATAAGCTTGTATAAACTTAAGTTCAAACCATCATCTTTGCTTTCAATAGGCAGATGGTATTAATCTCAAAAACTCCTCTTTCATTTCAGGATCTGGCTCCTGCCACAGGATTTTAACTCTTTCCTAACAATAACATTTATACATATTGAGCTTTTAACATGAATTAGAACATGTCCTTACACGCATTATTACATTTAATTCTCACAATAATCTTATGCACTTGGCATTATTCTTATCTTTATTTCAGAGATAAGCCCTAGAACTGTTAAATAATTTGCCAAAAGTTATGTGGTTAGTAAATGGCCAAGTAGGTCTTCCAAGTTAGGTCTAATTCTCACACAAACTTTTTTACCCCAGTGTTATACACTCTGGGCATCTATTACATTTGACTAAATATCACAATTAATGCAGGAATGAACCCTGTAGAGTCTTAAAGCCTGGGTCTACTGAGGGAAATCCCGGCAAACTTTCTTCACTCACTCTTAAAATCATCACTCAGGGAATTGCTTGGGTTGCTTTCAATCAGTTAGGAGCAGCAGAAAGATCAAAAGAAAAACCCAAAGAATACAATAAAGAACATTTCTTTCCTGGAAAAAACCTCACTGGAAGACAATTATTTTCACAGGTATAATTCCTAAGGAACTCTGGTGAGTTAGAAAGCTGGGCCTCAAACTGAGAGCACACTGGATACTTTTGTTTTATGTAACCATCTTGGTAACTTTCATTATTTTCTGCTATTAAAGAATTTTATATCTTCTGTGCGTGTTGATGTCTTTTCCTCACTCATATTATTGTCCTGCTGAAACCAGACAGACAGCAAACTTTTTGAATGCAGGAACTATGTCTCATTAATTCTTATACTGCACATAGTATCTCCGAGATAAAAGTTAAAAAATGTTTGTTAAATAATACAATTCTCCAAGCGTCTTAGTGCCTTTCTGTCATGTAAAGTCTCAGATTATTGCTTTTCACCAAATACCTAGAATATCTAAACTGTGCGCATATTACCTCAATTATCTCAGCAGAAACTCCTAGTCCTAGCAAATTGCATTGCCCTAGACAGTATGCGGGCTTTACCCTCTTTGGAAAGGACTACATGCAAAATGAAACCAGACACAAGCAATACCATCATTAATAAAAACATATGTTTGTACATTGTCTTATATTAGCTTCATGACAACATGTTAGCAGTTCAGAAGGTATATGAAAAAGATGCAACTCCAGAAATCATCACAGCAAAGAAGCTTCAAAGCTTAGCTATAAGTCAATGGCAAAGGCAGGATTTGAACTCTGCTACTAACACCTTGTTAGTCTACACTGCTACATTTAGGTCAACTGGCATATTAATGTAATGCAGTACAGGAGCTAACTCAGTAGAAACTTTTAATCAAGAAGCAAGAATGGGTAGTGTCAAGGGAAAAAGGGCTTTCTTTGCCATGTTTGGTAGACTGATTTTATAACAAAGTGATACATTTACTTTTTATTGCTAAACTCCCAACTTTTTCTTATTATTTAACAAGTAACACCTACCCATAAAGGCTCTTTCTTCAAATCACAGGAACTTAATAATACTTTCCACAAAATTTACATTTTCCTAAAACATAACATTCAAATTTAAAAAATAGCATAATAACTTATTTGGCACATTTGTAAATTAGAATTATTAGTAATGTTCCATATGGAAAGCGTTCACGACATATTGCTAAGAATATGATAAAGCCTCTTCACTCTTCTCTTTTACCTTTGTTTACATTATTTCAAATTTTGGTGATATTAAAGTTCTACTTACTTCTTCATTTTGAGGGGTTGTAGGAGGTCTTTCTAAATCCAGAAAATCTAGTGGTCTTTCGCTTAGCGTAAGTACACGAGGTGGAGTTTTTAATGCCAGGGGTTTAAAGGGAGTTGACTGAATAAGGTCAAGATCTGCTGGTCTTGAAAATGAAACATCTTCATTATTTCCTAGGAGTTAAGAAAATAGACAAAGAAGAGAAAAGCGGGAGGTTTTTTAAAAAGATAGTGTTTTTTGTTAAAATGTATTTACCTTCTTCTGCTTTTGAATTAGACCTCCCAATGAGCATTAGTTTCTTTCAAAATATGCTTCCAGCGTACTGACATTTCACTAATATTTATCACTGTGGTACAGAAATAAGAAATTATGCAATGCATGATATATAACCAAAAAAACTGATATTTAGAATATATAAAACTCTTACAACACCCAATTTTTTAAACTGACAAAACATTTGAATAGACACTTCACAACGAATATATATAAATGGCCAAAAAGCACATGAGCAGATGTTCAAAATTATTAATAATCAGGGAAATAGAATTAAAATCACGAGATGGCACTGCACACCCACTCAAACAGCTAAAATTAAAAAGACTGACAATACAAAATGTTGGCAAGGACGTGGAGCAACTGAAACTCATACATCACTGATGGAATGCAACACCGTACTAGAATTTGGAAAATAGTTTAGCAGTCTTTCAAAGTTTAAAATAACTTGTAGTACATAAACCAGCAATTTCACTCCTAAAGATATGAAAACATATGTCCTCACAAAGACTTGAACCTGAATATTCACAGTGGCTTTAATCCTAACAGCTTCAAACAAAAAGCAATCAATGAATGAAGATGAATGGATAAACAAATTATGGTGTATCCAAACTGAAATATTACTCAGTAATAAAATGGAATGAACAACTGATATATGCAACAACAGAAAGAATCTCAAAAACATTACACTGAACAAAAGAAGGCAGATAAGAGTATATACTCTATGATTTTATTTACATGAAACTCTGGGAAAGACAAATCTAGTCTCTGGCTATAGAAAGGAGACTATGGTTGCCTAGAGTTGAGGGGAAGGGACTGAGTGAGAAAGAGACACAAGGGAACCCTGTAGAGTAACAAAAATGGTCTCTATTTTGACTGTGGTGGTGGTTATATGGGTGTTTACTTTTGCCAAAACTCATCAAGTACACATTTAGAAATGTATACATTTTATGTGTGTAAAACCTCAATAATTAGTTGAATTACTAAAAAATACTGTGTGAAATTCAGACTATAATAATGAATGGAAATTTCAAAAGCATAAAGTTGCATTTTCCAACTCCTTTTCTAAATAACATTTAGAAAAACTCAAGTTTTCATAGAAACATACAAAACAAAGATTTAACAGGCAACCTTCTAAGTAAAGGTGAAATACCTGCCACAACAATCCTCTCCGGAACTTGCATTATCACACTAGCATTTGGAACTCCTTCTTGGAATCCTTGTTCCAGGTCAGCGTTTGGTGGTGCTACTTTTAACTTTTCTGGGACCCTCATTCGCTGACTAATGCCTTCAGTATATTCCATTTCGTACTGAATTCGACTAATTTCTGCCATCTCAGCAGCAGTAGGAGAAGGAAATGTTGCCCCACTCACCCTGTGGGAGAAAAATTTAAAGACAGGGCTGACTGTTAAAATGTCAGTCTCCTCTAAGTAGAGCAGCGAAGTTAGAAGACAATACCTTATAGAAAGAGAGAAAGGAAACTTCTCATTTGCAAGTACTGAACACATGCAAAGCAAAAATAAAAGATGAAAGAAAATGATTTCCTCAACAAAATGCCTTCTTACTTATCAGCTGAAACTGTACCTTGAGGAAAGAAAACTTCTCATTTGCAAGTACTGAACACATACAAAGCAAAAATAAAGGATGAAAGAAAATGATTTCCTCAACAAAGTGCCTTCTTACTTATCAGCTGAAATTGTACCTTGATATTGCTTAGGAACAAATTTTTAACATTATTATAGAATTACAACACAAATGTGTACATACAGATACATACACACTCTCTCTCTGCATAAATAAACACGCACGCTGCTTGTAACTAAAAAAACGCCTGCAATAAAATTTAAACTTAAATTTCCTCATCAATTTGAGGGAAAGCTGCTTGGACTTCAAAAATATAAAATTAAAAATTACTGTCATGCATGAAAACATAAAACCTTTAAATGACAAATGCATCAGTTATTCAAAACCTTTAAATGACAGATGCATAAAATTAACTCTGAACTTACTAAAAAGGAAGATGCAACTCCCTGAAAATCATATCATACAAATTAAAACTTCTCTTAATGACTGAGATGCAATGAATACCAAATTTAGAATTTGTAATAATAAATCCTCATGTTTGTATTCATTTTTGGAGGAATTGAAAGTTTTACACTATTAATTTGTATTTAATATCATATTTACATGTGTATTTTTTTAATGCAGTAGAAAGAACGTTTCCGCCAATACAAACGCTGATAAATATGTAAAAGAGCATGGTTAGCCTACAGCAGTAAGCTTTGAAGCCATTGTCTCTCAAACCTGTAATACCAGCTCAACTGAATAAAATTTCACTGACCTTCCTAGTGGTGTGTCACTGCTTGTTCTTTTAATCATTTTAATACCGTAAATACACGTCTATAATAGCTATTAAAATACTGCTACCCTGTAGTTCAGTTTACAAAACAATTCCCCTACACATCTAAACTTTTTTTGGAGGTGTATATAACACGGACACTGTTTTTCCAGCTGTAAAAAAGAAAGAATAAAAATCAGTATTTCAACAATTCATTTCGTAGGAAAACTATGAAAAAAGTAAATATCTACTTAAAATGACTTTTGGATTTGAACATGGCTTAGGGCTTGATTTGAGAAACCAATTTTCAAATCTATCCTAAGAAGCGTTTTTCTATACCTCAAAAATCATAAGACAGTTTTAAGCACAGTCACTCTCTTATGATTCTGCAAAACAGGATACAGAGAAGCTGTATCAAATATATATACAAATGTGAAGTCAGACTAGAAAAAAAAAAAAAATACTGCCATAAAACTCCTCTAATCATACACCAAAGGGGAAAAATCCTTTTTCAAGACTAAGCTCAAATGAAGAAATCGTGAAGGGAATACAAAGGGTAAAAAGTAAATGTAACTGAGGTAGCCTACAAATGTGACGTCTAATGGTTTCTTTGAATAGAAATAAACTTCAAAATTTAGGGTAAACTTCAAATGGAAATTACACTCAATTTTTCGCAAAGACATTATATATAAATAAAGGGCATAAAAAGTTAAACACAGTATACACGACTTTACCATGGCTAAGGTACTTCCTAAACTCCATGCTGGAGATGTAGCCCCACCCTAAGCCCTCGCCTCACTGAGATGCCTAGGAGAGTTCTTACAGGTCCTCAGGACACTCAGCCCCAGCAACTGGTTTAACTCTGGCTGCTAACTCACATCTTTCATTCTTTAACAAAAAATCTCTGGGGACATAGATCTTTAAGGATTTGGCATGCAGACGATTTAAAGACTAAGAAAGTAAGCCAAAAGGGACAAATTTTACTCACAAATGTGTACCAACTACTGCTTGCTATTTGGCACTATCTGCTTCTGTGCTTCATATTAAATCCTTTAACTTGCTTCAATGTGCATGTGCTGGATTGAGAGCCACTTTGTCCCTGGAGAAGAAAAACAGGGGCTAATTGAGAAACTAGATGATACCACTACTAGGGATTCATTATTGGAAATTCTCCAAATGGTAACAGTCACAGAGATGTACAACCTGACATCAAGAGACCAGTAAGAGAAGAAAGAAAGAAAAGAATGAAGCTTACCACCAATCTTAGTTCCACAGATGGGGTCCTACGACTATTCATTAGTTAACGCAACATAAAAGACTAGCTCTGGCATTATTTCTGATTTGTGTTTAGAAATGCGGCAGATGAAAAATATGTAAGTTTAAATGAAGCTAATAATCGTATATATTCATATAGGTACACATATGTTTAAGAGGAACAAATGCATTGTAAATTTTTTTTTGTCACCCAGGCTAGATTGCAATGGAGCAATCACTGCTCACTGAAGCCTTGATCTCAGGGGCTCACGGGATCTTCCTACCTCAGCCTCCTGAATAGCTGGGACTAGAGGCGTATGCCACCACACCCAGCCAATTTTTGTATTTTTTATAGAGGCACAGTCTTACTATGTTGCTCAGGCTGATCTCAAACTTCTAGGCTCAAGAAATCCTCCCATCTTGGTCTCCCTTAGTGCTGGGATTACAGGTGTGAGCCACTGTACCCGACCTGTTTAAATTTTCATTCACTTACAATGTTAAAATTTTGAACCAGTAACTCATGTACTCGGTACAAAGTACACAAGCTATACAGAGAAAAGGAAGTGTCCCACTTCCAATCCTATCTTTAACCACCCAGGTTCCCACAGGCAACCTTTATAATCAATTTTTGTGCATCATTCTAGATGAGATGCTCTTCTAATACTTGTGTGTATCTCAAGCATAGCAAAAGCTCATATTCAGAATTAACACTGAAAAGAGCACCTCGAAAAGATTATAGCCTTTGGTCACTATAGACTGAAGTTTTATAATAATAAACGAGAAGCAAGTAGATAGAACCTCAGTATCTCCTTGAAATGTGCTTTCTCTGCAGTCCATTCATTGCATTTCAGTCTTATGAACTTTCTAGTAGTACGTCTCATAGGTCTCACTAGTATATTTCGCTCTGAACCAGCATCTTTTCTTACGACAATCTCCAAGTTTGTGAAAAACTATTGACTTAGAAAAAAAAGGTGGATACTGAAATGCCAACTTCTGGAAAAAGCCAAATTCTCCTGTAGCTGAACTACTTAAATGTAAAAAGTAACTGGAACTTTTCTACTAAAATTTAACACTGTACTATCCTAATTATTGGGTTTTCTGCTTAAAAACCAATCAAAATCTAATTTTTTCTACCTCGTTAGACTGTGGCATTTCTGATAATATCTTTTGGCAATAAATAAACTTCTCATCATTTGGTGTTGATATGTTAATTCCAGAAGTTTTGTAACTTAGAATCCAGTAGGCAACCAGTACGTGATTCTGTTATATAACATAACAAAGAAGGCAAAATCTCTCTTAGAATCACGGATGATTTCAGATTTCTACTTTCTAAGCCCAGTGGTTCCCAAACACCAATAACTAACTAGACAAATTTCATGGTTTTTTTCTTTTTCCCATATTCACAGAGTACATTAACTTTTTGCTACAGTTAATTTTTTAACTTGACTTTTTAAAATCAAAAAAGTATTGTAAAGGAAAATTTTGTATCACTACCTTAAACCATGGCATTGCAAAGACATCCTATTACAAAAAAATCCTCATCCACATACCACCTAGAGTCAAGTCATGTCACTAGTGGAAAGTGTACCAATTTTGGGACACAATGATTCTAGCCCAACTTTCTCATTTTCTGTATTAGAACACTGGAACCCAGAAAGCCTAGGAAGTAACTGCAACAACTTGAGGCAAACTGACTGTGGTTGCAAATGTTTATATACTTCTCAAAGATAAACATACAAACAAACTAAAACAAAAACAAAAAAAAACCCTCCAGTTCTTCACCACCTACTGTGTGGCCCTAGTTCACATAGATGGGCCACTCTGCACACCGTGTTTCAGTTCTCTTTCAAAGAAACTATATTTAAAAAGTCACTGCAAACTTTGAAAACTATATATTAATGAACCTTAAAATAAGGTTATGAATCCACAGAAAAGTTTCAACACCAGAAGACAGGCGAGCGAGAACTAAACTTTGTAATTCTGAAAGGAGGCAGCTCTATCAGACAGGAAGGGAGAGAACACAATTTCCTTTTGGAAAGAACAGCAAAACCAACATACAAGCCTTGGAAACCAAAAGATAGCAGGTCCCCCAAGCAATTTAATTGCATGGGAAGACTACTAAGTATAACTAAATCGTCCTAATTTTCCTAAGGGTTTTTCTTTTGGGAATCTCATTAGCCAACGGAATTGAGGCAGAAAAAACGTTTTTCACGCAGGGAGAGAAAACATTCGTGATCATTCTAAGTGTCTCGGTGGATGAGAGGCCTGAATACAAATGGTTCTATATTTGGGCAGAAGGGCCAGAAAGCTTCCCCCCCCCTTTAATCTTCTCCAATGAAAACATGTCACTTTTGAAAGGGTGCTCTTCCCTCGAGAATGCCCTTTGCTTCTAACTCTGTGGGACGTAGACAGGGGTGTTCTTTTACGATAATAATAGTAATAGCACACGTCCTGCAGAGGAAGGTCAGAAGCCTGGCGGAACAGGAACCGCAGCTTTCCTCCGGCTTCCCAGCTCCTGGAAGGAAACCCGAGAGCTACCGCCTGCAGCCACATCTGCGAGCAGGATGCTCAGAGCCGGGCAGGGTGGCCCGCAGCCACCCGCGATGCCACAACCTGGGCTTCCAACAAGGCCCTTCTTTTCCAACATGTACTTGCCACAAAACACCACAAAAACCTCCTTTTAAACAGAGCAGATTTAAGGTCATCCTGTAAGGTGTCAGGGACTTGGCAGGGAAGGATGAGTGAAGATCTACAAAGCCCGGCGTTCACGCTCCCGGGACTCCCGCTGCTTCCCAAACCCCTATTTTCTAGTGGGAAAAGTCCGATTCAGCCACAAAAGGAGACGCCGAAACACACAGGGTGAAAAGGTTCGCCCAAAAACACCTGCAGAAGCCGCTTCTCTCCCTCGCTCTCCTCGGGGACTCAAGGTCCAGAGGAGGAGGAAAGACCAAGGTTGAAGGCAAGAGGCCCGGGGACGGGACTCGGGTCAGGGAGACACTACCGGGGGGCCCGGGCCACCGGGGGTCCCTCTGTTGGCCGGAGGGTCTCGGCGGCGGCGCTAGGCCTGGCAGCCAGCTCGGGCGGCGGGTCGCGAAGAGGTCAGCACTCACCCCTGGGCCCACAGGAGGGTCCCGGCGAGGGCCGCCGCCCTCCGGCTCCCGGGGCGCTCGAGTGGGCGCTCTCAGAGGCGGTTGGCCGAGAGCACGGAGGCGCCCAGGAACAGCACCGGCGGAGCGGCCCGCAGAGGGCCAGGGCAGAAGCGCGAAAGGCCGTGGCTGGCCCCCTCAGGGAGCCGTAGCGGAAGAGTGTTCGTGGTCATGTGACGCGGAAAAGGGCGGACGTGCGGCCCACGCACTGGAACGGGTCCACGGTAAGCGATGCGCAGACATCTTTGTTGTGGGCTGACAGCCGGTGACGCCTCTTGCGGTTAAGTTTAATTCACACTTTGGCTTTATTAGATTTTGTAATCTTTAAGAACCTGGTGTTTGCAAGGTAAACCTTCGGTAGCCAATTAAAATAACTATTTCAGGACCATCAGCATCAAAATTTCTGTGCTGCCAGGCTTAGGAATTCTCATATGTAAATCAGCTGCGCGGGTGATTCCATGCATTCCAATTTGATACTTCTTAAGCCGTCAGATGATCAGACCTGGTCTTCCATGAGAATTCCGGGAGAGGGGAAGTTAGGTTTCACAGTAGTTGGCAACGTCGTTTAGCTTTGGGAGAGCGCTCTCTGCTTCTGAACACCCAACCACAAACTTTCCCCCCAGGAAGCCCTTGCTTAGAGCGGGGAAGAGTGGTACCGTGCTTGTCAGCATGGGAACGCACTGAAGCCAAATAATGGAATATTTTATATGCCTTGGTTTTCACAAACACCTAAAGGTGTGCACATGACTTATGTACTCCTCTGCGATCTAATCGATACTTTACAGATGTTACCGTTCTTCAAAATGATTTGGGAAGCCCTCTGATTTGCGTTCTTGGGCTACTTAACACTGGTGTGGGGAAAGTGAAATATTTCCTCTTCCCTCTTGGGGTCTTTACTGGGCCTAAGAATTAAACTGATGAGGAAAAGAGTCAAACTCTGTAAAATATTTGAAGAGATTTATTCTGAGCCAAATGTGCGTGACCATGGCCCGTGACAGAGCCCTCAGGAAGTCCTGAGAACATATGCCCAAGGTGGTTGGGGAACAGCTTGGTTTTATATATTTTAGGGAGGCATGAGACATCAATCAAATAAATTTAAGAAATACGTTGGTTTGGTTCAGAAAGTCGGGACAACTCAAAGCAGGGGCTTCCAGGCTGTAGGTAAATTTAAACATTTTCTAGTTGGCATTTGAAGACCTGGGATCCATAGAAAGGAAATGTTGAGGTTGAAATAAAAGATTGTGGAGACGAAGGTACTTTTGAAGTCTTATAGTGGCTGCCCTCAGAGACAATGGATGACAAATTTTCCTCTTCAGATCTTTAAAAGGTGCTAGACTCTTACGTAATCTCTTTAGGATTGGGAGAACCTGGAAGAAAATGATCTACCTATGTTAATAGAAATTCTATGTAGATGCAGATTTTCCCCCAACAAAGGACAGCTTTGCAGAGCCATTTCAAGATATGTTAAAAACTAAAAAAAAAATGTTTTGGGATAAAATATTTTGATTTTGTTTCTTGTCTCGTTATGCCAGTGTCAGATTGGAAAGTAAGTCACAATATATAGGGTTAAATAAAAGCCATCTGATGAGAATTTATGGATTGTAGGGCATGACTTCCTAGACCCCTTAGACACGAATTTGAGCAAGATAAAAAAAAAAGCAAAATCAGAGCTTAGTCTCCACTGACATAAAATAGAGACATAAAACAACAGGACGAAAGCATACAACTTTTATTTAGTAATTTTTACGTTTACATTGGAGCCTTCTCTAGAAAAATGGAGAGCCAAATTAACAGTTGGACCCTAAGTGCATTTTGGGTCTCCGTTTTTCTAGGGAAAGCTAAAAAGAGTAGTAAATTGTGAAAATGTGAGAAAATAAGCAAATTTGGGTTAGTGCAGTTAATGCAGACGTGACTGAGAAGATAAAGGTTGTTGTAACAAAGTGAAAATAAAAATCCGTAAATTTGTGCACATACAGCTCAGCTTTGACTCCCTGTCTCTGGTATTGAGAACATCTCCCTTCCTCCTTGTACAGGGAGGGCCCCTTTCATGCAGAATTTTTATCTCCTGCCTTCAGGAAGGAAAAAGGAAAGCCACAATGCTCTTTTTGCATTTGCTTTTTTTTTTTTTTTAAGTGCCTTTGACTTGAAAATAATCTTTATGACAAAGTGCCGTGTTTTGAGTTGACATATCCTACTATTGACAGAGCAGAAGCACTGCCGTTTTAAAGTGTCACTTGATCAAAAACCACCTAAATCCAACCCAAAGGGCATCAGCCTAATGGCTAATGTCAGCATGACCATAAACCACAAACGACACCTCTAACCAGAAACATTCCAACCCTAAGATAAACCCCTCTCCCACCAGACACATGCCCGCCCCAAGAGAACCTTCCTTCTGACCCGAGTGAGGTCAGCCCCAAGATAACCCTTCCCCTCTGACCAGAGACATTCCAACGCCATAATAAACTTCTCCTCCACGCAGAAACAATCCAAGCCTATGATAAGCTCTCTCACTCTAAACCCTTGAATGCTCTTTGTAAGAGAGAATGTTCTTGACTGAAATCGGCCAGAAGCCCCTCTCAGTTTTATTCTCCAAAATAAACCTATCTTTGACTGTTGAGCCACTTTTTGTGTTTCTCTCTTCTTTCTTTAACTCTTACAACTACCTTACAGAGACAAATAAGCCTTTAAGAATAGATTGATTTTAGGAATAATCAGTCATTCTGAGTTAATCTTTTGTGGGAAGATAGAGATCAAGTTGGGAGATCATGTATTAGGTTGGTTCTGAGGACTAAGCTCCAATTTTTTTTATCTTGCCCAAATTCCTATCTAAGGGCCATTGAGGAGTCATGCCCTCCAAACCATAAATTCACATCAGATGGGTTTTATTTAACCCTGTATATCGTGACTTACTTTCCAATCTGACTCTGGCATAACACGGAAGAAAATAAAAATATTTTACCCCAAAATATATTTCCTTGCCATACCTTGAAATTGTCTTGCAAAGTCTCTTGTGGGAAAAATCCACATTCTGTAGAGACTCCCCCTTCCCCTTTGTTTTCCTTCCTTCCTTTCCAGATCTAGGACATAATCAGCTAAGAGCCAGGTACCCTTTTAGTTTTGATAAGAAATATTTTACAACCTACTCTCTCTCTAAAGTCTACTGAGAGCTTTCTCTGCACAATAAAACTGGGTCTCCACAGTCCTTTATCTTAACCTGAACATTTCCTTTCTGTGGATCCCAGGTCTTCAGATAAACTCAACCAACTGTCAACCAGAAAATGTTTAAATTTACCTATAGCCTGGAAGCCCCCGCTTTGAGTTGTCCCGCCTTTCTGAACCAAACCAATGTATTTCTTAAATGTATTTGATTGATGTCTCATGCCTCCCTAAAATATGTAAAGCCAAACTGCACCCTGACCACCTTGGGCACATGTTCTCAGGACCTCCTGAAGGCTGTGTCATGGGCCATGGTCACTCATATTTGGCTCAGAATAAATCTCTAAAAGTATTTTATAGAGTTTGACATTTTTCATCAACAGTGCAAAGGTAATTGCAGTTTGCCATTACTGTCAATGGCAAAAACCACAATTACTTTTGCACCAACCTATGAAATCATAACCTTTAAAAACTTTAGAAATGATGTTCCTCCTGCTTCCACTAACCTTTCCACTTCTTAATTACTTACAATTTGGCTTTTAATCATGTACTCCCCTCAAAGAAAAACATTTTGAAGTAACTTTCAAATGAAGATTGTGATCCAATTACCAAACCCGATGTCTTCTCCCATAAACCTCATTTTCCTTTATCTCCCTGCATCATTTGGTTTTTGTTAAAATAAATGAGACAGTGTTGTGCTCAGAGTACCTAACACTGTCTAGTAGACGATTCCCAGAGAAAAGACATTTTCTCTTCCTTATATGGGAACTCTACTCCCTCATTTTATGTAATATATATTTATATTTAGTATATATGTTAGTATATTTTTATATATATATATAATAGGTATTCCTTTTTTTCACCATTAATGTGGACATTCTTGTCTTATGTTTTAATCCATCATTGACTATTTTTCCAACCATGGTTTCCTCAAATGTTTTGTGGGAAAGGGTGGTATATAAGTTATCTCATCCATCTAGTCTTTCCCTGTTGTAGTGGTTCTAGCCAATTCTGCTTAAGTGTGCCATTGGAGCTTTGATCCCAGCAGGGTTTCCAACTCACATTTTTTCCATTCTTCTCACTCCAGATACCATCTTCTGAATTCCTTTTTTTTCAGTTAATGGCCAGGTTATTTTTCCAGTCATCAGGGTTCAAAGTACTGAAGTTATCTTTCACTGTCACCCAAGTCCCATGTGATGGTTAATTTTAGGTGTCAACTTGACTGTATTAAAGGATACCCAGATAGCTGGTAAAGCTTTATTTCTGGGTATGTCTGTGAGAGTGTTGCTGGAAGAGATTGACATTTTAGTGAGGGGATTCAGTAAGGAAGATCTGCTCTTACCAATGTGGGTAGGCACCATTCAATCAGCTGAGGGCCCATATAGAACAAAAAGGCAGAGGCAAGACAAATTTGCCTCTCTCTTCTGGAGTTGGGACACTTCTCTTGCCCTTGAACATGAGATCTACAGATTCTCCAGTCTTTGAATTCCAGGACTTGCACAAGTGGTGCCCACATTCTCAGGCCTTCAAACTTGAACTCAGCCATGCTACCAGTTTTCCTGGTTCTCTAGCTTGTGAATAGCATATTGTGGGATTTTTCAGCCTCCAGAACTGCATGAGCCAGTTTTTACAATAAATCCCTTCTCATAGATCTATCTTTCTTTCCAAATATGCCTTTTTTTTTTTGAGACAGGGTTTCACTTTTGTCGCCCAGGCTGGAGTGCAACAGAGGGATCTCGGCTCACTGCAACCTCTGCCTCTGGGTTCAAGCAATTCTCCTGCCTCAGCCTCCTGAGTAGCTGGGATTACAGACACCCACCACTACACCCAGCTAATTTTGTGTGTGTGTGTGTGTGTATTTTTAGTAGAGACGGGGTTTCACCATGTTGGCCAGGCTGGTCTCAGACTCCTGACCTCAGGCGATCCACCCGCATCGGCCTCCCAAAGTGCTGGGATCACAGGCATGAGCCACCGCGCCTGGCCACACCATCCTTTTTTTTTTTTTTTTTTTTTTTTTTTAATTCAACTTCTATTTTAGATTCAAGGGGTAAATGTGCAGGTTTGTTACATGGGTATATTGTGTGATGCTGAGGTTTAGGGTATGAATGTTCTTGTCACTCAGATAGTGAGCATAGTACCCACTAGGTAATTTCTCATCCCTTGCCCCCATCCCTCTCGCCCACGTCTAGTAGTTCCTAATGTCTATTGTTGCCATCTTTATGTCCATGTGTACCCAATGCTTAGCTCCCACTTCTAAGTGAGAACATGTGGTGTTTGGTTTTCTGCATCTGTGTTAATTCACTTAGGATAATGGTCCACCTGCATCCATGTTGCTGCAAAGGACATCATTTCTTCCTTTTTTATGGCTGTGTAGTATTCCATGGTGTGTATGTACCACAATTTCTTTAATCCACCGTGGATAGGCACCTTGGTTGATTCCCTGTCTTTGCCATTGTGAATAGTGCTGTGATGAACATATGTCTTTTTGGTAAAATGGTTTATTTTCCCTAGTATCCTTCATCCTTTAGATTCTCCCTTTTCAATGCTAACTTTCTGCTTTATCTGTTCTGTTCCTAATCCTAGATGATCACCCATCATCTGGGCAGTTATCCTTTTAACTGGCCTCCTCATACCCAATATTTTTCTTTCTCCAATTCTTGTTAGACATTGGGTCTACATAGGACCTATGTTTACAAATTGTGGCATCTCAAATATGAAGCCCCAGTTTCAAAGGAAATTAAATGATTTATAGCTATCTTCCAATTCAAAAGTTCATCACAGCAATCCAGTAATTTTTAAAAAACATTTGAAACTATGAAATAGCCTAGCAAGTTCCATATATTAAATATTGGATCTTCCAGGTTATTGTTTATATGGTAATTCCACTCTTTTGCTCAAAATCTTCACTGAATCTCTAGTAGCAATCAATGAAGTACAAGTTCATCCTGGTATTCTAAACCCTGCCCAACATGGTCTTAACCTCCTGCTGTGCCGCTTTATTTACCACTGTGTATGTATATAAATATATATCATATATTCTTAACCATTAATTGTTCCCTGAGATTGCCTCATCTCTTCCTAACTACTTAGCTTCATTCGTGCTGTTTCTGCCACATGGAATGCCACCGTGCTTCTGACCATCTTCTGCTTCTTGAAATCCTAACTGCCCTTAAAGGACCACTGAAAATATCCCCTCTTTTTATGAATTCTTTCCTGAGGCCTCCAACTTTTGAACCAGTATTTGTTGTCCCTTAGAGCACTTAATCATGTTCTGTCTAGTACTAAAGTTATCCATGTATTTGTCTTATTTTCCCCTACCAGATTGTAAACTCTACGCTCGAGACCAAGGTCTGTGTCTCACTCATCTAAGTATATGCTGTGGAGTCAAACGTATTAAGCATGTTGTAGGTCTTGGATATAAAATAATGAGACCCAGCTCCTTGTTTGGCTCAAAAGTTGGAATTGAAGATACTACAGTTCCAAAGCAATCATTCTAAAAAGGTTTTGAGCAGTCAGCATTTTAGAAAAAACATGGAGCCTGCAAAATCCTAGGAAGGATCATATTTATCTAAATATTTAAGTTTAGCCTGGTTATTAAAAACCAATTTACATTTTCCTCTGTGTTTGCTTATCTGTTAATTTCTAATAGGTAGAGCTGGGATTAGGGTGAGATGAGTTAGATGCCAATGGCACCAATTGAAGGAGGCAATCACTTTTTCTTCAGTCTCCTGCCAATAGATTACTAAGAATCAATTAGGGCATAATCAAAATTTTTCTTTCCAAACAAACTTATAAATAGAGAATGTGCTCAAACACAGCATTCATTTTTGACTTACTCGAAGTAAAGGTAAGTTCATTGAAATGGATTAGTACTTTTTTACTCGAAGTGTTTTCAAATTAGATTTTTTTGGCCCACCTATGACAATAGGTGATAGTGTTTCTGAAGTATTTATGTGAACAACAATTTTCTTGATCTTCTTAGAATTATTACCCAGGATCACTATTCATTCCATTTCTTCCCTTGATTATATCATTATTGCCATTTAATGCAGCCTGAAAGTTCTCTATGATATTTCATATTTTGCATGTGATACGTATTTTAAGACAGAGTCTCTCTCTGTTGTCCAGGCTGGAGTGCAGTGGCGCGACCTCGGCTCACTGCAACCTTTGCCTCCCAGGTTCAAGCGATTCCTCTGCCTCAGCCTCCCAAGTAGCTGGGATTACGATATCTGCCACCACGCCCAGCTAATTTTTGTAATTTTAGTAGAGAAAGGGTTTCACCATGTTGGCCAGGCTGGTCTCGAACTCATGACCTCAAGTGATCCACCCACCTAGGCCTCCCAAAGTGCTGGGATTACAGCCATGAGCCACCATGCCTAGCCTATATTTTGCATATTAAAAACCTTTTTTTTTTCCACCAGCTCTCTACATTTGAAATTTTATGAATTGTTTTCCTTGAATAAGGAGTATTTGTACTATAAATGGGAAACAAGTATCAAAATATATGACCCATGATTTCTGTAATCTGTACGCTTTTCTTACTGATTTGTAAAGACTCCTTAAATACCTCAATAGAAAAATGAGCAAAGATGTGATTAGGCCCTTCACAGGAAAACAGGCAATCATCAAAATACTTCTTTAATTTAAAAAAAAAAAACACTAATTAAAAGTGACAAATATTCTGCCTCACTGCAATGAGACAGGCAAAGATGTAAAAGAACAGCAATATTCAATATTGGTAAATTAATAGGGAAATGAGTGTTTTCATTATATGGTTGATGGAGCTGAAAATTCTAGCAGCCTTTCTGGAGAGCATTTTTGTATATATTTCAAAAGCCTAAGATTCTGTGAGACCTTTGACTCTACAGTGTTCCTTCTAGAGATTTATCTTGAAGAAATAATTGGACAAACTTGTGGTGACATAGGTACAATATGTCTATAATGTACCTAAATTAAGTGTCTGTCAATTGGGGATTGATTGTCTTAGGTTATAAACCCATACAATGAACTGTGGTGCAAGTGATGATTAGTTCTCGTCTGTTGGTGTGAAAATGTGCCCACTATGTATTAAGTTTTTAAAAACCTGGTGACAAAAAAGACCGGGCGCAGTGGCTCACGCCTGTAATCAGCACTTTGGGAGGCCGAGGCAGGTGGATCACGAGGTCAGGAGATCAGGAAGTCAGCGACCCCGAATGGAGCGACTGGCTGGAGCCATGTTTTACATCTTTGCCTATCTCATTGCAGTAAGGCAGAATATTTGTTACTTTTAATTAGTGTTTTTTTTTTTTTTAATTAAAGAAGTATTTTGATGATTGCCTGTTTTCCTGTGAAGGGCCTAATCACATCTTTGCTCATTTTTCTATTGAGGTATTTTAAGAAAAGCATATAGATTACAGAAATCATGGGTCATATATTTTGATACTTGTTTCCCATTTATAATACAAATACTCCTTATTCAAGGAAAACAATTCATAAAATTTCAAATGTAGAGAGCTGGTAAAAAAAAGGTTTTCAATATGCAAAATATAGGCATATTAATATAGACATAATATGCAAAATATTATGCATAATATGGGCATGGTGGCTCGTGGCTGTAATCCCAGCGCTTTGGGAGGTCTAGGTGGGTGGATCACTTGAGGTCATGAGTTCGAGACCAGCCTGGCCAACACAGTGAAACCCCATCTCTACTAAAAATAAAAATAGTTAGCCAGGCATAGTGGTGGGCGCCTGTAGTCCCAGCTACTCGGGAGGCTGAGGCAGGAGAATAGTGTGAACCCAGGAGGCGGAGCTTGCAGTGAGCTGAGATTGCGCCACTGCTCTCCAGCCTGGGAAACAGAGCAAGACTCTGTCTCAAAAAAAAAAAAAAAAAAAAAAAGCATGCTTTTATCTCATTTCTGTTTAAAAATAGATTTATCATTTATCTTGGATGGGAGTGAGGATTAGATCATTGTTGTGGGAAGTCAGGGACCCTGAATGGAGGGACTGACTAAAGCCATGGCAGGAGAACGTAAGTTGTGAAGAATTCATGAACATTTATTAGTTCCCCAAATTAATACTTTTATAATTTCTTACACCTGTCTTTACTGCAATCTCTGAACTCTAAATTGTGAAGATTTCATGGACACTTCTCACTTTGCCAATCAATACTCTTGTGATTTCCTATGCCTGTCTTTGCTTTAATCTCTTAATCCCGTCATCTTCGTAAGCTGAGGATGAATGTCACCTCAGGACCTTGTGATGATTGCGTTAACTGCACAAATTGTTTAAACAATGTGAAATCTGGGCACCTTTTAAAAAGAAAGGATAACAGCAATGTTCAGGGAACAAGGGAGATAACCTTAAAGTCTGGCTGCCTGTGGGCCGGGTGGAATAGAGCCATATTTCTCTTCTTTCAAAAGCAAATAGGAGAAATATTGCTGAATTTTTTTTCTCAGCAAGGAAGGTCCCTGAGAAAGAGAATGCGTTCCTAAGGGGAGGCCTCTGAAACAGCCGCTTTGGGAATGTCTGTCTTTTACGGTTGTAGATAAGGGATGAAATAAGCCCCGGTCTCCCGTAGCACTCCCAGGCTTATTAGGACGAGGAAATTCCCACCTAATAAATTCTAGTCAGACTGGTTCTCTGCTCTTGAACCTTGTTTATCAATGACAATGCGTGCACAGCGGGACATGGAAGTTTATTAGTGATTCTAGTTTCGCCCTGACCTTGTGATCTCGCCCTGACCTCCTGCGTTGTGATCTTTTGTCGCCCTTGAAGCATGTAATCTCTGTGACCCACACCCTATTCATGCACTCCCTACCCTTTGAAAATTGCTAATAAAAACTTGCTGGTTTTATGGCTCGGGGGGCGTCACGGAACCTGCCGACATGTGATGTCTCCTCTGGACACCCAGCTTTAAAATTTCTCTCTTTTGTACTCTTTCCCTTTATTTCTCAGACCAGCTGACACTTAGGGAAAATAGAAGAGGACCCACGTTGAATATCGGGGGTGGGTTTCCCCTGATAGATCATGGCCGTTTTTGTATTCTTCTTCATAACTTTTGTATTGTCTATTCTTTTTACAGTGAACATCTGTTATTCTTACAATCCAAAAAAAATTTATTTCCATTTTGTAAAAAAAGGACCAGCTTCAATTTAAAAAATGTTTATTCTTAGGCAATACAATAAAATAATATTTTAGATATAATTACAGAAATATTAGTACATTAAAATATTATAATCTGGTCAGGATATAACAATATAAAATATTCAATATATTTTAAATATATTTCATTTGGTTATAGAGTAAATATTAAATTAAGTTTAGTAGCAGTAAGTTACATTTGATACATGAAAATCTTTGTAAGTTAGCCATCAAATTCAAATGTAAGCATTATTTTAATACTTTCATAAATAAGTTACTTAATAACATTTATCTTGCTGAAAGACTTCTGAGAAATCTGTTATTTTAGCACACTGTGAAATTCCAAAGTTGAAGCCCCAATTTTAAAGAAACAGTTTACATTTTATCTGTAATATTAAATCTTCATAATTGTATAAGCTACTCATAAGCTAAGTTATCTGGAAAATAATGCACATGAGCTATAACTTAGTGCTGAACAGCTGACTGAATAACGACTGAACAGTTGTTCATATGGCTTCATTGGAATTTCAGGTCTTAGCATCACTTGTCTTCCTCAGAAGTTAAATACTGATAAGAGGGCATGAGTAGATGGAGGCCTGAGTGGAGGCCAGTGGTTTGACATTAGCACCAGTCTAGGGCTTTTACTTATGAGTAAAAATAGATGACCTTAGAGTCACCTGTGAGTTTGAACTTTAAATAGAGACATGGATGGAACAGCTGTGGCCAGCCGTACTGGGTAACTGCCTGTAGAGTTGTTGCTTGGGTATTTGTCTAGAACAATATTTCTAGAAATACTTGAAAAACTTGAAAAACAAGGTTTTCTCCGTCTTTAGAGTACATCAGAATCATGTGGTGGGCTTGGTAAAACATAGATATTTTGGGCCCTCCCCCAAGAGTTTCTGATTCTGTAGGTCTGGAGTGGTCCCTAGAATCTGCATCTGTGACAAGTTCCCAGATGATGCTGATGCTGCTCTTCCAGGGACCGCACTTTGAGAACTACTGGCCTATGGTGGGTTTGTAGTAGAGATTAGCTAGCTCTATATGCTGCTATAGTACACTTGGGATAATGGGATATTTTTAAAGCAGAAAAATTTATTCATTAAGTGAATCTAAATAAGTGAAATGCTGCACATCTTAGTTGAGATGTAAAAATGGCTTGACAGCAAACACATGAGCAGTGAAGGATGTAAACCATGTGAGCCATGGCCATAGTCTGTGCTGTCCTCTGGGTCACGTTTTTCACTTACAAAGCAATTGAGATTGAAGCAGTAGCCTGAATTTAAACATCAGCACCACCAACTCCACCTAGGTAGATCAAGAAGCATCTTCAAAGCTTTGTCTCTTGGTGTCTGGACTCTTAAGACTCATCAAATAGTGTTATCATCAAGTATAACACTAGTTTAATGTTTTGTAGATCTTGGTTTTTCTGCTATTATTCAGACCTTATCTTCTCTTGGCTTTTCTAAGAGAAACTAGAAGCCCTTGGTTTCCCTAGGCATAGACCTTATTTTTAACCTTTACTTGGGCCTGCTGAATTATCATAATGAAGTATAACAGCAGTGAAAAGGAAGAAAAAATGAGAGGGGAGGGAAGCTGCTTGTGTATGTGAGATTCTTAACAGAGCAATGAGTTACTTTTTCTGGGATATTAGATCAGAAACAAGTCTCTTTTTTTCTCTTAGCATCTCTGTAGGTTAGTATAGTGTCTGGGACATGCTTGGTGCTGAATAACATGATTGTTAAGTTGAATTAAGTAACCTTGGGAATGTATCAACACCTTGAAAAGCGGGTTTTAAGACATACAGCAGCCAAATTATACAGTTTGATACATTAAGATTTTTAAACAATGGACTCTTTCAATATGGTTTGTAAGAATATATAACATAAAAAGTGTTGCTTTTTGTTTTTTTAAACAAAGGATGAATTAGAGAAGTAACAAAGGAATAAATCTGTAAAACCTAGAGTGATGACATATTCAGAGCAATGAAAAAATAGATTCTGAGTCTGATAAACCAACAAATGGCTTAAGTTCGTTCGTGGATTATTGAACTGCTCCTTTACATAAGATATGCACCAACATTTATGGGATGAGGATAAAGTACACATTTCATAAGTAGTATTCTTGTTATTTGTGTGGGTATGCTGGTAAAAGAGAAGTTAAAGTTATACATATTTCATAGTATGTATATAACAATATCCTTTTAAAACTAATTCACTAAGAGGGGAAATTGTATATGCTTTGAATACAAGCAGATTTTAGAGCTACAGTGAAATGAATTTAATAAACAAAAAAACTTTAAAAATCAACAAAACAAAACCATATAGTATTTCCAATGGTATTATGGTTCCATCAGGGAATCCTCCTTTTGCCCTTAGCAGTGGGCATGTTTGAAACATTCCTAGAAAATCCATGAACCTCAGTTCAGTTCTGTGTTCCATCAGGCCTTATGGTCCTCAGCAGGTCTGAAAGTCCAGTTCTATACAAAATGCTCCAGGATACCATATGCCCCCTTCTCTTCCCATACCCAGGGTCTGAAGTTTCATGAAGGGGTGGTGGGGCAATCAAACACTGATTTAGCCTCCCTGAGTCTTAAAGACAGGAGGAGGACAAACGTGGGAATACAGTGGGCCAAATATTTCATAACTTGTAGAGTTCAAACTTCATACAGTCACCATAGTGACAGTGCCTTGGATGTAAGTGGAATAGATTTTTGGTGTTATTTTGTGAATAGTTGCTGCTTTGCCACAGGGAACTTTGAAATAGCACAGACTAGAGACCCAGATCACAGAACTGACTTGAAAGAACTGCTTTGTTCTGTGGGGAAACAAATTGAAACTTTGTACTGAGTCACCATGGAGCAATATTGTTTGGTTAAAGAAAAATACCTAAATAAAAGCATGCTGTCATTACTTTGTTCTTTAGGATGAAAAATAGCAGTTCTGCTGTCTTTTTTAGCTTTAGTGTCCTTTCTTCATGCACACCTGACAGCGACTTATTATTTTTTCTAATTCTCCAGCTTTCACAGTTGATGGAATAGGCTTTCTGAAACAAAAACAAACCAAAAAAAAAAAAACCTCATTGATTTATGCATAAAAGGGAATTTTTGCTGAGTTTGAGTTTTATTAATGAATATTGTCGCTATTTTGAAATTTATTACAGGGTCGGCGTGGTGGTCACACCTGTAATCCTAGCACTTTGGGAGGCTGAGGTGGGAGGATCACTTGAGGTCAGGAGTTTGAGACCAGCCTGGCTAACATGGTGAAACCCCATCTCTACTAAAAACAACAAAAATTAGACAGGTATCATGGCATACGCCTTCTGTAATCCCAGCTACTCAGGAGGCTGAGGCAGGAGAATCACTTAAACCTGGGAAATGGAGGTTCCAGTGAGCCCAGATCGTCAGATTGTGCCACTGCACTCCAGCCTGGGCAACAGAGCAAGACTGTCTCAAAAAAAAGAAAAAAAAAAGAGAGAAAGAAATTTATTATAGGACTATTTATCTTTATGGAAGAAGTATATTTCTGAAAAGGCATATATGGTGGCATTTTATAATTTTAGTCATATTTCAGCAGCATTAAAGAAACATAAGCCTTGATGAAAACTTACAGATCATCTTTTTTGTAATAAAAACTACTCCCACCCTTTAAATAATCCACATTATTCGCAAGTCTTTCAATACAGTAAATTCAGATGAGAGATCATTTAGTGTGATTGCATCAAGTAATTTACTATAAATATATATACAAATGTTAAATGTGTTTAGTAATGACAAAACACTGATTTTGTCTTTATTGGCACAGTAGTACAAAATCATGGCCACTCCTTGACCCGGGAACACAGGCAACTTTCAACAGTTCTGCAATTGAGTCATCAGATTCAGCTTGATGGTGAATAGTTACCTGAACATTCTTTCTGGGTTTAATGAAGCCAGCCAGAAACTGTAGGAATTTGAATAGTAGTTGCACGTTCCTCTTCCATGACATTCTAGAAATGGGCTGGCTCGGAATTCTTCCAGGCAGGAGCCAGGGGAGGCCAGTGCTTGCCCGGTGCCCTCAGAACCTGCACTTGTGAACTACCACAATTTAAAAAATCTCAGTAAACACTCTGTCCACTGGGGTTCAAATTTTCAATTCTCTACTTTTTTTTGAATGAATGGGCAACTGTGAGTAAAGAAGGGGGAGGAATGATCATAAGTGATGCTACAGATTAGAAATAACCACCTATGTGGCCAGGCGCAGTGACTCATGCCTGGAATCCCAGCTCTCATGCCTGTAATCCCAGCTCGCTCTTTGGGAGGCCTAGGTGGGCAGATCACTTGAGGTCAGGAGTTTAAGGCCAGCCTGGCTAACATAGTGAAACTATGTCTGTACTAAAAATACAAAAATTAGCTGGCATGGTGGCATGTGCCTGTAGTCCAAGCTACTCAGGAGGCTGAGGCAAGAGAATTGCTTGAACCCTGGAGGCAGAGATTGCAGTGAGCCAGGAGGTGGAGATTGCAGTGAGCCAAGATTGCGCCACTGCACTCCAGCCTGGGCAACAGAGGGAGATTCTGTCTCAAGAAAAAAAGAAAAAGAAAAAAGAAAGAACCACCTGTGTGCAGCTGTGACAGTCATCACAGTCACACATGGCCATTCCAGAGACTTCTTCACTAGCATTGACATCTGACAGCTTTTTCTTTAAAAGACTTTCTTTGCTTTTATCTCTGTATGAATGTGAAAGGGGCACAGATTTCAGAGCAGACAGACCTGGGTTCAGATCCTAGCTTTTCCGCTAAATAGATGTAAGACCTTGGGAAAGTACTTCATTCTTGTTTGTAAAACTGTAGATGATAGAAATTACCTATCAGAGTTTTCATAAAAATTACAGAGAATGTATATAAAGCAGTTATCTTATAAAAAATAGGCATTCCAGGCTGGGTGCAATGACTCATGCCTGTAATCCCAGCACTTTGGGAGGCTGAGTTGGGTAGATCACTGGAGGTCAGGAGTTTGAGACCAGCCTGGGCAATATGGTGAAACCCTGTCTCTACTGAAAAAACAAAACAAACAACCAAAAATACAAAAATTAGCTGGGCATGGTGGCACACACCTGTAATCTCAGCTACTCAGCAGACCAAGGCAGGAGAATCACTTGAACCTGGGAGGCAGAGGTTACAGTGAGCCAAAATCACTCCACTGTACTCCAGCCTGGGTGACAGAGTGAGACTCTGTCTCAAAAGATAAAAATAATAAAAAAAGAGGGATTCCGTTATCAATAAATGGCAGCTACTATTCACCTAAATTTCATAATAGAATTTGTAGATAATCTCCTTCTGAGAAGTCTTTTTTAAATACTCCATTATTTACCAGAAGTAAAAAAAAAAAGTGTATTTATAGATTTTCAAGGAAATGTCTATGACATGTTGCACCCACTGACATCATACAGCATCGACCCTGGGAACCACATTTTACCCAGCACAACGTAACATTCTACGGGTAGTCTTTACTATAAAACTCCTGTTCCTTTTCTCCTCACCATGATGAATGAAAATCCTTTCCAGAGAGAAATCCAGCCACGAGGACATGGAGGAATGTCAGTGGTTTGGCTGTGAACGGCTATGGCGATCGCAGGACCTTCACAAACAGTGCATCTGTAACATCAAACAAAAACACTGTGGCAGCATTGCCACTTTCTGCACTGTGATGTGCTGCCTTATATTCCATTACAAGGGAAGTGATTCACTTGGTCCCATTGTAAAACTAGGGGACTGGATTTTTACCTGCTTATATAAGGCTCAAGGGCCCTGCCAGTAATGGGAGCCATGTTCATTGGCATCAGAGCTGGTGTTGACAGCCAGTATGAATAATCATTTCGAGATGCGAAATTACATACATCATTGACATTGCAGAATAGGAATGGCATTGTGGTAAATCGCTGCAGGCAGCTGCCCAGAGTTCCTAATGAAATATCAGACTGAGTATCACTTTCAGTAAGTTAAAGTTATTTTCAGCATTGCTACTAGAGAGAAGCCAATTAAAACGTAACCTGTAGCAAAAGCTGGACAAAGACAACACAAAAGAGTTATCTGCAAAGTGTAGTATTGAAAAGTTTTCATACTGATAGAAATAAAAGATCCAATAGGCAAACAAATCTTCTTTCTCCCACCTTTAATACTTCCTGTGGCTCTTTCTTTCTTTTTTTTTTTTTTTGAGACGGAGTCTCACTCTGTCACCCAGGCTGGAGTGCAGTGGCCGGATCTTGGCTCACTGCAAGCTCCGCCTCCCGGGTTTATGCCATTCTCCTGCCTCAGCCTCCCGAGTAGCTGGGACTACAGGCGCCCGCCACCTCGCCCGGCTAGTTTTTTTGTATTTTTTTTAGTAGAGACAGAGTTTCTACTAAACCAGGATGGTCTCGAACTCCTGACCTTGTGATCCGCCCATCTCGGCCTCCCAAAGTGCTGGGATTACAGGCTTGAGCCACTGTGCCCAGCCCCCTGTGGCTCTTTCTAATCGATCTAGAACATGGGGGCTAGCATAGGTCAGCTGGGATAGTGTTTTTGCTTCAAAGTATTCCCACTTATTCATATGTACATAATAGCTAATTACCAGATAAAGGTTTAGAAAAGCTATTATTTGTGAAATTAAAAAGCAAACGGGTGGGCTGGGCATGGTGGCTCACACCTGTAATCCCAGCACTTTGGGAGGCTGAGGAGGGAGGATTGCTTGAGCTCAAGAGTTTGAGACAAACCTTGACAATATAGCCAGACCTCGTCTCTACTGAAAATCAAAAAAATTAGCTGGATATAGCAGCATGTGCCTGTAGTCCCAGCCATTCAGGAGTCTGAGGTGGGAGAATTGCTTGAGCCGGGGATGTTGAGGCTGCAGTGAGCCGTGCTGCACCACTGCACTCCAGCCTGGGTGATGAAAGTGAGACCCTGTCTAAAAAAAAAAAAGAGAAAAAGAAAAAGAAAAAACACCAAAAAGATAAACGCAGACAGGTGGTTTAGGGGGTTTTAGGGGCAAATTGTCTGCACTGAATGGGAGGAGCTAGGCTGGCATTCCTGAGCTAGGCTCCTTCCAGCATTTTACATTCCAGAATGAAAATTAGGCCAGTGTTGTTTTATTTGCTCTCTTTAAAATGTGCCAGGAGATACTCAAGGTTGTTTACACTTCAGAGGGAAGCGTCGTAGGCTATAAAGATTTACAATCTGCATGTGGAACAACACAACTGGCAAATGGGACTGGGACGTTACCGAGGTCTTGTCCGTGGGCTCGTTCATTCCCTTGTACAAAAAGAAAAGAAAACCCACTGTAGAGTGGCGCTGTCCCCTCTGGACATGAAGGGATTGCTGTGGTTTGACTGTGTCGGGTGAAGACAAAGCCTCTCGTTGTCCAGGTTGCAGGTGATCCACTGTCTCCACGTTTTCCTTTCAAACCTGGCAATCCATCTGATCCAGGTGGTCCTTCAAAAAACACATTCTAAATGTTGCAACACACACAAAATCTTAAATTTGTTTTTTCAAAGTACTAATTTAAATATATGTGTATATATATGTTGAGCCCCATATATTGGAAGAAATCCTAGAGAAGAGTGGCTTATAAAAATGGCCAAACGGTATTATTAAATGTTAAGCAGTTTATCACACAGTGCCTCTTCTTATCAATCTTTGTGTGAAAATCTGATGAGTTTTTTGAGATCAGGTCTTTATCTTTGAATTCCTCTGTGAGGCCTGGCACAGTGGCCTGCCTGCATCTGGTAGGTCTTATGTATGTTTTTTATGAATAAATGAATGAATCCTCCTACAATGTGATGGGAGAAAAATCCAATATCTACAACTTAAAGTCTATTCAAGTAGATAATAATACATTACTTATGATTTTGATAAATTCACAAATTATTGCAACATTGTCTACAATAAACAATTGCAGAAAACACTGAAAGCTCTTTTTAAAGGTTCAAACTTCAAGAAAGTTTTGATCAATTTGTAAGGAAAGTAAGGAGAGAAGGGTTTTTTTTTTTTTTTTTACTGTAATAAGGGTTAATTTATTTTATTTATATGAGTTAAAAACAAAGTAAATGGTTTCTGTACATTTTTCTCCCTGTGGAGAAAGACTTTCTATACTTTGGAGTACGGAGTTGGACAAGGCTAATCCACACTTGTCATGTTCTAGATGAGGACCAGTGAGCTGTCCCCTCTTGCATTCCTCTTGAACTTCCTTCTCCTTTCTTTCATTGAACAGCTATTATTTATGGTATTGGCATTGGCTTCCACCTCCTCACCCCCATCCATTTGTGCAGCCACTGTACCCTGACTCCCTCCCCAACCGGACTTGGGCCATGGTTCTTTAGGGTCCTAAGGAAGCACAGAGAAAACAGAGACCGTTAGACTTTGGGCCTACATCATCACAGGAATTAGTTTTGTTGTCCATAAACATCCATGCCCCTGGGAGTCAGGCATTGTCACAGTTTAGTCCTGACTCAGAAGTCAGGACTTCCCACAAAAATTTGTAAAAGCCCCAGTATTATATATTTTTTCAATTTTCTCTGAATTCTGCCCACTCTTGTCTCCTCCAGGGACCTTGAGTGGTTTTTTGAAATTAAAAATAGGCCACATCCAATTTCTCCAGTCTCATATCTTACTTGAAAAATCCAAGTTGCCATGGTTTTAATATATTGAGGAGATACATTTTTCTCTTTTCCTAACCCCTGCCCTCATTCAGAGGGGGTATAATTGACCCTAAACAAAAGGTGCCTCCTGATCTCTACACAGGAATTGGAAAGTGATTAGCTGAGCAGGGCAGGAACTGGAAGTGAGCTTTTATACAGATGTGTGATATCCAAGGCATTTCCTTATCTCCAAGAAAGGGGCCAGGGCTGTCAGTTTATGCCAGTGCAGTTTGACTCTTAGATCCCTTTGTCATTCTTGTGAGGCCTCCATAGCATTGAACTGTCTACTTGCTAATTAATTCTCAACAAAATTTGTATTGCAGTGCCCTTGCTCTTGCTGTTGCCCCATTCTTAGGGCATTAAAGCCTTGTCATTAAAATTTTTAAATTAATAGAATTATTAATAAGAGTGTTTTGTCACTTCAAAAACCACACTTTAAGGAAAGTTGAATGATTAATAGTACTTCACTGTGCACCCATGGCAATACTAAATCATATGTAATTATGCAATTAGTATTATAATATTAACATCATATTTGAATTTTTAAAAATTTAAGTCTACATTCTTTACCATTTTAATATAGTAGATCTGAGCATAATATATGCCAGTAAATTCAGAAATCACATTTAGAATTTTTCTTGCTTTAACAAAGTCAGCAATCCTAAAAAATAGAAGATTTGCACATCAAGGTAGTTTCCAGAAGAGTGCTTTGAAACGTTTGCAGAAGGTAGATGTTGATCCAGGTGTCAAACTGACACATACAGCATATGTTCAGAATAAAACACTATATGTAAGAGGCCCCTTTTCATGACATACATGAATTGTTGAATTCTATTCAAGAATGGCTTTTTTTTTGAGATAGAGTCCCGCTCTGTCACCCAGGTTGGACTGCAGTAGTGTGATCTTGGCTCACTGCAACCTCCACCTCCCAGGTTCAAGCGATTCTCCTGCCTCAGCCTCCCAAGTAACTGGGATTACAGGCACCTGCCACCATGAAGAATGGCATTTTTAAAAGATGGCTTTCTTAAAAAAGGATACTAAGTTGCTCTTCTACACATACCAAGGTAATATTTTTCTAGCTATGTACTTATGTACCACTCCTATAAATAATAATTATTAACTAATTACTCCTATAAGGTATTGAAAACAAGTATTGGCCTTTTTGAAAGAAGAACACCCTTAGGACTTATTAGTTCTATTTGTCCTCAGGCTAAACTGTGCGTTAGTTTGGAGCCCATCTGACCGGCTAAGAGGTCAGAAAAATAGTGTGTTCCAATAATTCTTGATTCTCATCTTCCAAATTAACATTTGATCCTTGGCCTTTGGTCTGATCTGAATAACATAAACTCAAAGGCCTAGATAACTCATATAGTCACCCACTCAAATAAGACCTCTTTATGTCTAAATAACATTTCTTTAGTGAGGAAACAAGCTGGGTGTTTACCTGGCTCTCCTTTAGAACCTTTGTTGCCTTTTTCTCCAGCTGGTCCGGGACTTCCTGGTTTTCCATCCTTGCCTGGCTTACCTCTTGGCCCACAGGGTCCTAGGCAAAAACCAACATTGCACTGCATTTTATCATATAGGATGAAAGATAAGATGACCAACCATCCCGTTAACCCAGGACTTTCTCAGTTTCAGGAATGAAAGTCCTGCATCCTGGGAAGGTCCTCGGTCCTGGGCAAGCTAGGATGATTAGACACCTAACTTGTTAGCCCCACTTCCCAGAAAACAAGGCTCTCGAAAATGAACTATGAGGATACTTAATGCAGTAGTTTAGAATTGTGCTGCAATTTTGATTTATGTTCTTCCAGAATTCACTACGTCCCTGAATTGATCAAACTAATAAGTAATATCTTTATCTCCCAAGTGATTCAGACACATTTAAGGCATAATCATTCCATTCAGAAGCCTATTACAATACACTCTGCTTATGTAGAGAGAGGGGTTAGTTCAATTTCCAAACACCAGTATTTTGAAAAGATTCCTAAATCATTTTTTTTTCTAATACTTTGCTGTACAAAGTGTTAGAAAAGTATAAATTCACAGAACTCAGGTATATTCAGACAATCATTTAGAAATAGAGCCCCAAGACTGACAGTTGTCAGAGGAGATAGACATACCTTTACCTTAATAAAAAATAAAAAAACAAAAATATGCTCCCCTAAAGTATATTTGTTCAAGTTATACTATGTACAACAGCTTTCAATAGATTCCAAGGTCTTTTATTTGCTGGTCAAGGGTAAAATGAGCTCAATGCTAAGACTGTGAAAACCACTATCATGTTCAACATTTTCTGTGAAGTTGTATCAGCTGTTTCCAAAGCAGTTTACAGGTATTTTGGTTCAACCACTTCCTAGTGATCCAAGTCAATGCTGCCAGTCTCACACCTAGGTTTCCAGGTGGCCCTGGTGGCCCAGGTTCTCCCTGCATCCCTGGTTCTCCAGGTGTGCCAGGTGGCCCTGGGCTTCCTGGAAGGGAGATAATCTTAAGTGTGCCAGGGTCTCCACGTATACCTGTTGACATAAACATAAGAAGAAGATGATGGCTTCACGGATGCGTTTACCTTTCTTCATTGAGATCAATAGTAAGGAAATTTATTTACCAGGTGGTCCTATTGGCCCAATTGGTCCTGGAGGTCCAATAGATCCTAGAAATCCAGGATTACCCTTTTCTCCTAAAAACAAACAAACAAACAAAAACACAATGTGATTCCACTTAGATCAATGGGTCTCCTACTTCTTCAGGTTGATGATTGACTCTAAGGACAAATACTAGAAGTGTGCCTGGAGGCTCTGTCCTGTGGGTTCTGTCACAAGGGCTACAATTTCATTTTTGTTCACATAGGTTTTGGCATATCACTGGGACCCAGTAGGTCATGCTTAATGAGTCTGTAAAGAAATATATTCCAGAAGCAGGCATTAAGAACTTGTATTTTAACACTGAAGGGGAAGGGTCCTTAAGAGTCCAATTTTTGAGTTCAGAAACCAATTTGATATTTAAGGTAAGATACAAAGTCACATTAAAACCTGTTTTACCATCTGGTGAATTATATTGCTTGGTTGTCATAGTTATCTACTTTCTCAGCTTATTACTCTAGCTTTACTCATAGCCTAGAGTTAGTTACATCAGGAGTTCTCTTGAGCACATAGAGAATATTTGCTTTGTGCCATATTGTTGTTTTAGTATTGGATTCAACTGGATATTCTGTGCCCTAAATGGAGTAGCCTGGTACTGCTAGCATGAACTAATAAAGTGGTAAGATTTCTCTTGCAAGCACAGTCTTTTACACAAATAAAAGAAGGTTACTGAGAGCCGTTCATCTGGAGAAATACTCTTATTTTAAAGAATCTTGAAATAGTATAGTGGAGCCTTCCTACTTCACTCATATCGAGGTCCTATTTGTACTAACCCCAGCTGTCTGTACTTCAACAAACACTTGTGTGCCCCAAAATATAAATTGAGGTTATTGTATTTGCATATAAAGAGCAATGCACAAAAACAGTACCTTTCACGCCTGGAAACCCCTGGGATCCAGGATCACCTCTGAGTCCTGGAAGACCTGGAGTACCTGGTGCTCCCTATATTTCAAAAAAAGGGAGTAGAACCAAAACAAATCTTTTAAAATTACTAAATTCACAGCAGTTTTTAAAAAATGCAAATAGGGTATAATATTATGTTGGATGAGAATAAGCTGAAGTTAGCAGACATCATTTTTTCAATCAAGGCTATAACTCCTTTGGCCACTTAGAACCTTTCCTTAGGACTATCATTTTAAAAGTAAAATAAAAGCTTCCCTTAAGCCCAAGAGCAAACATACCTTCTAATGTTGGTGTATGTTGTTTTAGTATTGGATTCAACCGGATATTCTGTGTCCTAAATGGAGTAGCCCAGTACTGCCAGCATGATTTTTTATTTTTTTTTATTTTTTTGAGACAGAGTCTCGTTTTGTCATCCAGACTGGAGTGCAGTGGCATGATCTTGGCTTGCTGCAACCTCTGCCTCCCACATTCAAGTAATTCTCATGCCTCAGCCTCCTGAGTAGCTGGGATTACAGGCATGCACCATCACACCTGGCTAATTTTTGTATTTTGAATAGAAACAGGGTTTCACCATGTTGGCCAAGCTGGTCTCGAACTCCTGACCTCAAATGATCTGCCCACCTCAGCTTCCCAAAGTGCTGGGATTATAGTAGTGAGCTATCATGCCTGGCCCAGAATGAAAATTATAATCATCTGTATTTATAATTGTTGCAAAGACAACAAAGCCATTGTTGAGTTAACAGCACCCAAGCATCATTCTAACTAAGCTAGCTACCATAAATTACTCTTGACCATGATGATAGGAGAAGTAATGTCCAGGGATGGGAGTGTACAGGGGTTGTCAAGAGAGAGTATTTGACAGGCATATTTGACAAGGATGCAATAATCTAAGCGGGAAGGAGGTGCTGTCTTCTTGTGAGGCTCACATGAACTGGTCTTATAGCCAGAAGATGCTCAAGCAAAGCCATAGAAGGAGGGAGGAGGGAGCAGGGCTTCTGAAAAGAGCTGTTTGTCAAAATGTATGCTAAATCTACTTTCATACTGTCCATATGAATTGATAATGCTATTACCTGAGAATAATGGGCTTTGAAGATCGTGAAAAGTGCCAAGAATAAAACTGGCCTTGAACCAGCTATCTTTGGAGCAAGAAGACCAAAGAAGGAACCATCTGATTGCTTGGATAAAGTGTTGTTAAAAAAAGAAGAGAGAGAAAACAGGCCCATCTGGTCAAGGACTTGCTGGCTTCTTATTTCTGCCTGTTCCTCTTGAGGCTAAGGTAACTATGAAAAAGAGCATGTTGCCAGGGTTATCCCTGGCAGCAGGAGGGAACTGTTAAAGGCCCCAAGCCAATTGAGACATCCATCAATAATCATCTTTCAACTGTAAGTATAGAAGCCTATGAATGACCATGAAATCACCAGAGTAGTTAAGTAAGATCATGTTTCCAAACCAAGCTTTGTACATCCCAGTGTCCTTGGAAGGTCTTTAGATGTAACTGTGGATCAAATTGGCAACTTTCAAAGAATCATGGAGAACACAAGAGACACTTACAGACTGAAGATGGGCAAATATGTCATTTTTCAAAAAAAGAAAAAAAGAAAAACTTTTAAAAGTAGATTCTGGAAATCAAATACCAAGAGAGCTTAAGAGTGATTCCTAACAATGAGCTATGGCAAAGTACCTCATTATGCATCACTGATGAGCTTAGTAGAGGACAAAATGAGTTATAACATAGATGTTCTGTACATTGACAATTTACATGGTAGAGAGAGCTGTGCCACGTGCCATGGTAGCTCTCTCTACCATGTTTTTGTGGCCAAAATGGCTGCTGCATAGAGGAACAAAGATAGATTTAAAGCTTGGTGAATGGCCACATCGAAAGGCAGTTCATTAAGGGATTAATTCCAGCTTGTAGAGAGAGAACTCTGGGCACAAAGAGCTGCTTTGTAAGTGTTTCTTGGATCAGCAAGTGATTTCCTCCCTCTTCTTAGTCTAGAAAACCAGACCTCCATTATCTGACTCCTGCTTAGCCCTCCAGACTCCTCTCAAGGTGTCCTCATTCCCACCTCAGCTCCAGTAATAGAGTTGTGTGTTTGTCACTCACACACACCCATTGTCATTTTGCTCAGAAAGCTCCCTTCCTCCACCCCACCCATACCCCTGCTTTTCTTATTTTCTTGGATAACTCCTATGCATCTGTCAAGACTCAGATCAGGCATCAGTCTCCTCGGGGAGGGATCTTTCCTGAGCGTCTTCCCTCTACAGTCTGGATTAAATACCCTTCCTCTGTGTCCCCATAGCCTCCTGCATTCTTCCTACCACACGGTGTGAAAATGGCCTGTCTCTGTGCCTATCACCCTCACTTTATTGTGGGCTGCTCTAGGGCAAAGGACTGCAGCTTTTTGTTTTTCTATCCATTGGTACAGAGTAGACACTCAGTTATGATCCCTATTCATCTATTCAACATCTGTCTCCAAGGATTTGATGTCGACAGAGGGATCAGCTTTTCTAATATGCTGCTAAGAGAAAGCTAGGGATGACGGCTGTGGTGTTGAGAGAGAGAATATGAATTGAGAGATCGCAGGCTGGGTGCATAGGCCTAAATGAATAAGACAATATCTAAGATTGATAAATGTAAAATTTCTACACTTAAGTCCCAAATAAACATCAATAACAACAAGCTTGGCAAGAAATAATGGAGAAAACTTAGTAGCAGTTCATGAGGAAAAGGCTCATGGCCTTTAGTTGATTACAAGCGCAATGTGGAGACAAGCAGGTCAGCCCAGTGGCCCAAGTGGAATTTTAGGTCTGATTCCTAAAATGACGACATTCCAGACAGTAGACTCTTCTGTCCTTTTGCCACTCACTGGGCATTGACTTCTAACTTCTGGTGGGCATTCATTCCAGAGGCTATATTTTTTAGGACAATAATGAGAAACTAGGGTGTATTCAGTACAGAGGCAAAGCTGATAAATGGTTAAACTGAATTTGAAAGAATCAAGTATTTAGCCAGGAATAAAATAATTGGAAAGAAATGGCAGTTAGCTAGAAACATTAGCAGGCATTTGGGGGGCAGAAAATAAATAGGCATTTACAGGAGAAAGCAGAAAACTTCAGAAGCACATAAGTAGAGGAAAAAGTGACAGTGTCATTTGGAAGGATTCTGAACTCCCAGCTGCTTTTTGAAGATTCCATCACTGGACTCATTCAGGGTCTAAATAAGCAAGGGTCTGGAATGCTGTAGAGGTGAGTCCCTTACAGACCAAAGTTTTGGAGGCCTCTTAGAGGCCACATCATTCCAACTCTGAAGATTTTTTGATTTTCAGAAACTTTTGGACTGTGTTCCCTTAGGCATACTGCACAGATGCATCAAAAATTGTAAATTTTTGCTGCTTCCAGGCCCATCTGATCTGGCAATTAATTTATAAGAGTATAACAGTACTCTTGTACTAACAGTAAGTCAATGTTAATGATATGGTTCGGCTGTGTCCCCACCCAAATCTCATCTTGAATTGTAGTTCCTATAATCCCCACATGTCCTGGGAAGGATCCAGTGGGAGGTACTTGAATCATGGGGGTGGTTCCCCCATGCCATTCTCATGATAGTGAGTGAGTTCTCATTAGATCTGATGGTTTTATAAGGGGCTATCCCCTTCACTTGGTACTCATTCTGTCTCCTGTTGTGGTGTGAAGAGGTGCCTTCTGCCATGATTGTAAGTTTCTTGAGGTCTCCCCAGCCATGCAGAATTACGAGTCAATTAAACTTCTTTTCCTTATGAATTACCCAGTCTTGGGTATGTCTTTATTAGCAGCATGAGAATGGACTAATACAGTTAACAATATCGACAATATATGATATAATGTACAATATAAGAATAATTATAATAAGTGGATATTAAATTGATAATGAGTCAAAATAATTATCCATACTCACCAGATGACCTGGTGGTCCCATGTCTCCTACAGTTCCAGGTGGACCTTTTGGGCCAGGGTGGCCCATAGACCCTTTGTCTCCTTTTATGCCTATTACGTGACTCCCTGGAGGTCCAGGGGGACCAGGCTCACCTGAATTCATGAAAAGTCTGTCAGTATTGCCAGCCGGGGAGCTTCGAAGGTTCTACCTATCAGTGATTGTTTCTAATGAAGTATAAACCCTTCACTTAGCATTACCACAAACATTCTTTCCCCTGGGGCATGTGATGGGACTGTGGTAAAGACAGGATGAGATGATGCCAGTGAAGCACCTGGCACCCACCAGCAGGATCTGCTTCTCCCCAGTGAGGGTCTGTTACAGCAGGGTCTGTGCCTGCTTCCCTAGAGCCTAGCCCAGCTCTAGGGATTCAACAAAGAGAGTTGAATGAATGCATCACTGTCTTTTAGGCTAATTAATTATTATTATTTTTTGAGACAGTTTTGTTCTGTTGCCCAGGCTGGAGTGCAGTGGTGCAATCTCAGCTCACTGTAGCCTCTGCCTCCCAGGTTTAAGCGGTTCTCCCATCTCAGCCTCCTGAGTAGCTGGGATTACAGGCACGCACCACCAAGCAAGACTGGCTAATTTTTGTATTTTTTAGTAGAGACAGGGTTTCACCATGTTGGCCAGGCTAGTCTTGAACTCCTGACCTCAAGTGATCCACCCGCCTTGGCCTACCAAAGTGCTGGGATTATAGGCATGAGCCACTGTGTCCAGCCAGGCTCATTGATTTACTGACTATGCATCCCTCAAACAAGCTACCTTGCCTTGACAGTTGCTGGGTGTGGGAACCATGGGTAGACGGGGAATGGAGATGACCACAGGGAAAGAAGAAGCAACAAGGTAACGTGAGGAGGAGGTTGAAAACTTTTGAGGTCAAACATGATTTTTGTTCTTTTATACTATTTAAAAGTAAACCCTCTACCTGGGCTTCCTCTTAAGCCTGGTGGACCATGATTTCCTTTCTGGCCAGGGATAATTGCACCGGGCAGACCTGGTGGCCCTGGGAATCCTTCTATGCCTGTGGGCCCTCGAGGCCCAGCATCTCCCATGGCCCCTTTTCTGCCAGGGAGGCCAGGAAAACCTGGGGATCCCCTGTCTCCTTTAGCTCCTGCAAAGAAGAAGGCTTAATAAGTTTCTTTAATGGCCATATGGTTGGGTTAGAGTTCTTGGCTATCTTTAATAATGTAAGTACTTTGCTTAAAAGTGTTCAGATTCAGAATATATATTTCTAAAATATATATTTTATAATATATTGCTGGTAAATGCAATACAGAGCTACAAAAACTGAGTTGAGACTCAGTGTGTCTCCAACTAGCTGTCCGATCTTGGCAAATTCACTTCAGATTTACTTTTACAAATTTTGATTTTCTTATTTTAAAAATGGAGGTAATACCTGTTCTAGCTAATTATTTCAGATCAAGTGAGATAACATACAAACATAAAAGCATGGCATAAGCTCTGAAGTGTTATATAAACGTAAGCCACAGTTACTATCAGCTGATGAACTTAATCATGTTGACATTGTTGAGTCACTGATAATCCGTTAGAGCATAAGAAGCTAAATGGCGTAGCACTGATGTGTGCATTTGAAGTATTATCCAGCTAAACCCAGACAAAGGAGCAACAAAATTGCAGTCTTTATTCTGTCCTTTTGCTAACTTCCCCACACATCCCCCATAATAGGAATAGTAGTGGCAGGAGGTTTGGATTTACCAAAGACCCCCCAAAAAGGTCACAAGTTAATACTAATATTTTTCATTTTAGAAAACCTTCAAGAAATTGTGCTTTGACATTCATGAATGAAAAATATTGTATGAATTGAAAATAATGTCTCCCTCTTCTCTCCAATCTCTGTGTTTTTCTAGAAGCAGTAAATGGCATGAAAACAGGAGATAGATGTACAGAAGGAGAGGGAGAAAGAAAGGGAGGCTAATAGCTCAGGGGAGGGCTTGGGGAGTTATTATATAGTAAAGACTTGCAATGAAAATAAAATTGATGAATACTGACTATCTAGCCCTATGTCTATTCACATCCTTTAGCTTTTTAATACCTGTAATTTATGCTTTTAAAAGAAAGTGCTTAGATGACTTCAGTTCACTCCAAGCTTTGTAATACTGTATTTGCATGGCAATGACCTGAAGCACCAAGATGGCTTGGATTATATATTTCATGTTCATTAAAATGATTACATGCTCTGCAATATGATTTCATTTTAGGATTTTGGAGAATGAACTAATTAAAAGGATTCATACCTTCCAAGTCTCAATGAACTCTTCTCCATATTTAGTTATCCTAGAGGGATTGAGGTGCATAATCATTCACTTACATAATTAGGCTATTGGTTAGTTTTAAGGCTTTTAAACCTAAGGTATGACCGTTTTACACCAAATTTTATTTCCACTTAAAAGCTAGTGTTCTCATTGCAAATGGTTAAACTGTGAGTTAGCCTGGGAACATGAAGAGCAACTCTCCTTTTGACCACAATTCTAAAGCTACACTGTGGAACAGGAAAAGCCTTCGTGCTCATTGGGAAAGGAGAGGTCTGAGAGATGTGGGAAGACTGAGCTCAACTAAAAGAACAATCAAACCAGTAAGAAACAAATGGGAGAGAACAGCTCTTGTCTACTTTTACACTTTAACTGTTTTGTCAAAGGTGGTTCCTACCCGACTGAGTTTCTCATTGGCATCGAGCTATTCTTTGCTGGTTCGCATGAGCATCAATAACTAGGGCCCTTCAGTGTGCTAGGCCTCTTTGCTAATGAAATGCTCCCATTCATAGGACCCGTGGCTGAGACGGGTCAATGAAATGTGCAAACAATCTGATGTTTCTCCTGGAAGGTTTGACTAGAAAATGGAAAAGAGTTAAAAGAAGCTGTTTATCTTGTAAAGCACTGATGTGAGAAATCCAGACTTGCGGCCTGCCAAACAAAAAACTTGTAAATACTCTGAATGACATGTTCAGTAAACTGCCATGTCTGAGATGTTGAGAGACTCTCTGGGTAGCCTTTAATAAACAATAGCATGGACTGCAAGCTGGATCTGGGAGTTGGAATCAGACCTAAGAAGATATAGGTGGGAAAGGATTTGGATTACTCCTGTGCCTCAGAACAGCAGGGACAGATGCTCACTGAGAACCCATCAGTTCCACCTTCACCTTTCAGGAGGTGGTACCTTTAAACCATGCTAACAACAGCAAGACATATACAGAAGAATCCTTTTTACTTTTCAAGACTTTCTTAGTAGGAAATTCCAAAATTGAATCAGAGTTTCTCATTAATTCCATTTGTTGTGATGGTAATAAGTAAATATTTAAAATTGAAGACCAAGATGATAAATATCCTTCTATATTGCCATTGGAACATCTTTAATTTGCTAGGTTAAGCTTATTTATATTTCAAGCATGTTCAACTGCTTTCTGTCCTTGAAAATGTGTACATTAGGACAGGGAAGAAGAACTGCTTACCTTGAGCACCCGGGTTCCCTCTTGGGCCTGGAGGGGCCCCCGATAAACCTGAAAGATATAATCTTGGCATGTTAATATTTGGTCAATTTCATTATATTATATGTCTATGACAGAACTTTAGTACACACCAAAAACATGTTAAAGATAATCAGTTCTATCGGAGAAAAATCTTTAGAGCAGCAAAGGATTACACTGTTACTAATGATTCTATCCAAAATAAAACTAGTGGATCAAAGATAATGAGCAAGTTGTACCCGTTTCTCCCTTTTCTCCGGCTGGACCAGGAATTCCATCACGTCCTTGGTCACCTCTTACACCCATTGGTCCAGGAGACCCTGGGAATCCTGGAAGACCTGAAAAAAAAAAAAAAAAAAAAGCCTAAAACTATGATATACATAAAGACGATTTATTTCTTGCCAATGGCCTAGTGGGAATACCAGGGAGATGTGTGGAATTGTGTTAAAGAGGCTGTTTTTCAGAACTGTAGCTACGTGAAGCTATGTTCCTAGGGAAAACCACATACAGATTACTATTATCATGAGGATTATCAGTTTGGAATAGGTTGCCAAATATTTGAATTAAATAGATAGGAATATCTAATCTCATTTTTTTTGCATTTTTGTCTGGATACTGAGTAACTAGGAGCTGCCTTCTATAGAGTAGTAGGTTTACAGAAATCCAAACCTCAGGAGAAAGTGTGCCTCCCACATGAAAAGGAAAGAGAGAAAATACAAAAATGAAACCTGGAGGGCCTTTGATTCCTGGAGGGCCCGGGAAGCCTTTGATTCCTTTAAAACCCAAATCGCCATGAGGACCTGGCCTTCCTAGAAATGAAGAGAGGGGAAGGAAGAAAAAAGATCACCAAAAGATAAATGATTACAACTGTGACTGAAACGGTCTGTTTTTATAGTCAACCATGCTCATGCTGGCGTTAAGGAAGCTCTCTCGTTGCAAGGTCACCCCATGGTTTTGTCCAGGCTGCTCTTTTCCCGGAGAACCACATGCAGAGATGTGGCAAATCACTTTCAAAGATGTGTGTACGCCAACCACAAGCACCACTCAATATGCAATTTTATTTTAATTGTCAGTTAAATGCAAATTTATTGAAACTTTCTGTATTTGAACAGGTAGTTTATTGTATTTAAGTAAGACCTGAATCTGCAACCTAACAGTTTCCCAGTTGTTTTTAATAAAACAAAACCCTAAACCTGAATTGTAAGCTAATAAGCAAGAAAGCCACAATTCAATCCAGAAATGGGTTCAAAAAAGAGTCACCGCACGGTGTTGTAGTTTGAATTGTGTTGTTCCCAGATTCATATGTTGAAGTCCTAACCTTCAGTACTTTGGAACGTGACTCTGTATTTAGGGAAAGGGCCGGTAAAGAGGTAACTAAATTAAAATGAGGCCAGTAGGGTGGACCCTAATCCAATATCGTGTGGTGTCTTTATAAGAAAAGAAGATTAAGACACTTGGAAAACACAGGAAGAAGATAGCCATCTACAAGCCAAGAACAGGGGCCCTAGAAGAAACCAACGCTGCTGACAGCTTGATCACAGACTCGGAGCTGCTGGAACTGTGAGAAAATAAACGTCAGTAGTTTAAGCCACCTCATCGCTTCTCAGCCTTTCTGGCTAACATCAAGTGTAGTTTAAGCCACCTAGTCTGTGGTATTCACTATGGAAGACTGAACAAACTAATACAAATATTACGATTGTACAGCGGCTAACATTTTGTATCCTTGGGCTGAATTTGTTGAGACAGTTCTTCAAAAATGTTGGTTATAGGAACATATTTTTATATTTCAGTCCACCAAATGGGCTGATTAGTAAAATTGGGCTCTCTTAATGAATTCCCTGTTTCTTAGTGTGTTAGAATTTGAAGTTCAGAGTTGAATAAAAGCAACTGCAGCATAAAAGTATAAATAGCTTTCTGTTTACCGCAGTGATTTCAGGAGGGCTATACGCTGAGTAATGCTTCCAGCTTTTAGAATTGTAAACCCAAACCTTACCTGGGAGGCCAGGACTTCCAGGACTTCCATGGGCTCCCTCAGGTCCAGCAGGCCCCGAATGTCCAGGTGGGCCAGGTTGCCCCATTTCTCCTTTCTTTCCCATTTCACCCGGCAGTCCTGGATCCCCCTTAAATGTAGTCAAATACCTTTAAAATTCTCATATAAGCAGGATATGTGGTTAGAATTCAGCGTAAACTTTATTCACTAATTCTTTCATTCATTCGTCAATTCATATTTAGTATCGGCTATCTGCCAGCACTGTGATAGGTGCTGGGAATAAGATGGCCACATGGTTTATGGGGCCCAGTACAAAATGAAAATGCAGCTTCCCTTAAAACTTAAAGCGAATTTCAAGACAGCAACAGCACAGCATCAGACCAAGTGTGGAGGCCCTTCTTAGCACAGGACCTCTGTGACTGCACTGGTAGCAAACCCAGGAAGCTGGCTTTTGCCAGGATATAATGGTAACCTATATAGGTTTATGGCTTACACAGTCCCTGCCTTCATGGAGCTTCAGAGACCAGTAAGTAGATAGATATTAAATAATCATACAAATATATAATTGCAAATTGTGATGAGTAGCTGGGAGTAAGAACGAAATAGACTAAATAAAGATGTATCCTACAAATACTATGCATGCAAATATGTCAATCACATGTTTTAAAAACCTTCCAATGATTTAATGTTCATTAAATCTTCACTTCAGTTTTAAGACCAACCAGAACATACAGATTTGGCAAAGATTTACAAAATTTCTATGGTAGCCAATTAAAATACACTACTCTGTTACTCTCATTTTGCTGACATGATAAAACCAGCTCATTTTGTGTTCAATGCACAGTTCTAAAAATTTATTCTGGTAGTTACCTGGTGAAAACTTTAAATCTAAATGAAACTATCAGTTAACTGAGTGTGAAGTCAAATAGGATTTCTCATTGAGCAAATATCTCAGTGGAAGCAATCTCAGGTTTTCTGAGGACTTAATCTAAATATAAAGAACAAAGACATTTGTCTGTGCTCCAAGTGAAAAAACAGTTGCTTTCTTGGGTCTGTGTAGTGTCTAAATTTTTTTCTTGTTTTAGCAATTACTGCTGGAGACTATAGCTGGTGGAAATATTTAGGAAAGGTGATATTTTATTGTCTCCAAAAAGAGGGAGAAGGTTCCCTAAGTAATAATTTTTATATGTTGGAGTCATATACTGTTGAAAACCTAAAAATCTAAATCTGAAAAATAGCCTCTGCCCTACAAAAACATTTTCAAACATTTCGCATTTAGTTTCAAGAGGCTGCTGGGCTTCCTGGGATCTCATAGATTTTCCCACTGGTCCATGGAATCCCATGTTAGTAACCTCTGCTTATAGGAACTTCTATTAATCATTCTCTTGTGGTCTATGTCTGGCTTTTAATGTGAGAGCTGTACTCAGAAAATTGGGAAGAGAATAAACCTAAGAAAGCCACTGAGCCCTATTGAAACATTTGGTTGCTGCTTTGTATAACACCGTAGTAAAAAAAGGGCTTTAACATCCAACCTCAATTTGACAGAGCACGAACACTGAAAACATTGAAACAAGATTGAGTATTTCCATTCCATTACACAGAAAAAGTTCTAAAACAAGAAAGATAAATGTATGTATCTTAGGATTTTGTTCGCTTTCTAATGATGCTGTAAAGTTATTTTATTTTGTATCTTTTGTTAGTCTTAGTAAGACAAGTGTTTTTTATTAGAAGGTTTGGAAATTTATTTTTCTAAGTCTGCATGAGATGAGTACAGCAGAAATGGGCCACTTTGTATCACAAGAAAAAAATCCACTGTCCCATCTGATTTTATGGGCCTGTAATCACTGCCTTCTTCTGGCAGCACACCTAAATTGCAGGGACAGTGTGGAAATTCCTTGGTGACTGAAAGAGGCTTTCAGAAGTTGACAGCTCTGTGACAGACAAGCATCCTCAGTTGTGGAGACAGGATTTTAAAAATCCAAATAACTGAAAGTATAGTAATAGTTTCAATTTTCTCTGCCTACACTGAATCTGGGTACTTGTTGGTATTTTTCAAGGCACTCACTCCACCACCAAAATGTAAATATTTCAGTGGCCTATATACCGTTGGTCCCGGTGGTCCTGGCCTTGTACCTTCTGAATAACCTGGCTCTCCCTTATCTCCCTGGAGACCGTGAATACCTGGGAGGCCTGGTCTTCCTGCTCGACCTGGGAATCCCAGCGTTCCCCTTTTTCCTTTAGAACCTGAAATGAGGGGGAAAACATCGAGTAAAATAGATAAACATGAGGATCTTGAAGTTTTCTACTTTTCAGTTTTGCATAAGTTTTCTCCCAAGAATGGCTTTTTCAGAATTGCAAATGCATCAGGTAGTTAACAATGGATGATTGTTATATAACATCAATATTTATTTTGTTCTCACCCATATTCTAATTGCACACTGTGCATTTGTCTAATAGCAAATCTAGTTTTGTTGTTGTCGTTGGTTTTTATTGAGATGGAGTCTCACTCTGTCGCCCATGCTGGAGTACAGTGGCGTGACCTCAGCTCACTGCAACCTTCACCTCTTGGGTTCAAGCGATTCTCCTGCCTCAGCCTCCTGTGTAGCTGGGACTACAGGTGTGCACCACCACGCCCAGCTAATTTTTTTTATATTTTTAGTAGAGATGGGGTTTCGCCATGTTGGCCAGGCTGCTCTCAAACTCCTGACCTCAGGTGATCTGCCTGTCTCAGCCTCCCACAGTGCTGGGATTACAGGCATGAGCCACTGTACTTGGCCCCGCAAATCTAGTTTTTTATATAAGTTTTCTACCAAGTGGAAAACCAAAACAGTACACAACACAGAAAATCTGGAATCCTCACCCATCATGAGCTTGTGGGCTCGTAACAGGACCTTATGCATTACCTGGCATGCCCATGTTCCCCATGCTTCCTGGTATACCACGTAGTCCTGGTTCTCCAGGATTCCCAATGCTGCCCAAATCTCCTCTGGGGCCTTCAGAACAAATAAATAGTTATTGCCCTGAACAGTTTCTGGTCATAGTATGTGTTTAATAAATACTTGTTGCTTGCATGCATGAATGAATCCAGAACAGCCAGACCAGCTGGTTTAGGCATTGTCTAGCTGTCCTTTTTCCTTCAAATAAGGAGGGAACTAGGGACCCGGAACATGTAAAACTAAAGAAAGTTAGATTCTTGTTAGCAGGCCTCGGTTTCAAACACTAAAATCATCCCAGGACCAACACCAGCAGGAAAAAGTGGGCTCCTGCAACCATATGGTAATATATTTCCAACTGCATCCTGAAGTGTTATTGCCATGTAATATATTTTGTTACTGAGGTGGTTATGGGAATGGTGGGATAATTTAATTATTTAAAAATTATTTTGTAAACTCAGTTACTTGCTTTAAAAAGAAAGATGCAAACCTGAAAACTTCTAAGGCATTCTCTAATTTTCATCTCTGATATGTGATATGGTGATGAATTATAATTTATAATACATATCAGCAATTTCAGAATGAAACTTTGAGGACAAAATGGAACTATTTGTAGGTTAATATAAGTTAACTACACACCAACTGTCAACACCTTCTTGTTAATTTAGTAGCAAATTTTGCTGGAACACTATCAGAACAGAATTGATATTTAAACCCAATAAGTCTAGAAACAACATTTATTACTTTAGATGTAGGAAAGTGTAAAATGTGATATTTTTCTATTTGAGAATCAGCTGTACCTGGTGGTCCTGCTGGTCCAGGTAGTCCTTTGAGGCCTTTTAAACCTGGCATCCCTGGAACGCCTCTGTTTCCTTTCTCACCTGGATTTCCTGCGAATCCTAAAGTTAGAAACCAGGTATTAACAAGAAAATTAGCCAGGTGTGGTGGCAGGTGCCTGTAATCCCAGTTACATGGGAGGCTGAGGCAGGAGAATCACTTGAACCTAGGAGATGGAGTTTGCAGTGAGCCGAGATTGTGCCATCACACTCCAGCTGGGGTGACAGAGCGAGACTCCGTCTCAAAATAAATAAATAAATAGTCACTGGATCTATTACCTACAGAGTAAATTGCAAACTCCTTCGGCAGCATGAAGCATTCTACAATCTGTCTATGGCCTGCCTTTGTGCTTTTTCTCAAGCAGATTCACTTCCCTTGGCTCTTTTCCTGCATATGTACTTATTCATTCACATATGGATGGAGCATCTAATTAATAAATAGGTCTTGTGCTGAGCACCGGAGAGATAAATCATCATGTACTCTTCCTCCAAGTTTTTAGTGTTTAACTGGGGAGACAGCCAAGTAAACAAATAATTATCATCCAGGCAGATAAACTCTGTACTAGAGTTGGGCACAATATGCTACAGGGAAGAATTTCTGGAAGAGATAGTATTTTTTAGCTCAGTCTTGAAGACCAAATGAAAACTAATTGGGTGAAGAAGGTCTGGAGTGAGACAGGATTCCCAGACAGTAAAATAGCATGTAGAAAGGAGTGATGAGTATCAGGGAGTTAGATTGTTTTGTTTTACAACCTTCGTTTTTTCCTCTTATGTCATTGATTGCAATCTGAAAAGATATATACTGTTTAGTCTGTTTGTTTACTTCAGTTTTTTAGGGGTTGGCAAAATACAGCTTTCAGGCTGAATCTGACTTGGTTTTGTATGGCTTGCGAGTTAAGACGGGTTTTACTTTTTTTTTTTTTTTTTTTTTGAGATGGAGCCTCGCTTTGTCACCAGGCTGGAGTGCAGTGGCATAATCTCGGCTCATTGCAACCTCTGCCTCCCGGGTTCAAGTGATTCTCCTACCTCAGCCTCCTGAGTAGTTGGGATTACAGGTGTGCGCCACCATGCCTGGCTAATTTTTGTATTTTTATTAGAGTCGGGGTTTCACTATGTTGGCCAGGATGGTCTCGATCTCTTGACCTCATGATCCACCTGCCTCAGCCTCCCAAAGTGCTGGGATTTACAGGCGTGAGCCACCACGCCCGGCGGTTTTTACATTTTTAAAAGGTTGTTAAAAACAAAAGTAAAGAAGAATATGCAACAGGGACCATATGTGATCCACAAAGCCTAAGATATTTACTACCTAGCCTAAATGGAAAATGTTTATGGACCCATTATGTCTCTTTCCCCCACTAAACTGTAACTTTCATCATGACTAGGAAACTAAAGTCTGCTTTGTTCACCTCTGTATAATCAAGACATAGCAAAATGCCTAGTCCATAGGTATTATTAAGTAAAAAGTAATTATTGAGTACGTAAATGTCATGTGGCTGTAGAGACAGGCCAAGTGCAAGTGGTGAATAAACTTGTATGTCAGTCTAAGAAGTTTCAATTCTCAAAGCACAGGGAGCCTTGGAAAGATTTTAAGCCAAGAATTTTATTTGTTCATCTGAATCTTGTTTGACATTTAAATCCTCTTTCACGGAGGTTTCACTGACTATCCTAGTTGCCGTATTTTCTGCTTCCCTCTACTCCTATGGAGCTCTGGCAGCACAGTGAGGAGGCCAAGTGTGAGGCCCATCTCTGCCATTTCTTATCAGAGTGACATTGGGCAAGTAACTTCACCTCCCTATTCCCCATATGTAAAATGGGATGATTGTAATAGCAGTACCTACTCCTAGAGTTATATATTTATTTATTTTTTGAGACAGAGTCTTACTCTGTTGCCCAGACTGGAGTGCAGTGGCACAATCTCAGCTCATTGCAACCTTCACCTCCCAGGTTCAAGCGATTCTTTTGCCTCAGCCTCCTGAGTAGCTGGGATTACAGGCACTCGCCACCGCACCCAGCTAATTTTTGTATTTTTAGTAGAGACGGGGTTTTGCCAGGTTGGCCAGGCTGGTCTTGAACGGATCCACCCGCCTTGGCCTCCCAAAATACTGGGATTACAGCTGTGAAGCACCGTGCCCAGCCTACGCCTAGGGTTATTGTGAGGATTAAATGAGTCACTAGTTGTAAAACTTGGAACAATACTTGCACATGGTAAAAGTTGCTTAGGTGGTTGTTAAATAATACAGCATACTAATTTGCCCCTTGCGTTCTTTATTATCTTTTTCTACATATGCCTAAGCCTCCCATGCAGACTCCTTGTGGAGAGGATAGTGACTTGTTCTTGTGCTTCTCTGTATATTCAATATCTCTTCCACATGTGAAGTGAATAGCTTTAAGTCAGAAATTCAGATTTAGGAAAAAAGATGGATCATACAGAAATTAGGGAGGCCTAGATGCAGGTTCTTTTTTTTTTTTTGTTATTCTTCAATCTGTGTCCCTTGGTTATGCATTTGAAAAGCCTGAAGAAAACATACAGAACAGCCTGGATGCATACTCTACTTTGGGTGAGTAAAAGAGTTTTGTTGGAAGCATAGAAATAGCCCCATAGCATGTGTCCTTCTGTACTTCACAAAAGGAATTCTTCAATTGCAAATTAGTACTCACAGCATATTTATACTGTGAGAGCCAAATTTCTGCTTCTGTAGGCAGAGATATGCTATTCGTATTTTTTCCAGAATGCTTCTAACACTACTTAAATAATCTAAAATAGTCTAGTGAAGTGGTGTCTATGCAGACAGTTTATAAGGACTGGAGATTGGTGCCAGTATTTTTTTTTTTCTTATCTTGGCTTAGACTAGTCCTAGCAGAGTTTCATAAAAGTCACATTACTTTCTTTTTCAGTGCTAAAAATGAAATGCAATATTCGTTTTGTACCAGAACTAAGCTGTCTCTTCGACACCAGGTTAGATGGGGACTACCCAGAAGGCCTTTACTTCCTAACTTGCCAGTTAGTCAGCCTTTATATTGTGGTCTACAGCACCCTGTGCAGAATTTTTTTTTTTTAGGTTTGGCAGTACATGTGAAGGTTTGTTACATCCTTATGTGCCACACATATAAATATTTGTTGAATACAGTCTCATTTCTCAAAAGTCATTTCAAATGTCTCAAAATTTAACATGGCTTTGCAACTGCAAACACATTTTTCTTTTATTCCTTTCCTGCTATGAGAATCTGATCTGCAAATGTAGTATTTTGCCCAACAGTTCTCTGTTTTTCTAAAGTTGCTTGGGATTACATTTGGTCAAGAAGACCACAAGGGAAGGCTTCTGAAAGTTTAGTTTTATACTGGCTGTATTGATCATATCACAAAAACTACCAGAAAAGTGCCCAAATAACTTGAAATGATGTGAATGCATTTGAATTTTAGCTTAAGAACCACATCTAACAACAGTCTTTCAAAGGGTTACATTTTCATTGGAGCATTTCTTTTTAATAATTATTCTCCAAAATATTTTGAATAGGAGAAGAAGTTTTTAGATGGAATCAGAAAATATTCTCCTGGTAGTCTACAGAATAAAGTTGAATTTGAGAAGGAGATTTCAACATCAGCCTGAAAAGTTTTATAATGTGGAATTTTTTTAAGGGTTTAATTTTCCCCATACTTGGCAAAGAGGGAGTTTTGAGGCTTATGATTTAAAAACTGACTGCTGCTGATTTAAATATAGCAAATCAAAATGCATAATTAACTTAGAAATAAAAATGTTACGCATCGAGGAGGCAACATGTCACGGAAGGTGACTCAGTTCTAGTGCCTGCTCAGCCACCAACCGGCTGTGTGACGGGCAGGTAACTAAACACTGGTCCTCACTGTCCTTATTTGTCAATTAAAGGGATTTGCCTGGATAATTTATTAGCCCGAGAATCAGCTCTGATGTCCTAATTCCAAACAAGCAATTCTTTACCTTTGAGACCTGGTTCTCCTTTGTCCCCTATTACGTGGGATATCTGAGAAGGCCCAGGGTTTCCTTTATCTCCTTGTTCCCCCTTGGCTCCTGGGGCTCCTCTCTGGCCCTTTACTCCTGGAATTCCAAGGCTCCCTAACAGACAGGAGTAACAACGTCAGGTCCTTAATTCTTCAAGTAGTTCATAGGGATTAAAAAGTTGGCAGTGCTTACGATAAAACAGAAAAAATCAAACAAAAAAGTCTAACAATGCTGAGAACTTGATAAATAGTTTCCCCATGCAGGCAGCCTCATAAGGGTAGTGGTATAAGCCTGCAGGGAGAAAACAGGATTCCATTCAAATGGAAAAGGGGAACACAGAAAACAGCAAAATCAAATACTGCTGCTCTCTCAGAACTATTTTTCCCTCCAAAGAAACATAACTTTTTTTGCTGCAAAATAAATGAACATTGTTTATGCTTCCTGCTATTTAGAAAGACATTCCATCACTTACCCCTCTGCCCTGGCATGCCTGGGTTCCCAGGGGGCCCCGGAGGGCCAGTGGCTCCAGGAAAGCCCATCATCCCAACCACTCCATCTTCACCTATGGAAACAAATTAGCACAAAGCAGCACATGTTGTACAGAGTGAGAAAAACAAAATATTCCATATACTAAAATAAATTATACTTAGAAGTAGAGATTGGGAGTTGAAAAAAATGGCCTCTGTACATAGTAAAATTACTGTATTAGTCTAGGAGATGGGTCGGTAAATGGTCTTTTAAACTCATCTGTGTAGAAGCGATTGGTAGCAAATCATATGCATGGATGAGGATAGAATATGTGGAAGTTTTGGAGCATTCCATCCTCCCAGCCCCTGACCAGTCACTTTCTATTATATCCCTTCACTTTATTTTCTCCATAACACTTGTCTCAAATTGAACTTAGATTTTAAATATTTCTATTATTGCTCCTCTGCTGTGAGAAGGGGAGACTTGTCTACCGACTGATGTGTCTCCAGGGCCTAGAAGAATGCTGGCATGTGATAGTAGCCCAATAAGATGGATGAAAAGATAATGTGTCAATTAAGTTGTTTTAGCCTCTTTTCCAGAGGGGTGATCAGTGAGGTCCTTATGCCATGAGGGAACAGAATATTCTCCCCAAACATATAAACAATAAACATAGCCATGAAATTAAAATAATTATACAGAAATACGATTAACAACTGTATGGCAACAAATCAGATAACTTAGACAAAATGGACAAGTTTCTAGAGAAACAGAATACCAAAACTGATTCCAGAAGAAATAGAAAACCTGAATATACCTATAAGAAATGAAGAGATTGAATTAGTCATTTAGAGACTTCCCACAAAGAAATGCCCAGACCCAGATAGCTTCACTGGTGAATTCTACCAAATGTTTAAGGAGCATCAATTCTTCACAAACTCTTCCAGAAAATACAAGAGGAGGAAACACTTCCCAGCTTGTTCTATCAGACCAGCATTACTCTGACACCAAAACCAAAGATATCACAAGAACACTACAGACCAATATCCCTTCTCAATATAAATACAAAAATTCTCAACAAAATACTAGCAAACATATTATAGTAGTCGTATACAAAAAGGATTACACAACAAAAATAGCCACATTCTGGGTAATTGTGAAATGTGTTCATCTAGCCACCACTGTTTCCCTGCAACATGGCCCCTGGTTTCTTACAAATAATTTAGAAGGAAAACCTTATATTAAGTAAAATTGTAGAGTCAAAAGCATATGCCTATATACAGTTGACAGAGCCACCTTAAGAGAAAGAGGAAATAAGAAGAAAAATAGAAACACAAAAAAGTATACCTGGTGGCCCTAAAATTCCTGGATTTCCTGGATATCCTTTTTGACCTGGTGGTCCCATCTCGCCTTGATGACCTGACATTCCTGGTGATCCAGTTTCTCCAGGAAATCCTGATCTGTCCAAGCCTGGAATTCCTGGGTCTCCCTTTGGCCCCATTTCACCTCTTCTGCCTGTGTATGAATAAATGAATGAATGAATTAATTAACCCACAAATGCTTTCCCCTTCTAACTTCAGAAATATATATATATATTTTTAAGATGGAGTCTCCCTCTATCTTCCAGGCTGGATTGCAGTGGTGCGATCTCGGCTCACTGCAACCTCCACCTCCCTGGTTCAAGTGATTCTCCTGCCTCAGCCTCCCAAGTAGCTGGGACTACAGGTATGCACCATAACGCGTGGCTAATTTTTGTCTTTTTAGTAGAGATGGGGTTTTGCCATGCAGGCCAGGCTGGTCTCGAACTTCTGACCTCAAGTGATCTGTCTGCCTCGGCCTCCCAAAGTGCTGGGATTACAGGCATGAGCCACAGAGCCCGGCCACTTTAGAAATATTTTATGGCTGTAAATATTTAGCTTTGTGATTTGGGGTAACTGCACACTTATGCCTGCACGCGTTTGTGTGTGTGTGTGTGTGTGTGTGTGCGCGTGCGCGTGTATGTATTTAATGTCCCCTCTGTAAAATTTCTGAGCTCCCTTCTGGCTCTAACATTCTCTGCTCCAATTACTCATGCAGTAATACAAGTGTAGTCTTTATATCTATTTTCTAGTCCTGCAGACATATTCTGGGACTGCACCTTATGAGTGCTGCTCACTCTGTATCCTGCAGAAGACATACAGAGCCATTCACATAGAGGTAAGTCACTGGATGCCTCTGGAAACAATAATAATGCCACTGTAACAGTTAAGGTCTTGGTCAAAAATGTGTTTGTGAACATATAAGCAATATGATAGACCACAGACATTAACTGATTCCTAAGTAAATTTTTCTAGGAATAGTTCATCAGATCTGATTGAGAGGATCCAAAAACATACAGTAAGTTTTCCATCATCTGGAACATCTAGCCTGCATCATTTAGATTTATTTTCATGTTTTTTCTTTTATATTGTGTGTAAAACAATCAACTACATATTTTAGTTTATAAGTTTTTAAACTGGTATCATTGCATACATTTACCACATTTTAATAATAAGGATAAATTTACCACTTTAATATACTTATGAAAGTATTAAAGGTAAAATGTTTTCTGAGAATTTATATGTATCTAAATATATGTAAACACACACCAATCTCTCTCTGTCTTCAGCATTCATATTTTTCTTGCATAAAAAATACAAAGTAACTCACTATATTAACTTCAGGTTTCTTCCTTTATAGGTGTTACACACTACTGTGTGCAACAAACCCATGACAGCAAGGTTTACACTTCTGAAGTATTTCTCATTGAACAGTGGTCAGGACTTGTTTCTGGACAGTTCCCATGTTAAGCAGCAAAGCACAGAGCAGGAGTCTCATGTCTCCTGCCCATCTGGTGGCCAGTTTTGAGGCCCTCCTCCTACCTTGTTGCCCTTTCAATCCATTTAAGCCTGGAAGTCCTTGGGCTCCCCTAGGACCCTCTATGCACCTTCCTGGGGGTCCTTGTTCTCCAGGTGGTCCAGGCTGCCCTGGATCTCCTGCAAAAGAAAGCACACGTATATACCCAGATGCTAGAACTTAAGGTCTTGGTATTGCTATAGCAATCATTCTTCTGTTAACTTTTTTTCCACCTATATCAGACCTATATTTACTACCATTAATATACCTTTTGGAGAGGGCACTCATTTAAAAAGAAGGAAGAAGGAAAGAAGGAAGAAAGGTAGGGCAGGAACATTGGATGGGAAAATAATTAGGCTCCACAGATTCTATTTCTCGAACTAGAAATTTTATTTGAGAATTCTTTGTTTCTAGAACACCTACACATTCAGTTTGCTGCCTTTTAGCAGAGCTCACAGCGGAGAAAAGTAATGACACTTGCTATTGTACCTCGTGGTCCATCAAGCCCTTCATTTCCTGGAGTTCCAGGGAGACCCGGAAGTCCAGGGAGTCCAATTTCTCCATGTTCCCCAGAATTGCCTCTTTCTCCTGGAAAACCTGGTGTTCCTGGTCCTCCAGGCATAGCTACTGCTGGTTCTCCCTATAGCACAGAAATTATGTTATTACTATATAGTGCCTCCAAATCCTCGCTGATACTGACTAGTCTCTGTTACGGAGGCTGTAAGTCCCTGTTGCACAGCAACCACCATGCCATCAACTTTCCTTTTTGAGCTCTAGTTGCTGACTTTTCTATAAGATTATATTTAATAACACTTCAGGATATGTAGCCTCCACTTTTTCAGAAGACTGTGGGATTGTCTGTAAAGAGAAAAATCTAGATGTTTTTACTTTTGATAGTTTTTCTCATAGCTAACCACATTTCTTTCTAGTGTTGTCCCATTTTAAATACTCCGAGGGTTTATGAAATGATTAAAGATGCTGTCACGATGAAATCTGCATTCTGACACCTTATGTTTTCCTTTCTAAAATGGAAGATGATCCAGAGAAACGTTTAAAAAATTTAACATCTTCATCATCTACAAATATATTGATAATTTCTACATCTAGAGTGTTCTGCCAGGTAGGTGCATACAAACTGGCCAATTAATGGTCACCCGCCCTCTCTTCTGTGACAGTTTGAGTTTGAATTTTTGCATACCTTGGCTCCTGGGACGCCTGGCTTTCCAGGTAACCCAGGCTCTCCTATTTTTCCAGGACAACCCAGTGATCCTTTTGTACCTGGAAAACCTTGGTCTCCTACAGAGAAAAAACAATAAACATTGTAGGATTAGTCTTTTTTTTTTTTTTGAGACAGAGTCTCGCTCTGTCACGCAGGCTGGAGTGCAGTGGCCGGATCTCAGCTCACTGCAAGCTCCGCCTCCCGGGTTTACGCCATTCTCCTGCCTCAGCCTCCTGAGTAACTGGGACCACAGGCGCCACCACCTCGCCCGGCTAGATTTTTGTATTTTTTAGTAGAGACGGGGTTTCACCGTTAGCCAGGATTGGTCTCGATCTCCTAACCTCGTGATCCACCCGTCTCGGCCTCCCAAAGTGCTGGGATTACAGGCTTGAGCCACTGCGCCTGGCCGGATTTGTTAGATTCAATTGTGAAACTATAAATCTCCACTTTCTTTCTTTTTTTTTTTTTTTTGAGACGGAGTCTCGCTCTGTCGCGGGGCTGGAGTGCAGTGGCCAGATCTCAGCTCACTGCAAGCTCCGCCTCCCGGGTTTACGCCATTCTCCTGCCTCAGCCTCCTGAGTAACTGGGACCACAGGCGCCACCACCTCGCCCGGCTAGATTTTTGTATTTTTTAGTAGAGACGGGGTTTCACCGTTAGCCAGGATTGGTCTCGATCTCCTAACCTCGTGATCCACCCGTCTCGGCCTCCCAAAGTGCTGGGATTACAGGCGTGAGCCACCACGCCCGGCGTAAAATCTCCACTTTCAAGGAGCTCTTGGGTTAGTTCTGTTTCCCATTGTCAACAGTCTTCTTCCAGAGAGTCAATACCTAGAGTTACAAAGTAGGGATGTAATTTATTAATGCAGGGTCCAAGAAGAATGAAGTACAAATGTGAGCCAGGCTCCCTTACTTCACAGATCATTAGGAAGAAAACCAAGAAATTGGACTCAAAGCCATTCTTGAGACTCCTTGAGAAATGTGATTATGTTTTCCATTTCAAATACTCATAAATCGAAATCAATATTCTCATATCTGGGCAAAATTAATGTATAATAAACACTGATGACATACTAATCCAAGAGCTGAAACACCAAAACATGGATGCTATTTTTGACATTTTAAATAATATTGTAACAAACATGAAATTGTCATAAAACTTGCAGTTCTGTGTGAGAATCCAGGGACTCAGGTTATTCATATGTCATCCTGGACAGGACTTTCATGTACTTGTCAGTGGGCAGGTTTATGTCATTGTGTGAGTTCTCAGCATCTAGATTTTTTTGGAGTGTTTCCTCTTTGAGGGGAAACAGCATTGTTTTTCCTAAAGGAAAATAAATTCTGTAATTGATTTTGGAGTGTATGGGGAAATCAGCTATTTGTGATTTAATAGTTCCTTTCTTATTGAAAAAAAAAAGAAATATATACATGTAAAAGATGCAGGCATTTATAGAGAAGTATCAAAAATGTTTTTTAAATCCAACAATCAAGGTTCACTATTACCATTTTGGTGAATTTCCTTGTAGTTGTTTTCTGTGTGTTTTAAAAAATACAACTGAAATGAAATTGCATAAATCAATGTAAATTCTGCCTTTTCACCTAACATATTATTATAAGATTTTTTTCCATTTATGGCTCTTGGAAAACATTTTGTTTTCTTTTTTTTTGAGACAGAGTCTTGCACCTCAGCCTCCTGAGTAGCTGAGATTACAGGCACGTGGCACCACATCAGGCTAATGTTTGTATTTGTAATAGAGTCGGGGTTTCACCATGTTGGTCAGGCTGGTCTCGAACTCCTGACCTCAAGTGATCTGCCCACCTCAGTCTCCCAAAGTGTGGGATTACAGGCGTGAGCCATTGTGTCTGGCCAGAAAACATTTTAAAGAGTATTAGGATATTTCCTATTTTACTAATTTTTATATCTTATATCCTCTATATCTTTATATTGTATGTTACTCATTTTACTTATACATATATACATCTTCTAAATATCCACAACGAACTTTGTGTTTGAAAAAATTTTAAATTTACCCTTAGGTCCAGGACGCCCAGGAAATCCAATTCC
>NW_012116599.1:6717677-6721395 GCF_000951035.1 Colobus angolensis palliatus | reverse complement strand
GCTAATTTTTTTGTATTTTTAGTAGAGATGGGGTTTCACCATGTTAGCCAGGATGGTCTCGATCTCCTGACCTCATGATCTGCCTGCCTCGGCCTCCCAAAGTGCTGGGATTATAGGCGGGAGCCACCGCGCCCAGCCAAGAAAAATGTTTTAACACAACCCCAATCATATGCTCCCCTTCCCTCTCCCTATCCAATGGACTAATCTTTAGGAATTGCAAAGAATTTTGTCAATGTAATTTAATTCCTAACGGGAAATATTCTAGATGTCTTGAACTATGTAAGTCTCCCTCCATGCATGCAAAACTCAGTTTTACATCACGTTGGCAAAGAAATTCAGTTTTCAAATGAAGATGCTATGGAAAGTATCCTAACGAATTACCAGTGGGCAAACATCACTTGCTCCCCAACCAAAACTCCATAAAGGTTTTTCTGCTCTAAAATCCCTCTTAAGTAGTTACATCGGTTCTCCTCTGGAACCTTTATATTAGAAGCACCAGTTAGTTAGAATAATTTGGATAACCTCAGAGAACTACAGCAAGTCCCCAGCCTGCTTGCTTATCAGATAAGACACTGCCCTGTGCTTTCTTTTGGAGCCAATGAATACATTTTTTCCTTATAATGGGGACAGTATTTTTCCCAGAGAGTCAGGGTGTTGTCTGATGCCATGCACCAGATTTGGCAGAGGGTACTTACCAGGTGGACCTTGGGGGCCAGGATGGCCAGGGGGCCCTGGAGGTCCTGGTGGGCCTGGAACTGGTGTTGAAACACTGACTTCTCCCCTAGGACCTTAAGGAAAGTTGTGGTCATAAGATTGGGGTATATACTAAAGCTTGTCTTAGATGATAGGGGAAAATACGATTATAATGGGTTTATAAACATATCCCAAAGAAAATAAAAAATAACCTCTATTTTCACAGGCTTCAAAACTAGCTTAAGAACGACCAGCCCATAGAAACTTTCTTATTGAATCAACAAATATTTGTAAGTTTAGACAATTGTCTAATTGTTTTAACCCGTTTCCTGTTTACTCTGAGATAACTCACAGATGACAGTCCTAACTTTACCCCCTTATATTAGGATTAGAGACAAGTTCTGTTTAGAAATAACTCCAAGAACAGTTATTCTATTTTATTTCACATTGAAAACCAGATTTGCTTCAGCCTCAAAGAACGCGTTTATGTAAAATTAAATGAGCGCTGGCAGCCAGCTGCACTTCTATTTTTTTTCTAAAAGGGAGATTAATAGCCTAACATGCTGGTCTGTTGAAAACAGCGTATTCCAAAAAATTGATAATATGGAATTAAGTTTAAACGTTGGTGAATACTGATAGGATACTTATTTATTGGGTGACTAGTTTCCACAGGGAGCCTATTGAATGAAACAGTAAGTTTTGATATGGGTAAGGCTGATGTGGGTTTATGAACTTGGACACTTTTCTTAACCTCTCTGGTAAGTTCTCTGTCATAAGGGAAAGAATGCCTACTCAGCAGATAAGTACACAACATAACATTCTGACCACAGTGGCAAACATTAAAAACATGTTTAGTGATAAGTGTTGTCCATATAGTCATTTATTTATAGAAAAAATAGGTTTACAGTATGTGATGAGACAATTTTGATAATAATATATTTTATGACAATGGAGTCCTTTAGTAAAGATTCACACTTAGAAATAACAGAAGAGGCCGGGCATGGTGGTTCACACCTGTAATCCCAGCACTTTGGGAGGCCTAGGTGGGTGGATCACTTGAGGTCAGGAGTTCAAGACCAGCCTGGCCAACGTAGTAAACCCTGTCTCTACTAAAAATACAAAAATTAACCAGGTGTGGTGGTGTGTGCCTGTAATCCCAACTACTCGGGAGGCTAAGGCACGAGAATCCCTTGAATCTAGGAGATGTAGGTTGCAGTGAGCCGAGATCACACCACTGTACTCCAGCTTGGGTGGCAGAGCAAGACTCCATCTCAAAAAACAACAACAAAAACAGCAACAATGATAGAGCATTTGGTGATGGATTAGAACAGGGCTAAATAAACTTTTGCTGTAAAGGACCAGATAGTAAGAAATTTAGGCTTCGTGATTCAAATCTACTCAACTACTCAATTCCACCATTGTAGCATAAAAGCAGCCAGAGACAGTACATACAGGAGTGCAGCTGTGTTCCAAGAAACTTTATTTATGGATACTCTAATTTGAATTTCATATAATTTTCATGCATCACAAAATATCATTAAATATTTTTTCGATCATTTGAAAATGTGAAAACCATTCTTAGCTTGATACAAAATCTTAGCCTGATAGAAATTCAGGCAGTGGGCTGGACTTGGACAGTGGTCCACCACCGTTTGCTAGTACCTGGATTAGAACAGCAGCCTCCTTCAGCCAGGCATGGTGGCTCATACCTGTAATCCTAGCACTTTAGGAGGCCGAGGCAGGTAGATCACCTGAGGTCGGGAGTTCAAGACCAGCCTGGCCAACATGGTGAAACCCCATCTCCACTAAAAATACAAAAATTAGCTGGGCATGGTGGAGATCGAGACCATTCTGGCCAACATGGTGAAACCCCATCTCCACTAAAAATACAAAAATTAGCCTGGCATGGTGGCAGGTGCCTGTAATCCCAGCTACTCGGGAGGATGAGACAGGAGAATCTCTTGAACCCAGGAGGCGGAGGTTGCAGTGAGCCAAGATTGCAACATTACACTCCAGCCTGGGCGACAGAGCAAGACTCCATCTCAGAAAAAAGAAAAGAAAAGAAAAAGAATAACAGCCTCCAAAGTAAGGTGCGGATAAACATAAATATTTATTTATTTATTTAATATATAGAGAAAGTCATAAGATTTAAGATTTACATGCATGTGTGGACAGAAATGATGCATGCATTTATAACACATAATGTAAGGTTGTGTACTCGAAAAGTTTTACCAATGAGGGAAGATACTATAAAATGATGTAGAGACCATGGGTTTACTGGGTCTCACCCTTTAAAGTGATTTTATTTTATTTTATCTATCTATCTACCTACCTACCTACCTACCTACCTACCTACCTACCTACCTACCTATATATCTATCTATTTATTTTTGAGACATTGTCTCATTCTGTTGGCCAGGCTGGAGTGCAGTAGCACGATCTTGGCTTACTACAACCTCCACCTTCCAGGTTCAAGTGATTCTCCTACCTCAGCCTTCCAAGTAGCTAGAACTGTGGGTATGTGCCACCACGCTCAGCTAATTTTTGTATTTTTAGTAGAGATGGGGGTTCCCCATGTTGACCAGGCTGGTCTTGAACTCCTGACCTCAAGTGATCTGCCCAACTTGGCTTTCCAAAAGGCTGGGATTATAGGTGTGAGTCACTGTGCCCAGCCTAAAGTGATTTTAGAAGTAAAACATGACCATGGTGGTATTATTTGCTTAACACTGTCAGTAGCATGCTATTCTGACCTTCAGCCACACTCCTGAATCCAGAACTACGGCCAGTATATGTATATCTCAAAAGTTACCTGGACTTTTACACTATTATCAGACCATTTCCTTCATTTGTCTTAGATATTTTAAAGTTTTTTTTGTTTTGTTTTGTTTTGTTTTGTTTTGAGGCGGAGTCTCACTCTGTCGCCCAGGCTGGAGTGCAGTGGCTGGATCTCAGCTCACTGCAAGCTCCGCCTCCCGGGTTTACGCCATTCTCCCGCCTCAGCCTCCCGAGTAGCTGGGACTACAGG
>NW_012116599.1:6693023-6717627 GCF_000951035.1 Colobus angolensis palliatus | reverse complement strand
GTCTCGATCTCCTGACCTCGTGATCCACCCGTCTCGGCCTCCCAAAGTGCTGGGATTACAGGCTTGAGCCACCGTGCCCGGCACAGATATTTTAAAGTTTTATTTGTAACCTGCCTATTGAGTTACGGATCAAAATCAACAAATTCGTGGCTGGGCACAGTGGCTCACACCTGTAATCCTAGCACTTTGGGAGGCTGAAGCAAGGATTGTTTGGGGTTGGGAGATGGAGATCAGCCTGGACAACACAGCAAGATCCTGTCTCTACAAAAAATAAAAATAAAATATAAGTTAGCTGGTTGTGGTGACACACGCCTATAGCCCCAGCTACTCAGGAGACCAGGTGGGAGGATCTATTAAGCCCAGAAGTTTGAGGATGCAGTAAACTTTAATTATGCCACTGCACTCCAGTCTGGCAACAGAGTGAGACCCTGTCTCTAAAAAAACACACACAAAAAAAAACAAATTTGCAATAACGCTTAGCATCTGTTCATTTCATATATTTATATAAGTAATAGATATGGAATATCCTAGGAAATTTCAGTTGAATTGCCCAGTAATGGAGAAAAGATGAGTTTTCTCTAACATACCCTACATATTCTTTCCTGGCATCTGTGAGATGACATATTCTATTCATTAGAAGCAAGTTTCTATATTTTCCTTAGTCTTCGAGAAGCTTCATTAGCTCTAGAAACCATCAACCCACTCCATCGGAAAACAGGACTGGAAAGAAAACTAACCAACCGGCTTCTCCGGGTGGTCCAGGGGCTCCAGGAACTCCTTGCATGCCCTGGGGACCAGGTTCTCCATGGGGTCCGTAGCCAGGTGGTCCAGCTGGTCCTGCAGGTCCTGGGGACCCAGGGGAGCCAGGATCCCCTGGAGGACCTTGGTCCCCCTTCTCACCACTCAGAGCCTGTGACAACAGGAATGTGTTTGAATCGTGCTTCATTCCAGTATCTTCTTACGACAGATTAATCGTCCTCCAGATATGAATACCAGTTAGGCTGTCATTGAGATCTTGAATTAAAAGCATTTGGCATTTGATGAGAATTATTACTAAAATAAGAGCACTGCAGGTTTCTGCCATTTTGTGTCCTTTGGAGTTTAGCAACATTTTTTGAACTTGGAACTGTCTTGAGTCCCACTTGAGATATCTTACAATGACAGATCTCTCATATAATAATAGCCACTAGAACTAAGTTCAAATTGACAGTAGTTCAAATGACTTTAGTGGTGATTTTTATGATAATGTTATATTTCTGAAATAAAATGAGTACAGCAAACCTTTACTTGTGTTTTCACCAGGTATTTTCATGACAAAGGGGATTTCCCACTTCCATTTTCTCTCATAAACTGTCTAGTTTTTAAATCTTCATATGCTATAACCTTGAAAGTGATTTGTAGATTTAAAAGAAGTTGAATTTGACAAAATAATTTAAGCCCTTTTCCTTCCCAACATGGCCCTCCGAAATAAATTTGACTCAATTTTTCATTGTTCAGTATCATCAGATGGCTAAGTGGTCTGTCTCCTTTTTTAATGACAGGATGTAAGCCTCCACAAATCACCACCTTGATTTTTCTCTCATTTACTTTATGGAATATCTTTGCCAGAACTTATAAAGGAAGTGAGATGCAAGTAGGGACATCATACAAATTCTCTTAATACTAGACCAACAGAATTCTGGCACTGTTGCTTTATAAGCGTAACTACCGCAAAGTGAACAGCCTGGGACTTGGCCAAGGCAGGGTCTGAGAACTGCTGGCCCTGTAGGTGCTGCCAGCCAAAAAGGATTTTGTAATCAGAAGCATTTAGGAAAGACCAGATAGCTTATCTTCATGTGGAAGACTCACAGGTCATGTTCTGACATTAAAGGGTCTGTAAATGAATCTTTAAATTTGTTTACCAAGTTTCTCCAAACCTGTTTGAGGTAAAATCTGTTTTATTGGATAACACAGGTTAGTCCCGGGAGAAACTAGTATTTCATAGAATAGTTTGGGCAGCATCCCTTGCAAACCTCTTGTAAATACGTTATGATGGCAGGTGCTCATCCTCTCACTCTATGACATTTTAAAACAAATCTTAGGGCCGGGTGCATTGGCTTACACCTGAAATCCCAGCACTTTGGGAGGCCGAGGCGGGCAGATCACCTGAGGTCAGGAGTTCGAGACCACCCTGGCCAACAAGGTAAAACCCCATCTCTACTAAAAATACAAAACTAGCTGGGTGTGGTGGCACATGCCTGTGATCCCAGCTACTCAGGAGGCTAAGGTGGGAGAATCGCTTGAACCCGGGAGATGGAGGTTGCAGTGAGCTGAGAGTGCGCCATTGCACTCAGCCTGGGCAACACGAGCAAAACTCCATCCCCTACTGCCCGCCCCGCAAAAAAAAAAAAAAAAAAAAAAAGGAAAAAAAAAAAAAGATCTTGATAGGTATTACCTCAATTAAACATGTGAGAAATTCTTTCTTGAAAAGTGATTAAATTTACATAAACTTAAATATCTTAAATGACAAAACAGTCTCTTTATTTGACTATGATACCTCTGAATATGCTGTCTTCTAATGCATTTATTTTTACTTAAAAGTATGGACATAGACCCCAAAATATTTATTAAACTTTCCACTATATATCATTTTCTGAACCTTTCCATGGAGTCACTTGATACAAATATGGAACTGTAATTTGTGTATGAGATAGGGTTGTTATCAATATAGAATTTTGTTTGGTTGAAATCACTGAATGCTACCTATTTATTTTATCAAAATACTATAACTATTTGCTTGGGTTATTCCTGCTAATTTGAAGATGCTTCATTCTGCAGTTAGAGCAACGAACTGTGCTGAGCGGCCATTTTTGGAAAAGAAATCACTTTTATCTCTAAACTTCAGAGTACTTCATTCATAGGGAGGGTAAAGTTGCTAAATACCAACCAGTTCGCCTTTAGGTCCTGGTAATCCTTTCACTCCCGGAGTTCCAGGATTTCCATCGAAGCCCTTTCCCCCAGGTTGACCTCTGAGCCCCGGGTCCCCTGGGGCGCCCACTGGCCCCTCAGGCTGAAGTGTTTCACCTTTTTCTCCTTTAAGTCCTCGGTCACCCTCGGCACCTGGGAAACCCTAGGGTAGTACAGAAATGAATCTGCATTGTATTTTGTTAGAATTCTTCTTGTGTCAATCTTAAAAACAGTGTGGACAAGAACTTTTCAATTTTAACATGAATTTTTTCAACACACTTTCTTTGGTCCACAAGTATTGTTTCAAGCATTTTGTTTGTTTTGCTTTGTCGTTAACTTCCAAAACTGAAAAATAATTCAGTTAGATTGTGTGATTCAAAACAATACACACAATAATCTAATTCAATACCATAGAACAATCACCATAATTCAGGTTATGTTTGAATATTGGTAAATTTTAACAAGCCTCTCTGAATAATTCGATCTAAGTATGTTTATCTATAACTTTTTGATTCACTATGACAATCAAGATTCTAATTTTTAACAGACTTACTGTGGTATAATTTACATACCATAAAATTTCTCCTTTCTAAGAGTACAATTCAGTGATTTTTAGTAAATTCATAGAATCATGCCGCAATCACCACAATCGTGTTTAAATATCTCCATCACGCTCCCAAATTCCCTCAAACCCATTTGCAGTGAACCTCTGTTCCCACCCTCAGCCCTAGGCAACCACTAATCTGTTTTCTGTCGCTGATACCATTTCAAACTGTTTATAAATTCATTGACTCATTCACTTAATCAGTCACAGATTTATTCATTTAATCAACAGGTATCCATTAAGTGCCTACTGTTTGCAAGGCACCAAACTGATAAGTGTGTTGCAATTTCTAGAGTGTGCACTTTTTCAAATCGAAGCTAAAGGTTTAAAAACATGAAATCTTACTGGAATTCCTGGAAGACCTGTATTTCCTGGGGACCCTGGGCTTCCTTTCAAGCCAGCTGCACCTTGTCTTCCTGCAAATCAACGAATTATTAACTAACTCCTCATTGAACGCCAACTCTGAGTAGACAGGATAATACAATGTATGAAGAAAATAGAGTGTTTTCTTATGGGGAAAGAAAGACAGCTTCTATCATAAAACATAAATGCAATAAGAGAATGGGAGTAAATAACAGAACAAGAGATCATGGAAAAAGTAACTCAGATCTTAGCTTCTTAAAATTTTATCTTCATAATTTTAAGATTATATCTTTATTTTTTCTGAGTATATATACTTTTAAAAGTAATATATGCTCATTATAAGAAAATTATGCAGAAAGAAGAGACTAAAAATCACCTATAAATCTACTTCCAGAAGATAATATTTGCTAAAGTTTAATGTATATTAATGATAAATTTTTATATCCGTAAGTGCATAGGACTCATATACACACTATTTTGGAATTATAGTATACACATGTCAATAAGTATGAATTTATAGCTTCGTTTTAAATGGCTGCATGCTGCCTATTGTGTTGGTAAGCCATCATTTATTTAGCTAAATGCTGTTTTTAGACATTGAGACGTTAGCTAGACATTTTTCAACTTTTAACTGTTGTAAACTATGCTTTGAAAAATGTCTCTGGGTATTTAGCTTTCCAGATTTATCCAATTATTTCCTTTATAATAAATTTTTAAAACTATAACGGCAGAGGCAAATGGTCACAAACTTTTCTAAGGTTTTGAATGTCTCTTGACAAATTGCATTTTATTGTACAATTTTATATTTCCCATAGATATTTAAATATCTGTAAAGATGATCCCTTTAAATGACTTTCTGGGTGGGTCTTTGATCAGTTAATCAACACATATTTATTCAGATTCTATTTTTTGCAAGATATTGAGTTGGGGTGTATATTTTTATAGGGATCCAAACCATTTTACTGCTTACATATCTTCTTTGAGCTGCACCTGGATAGGCCAAATGTAGAGAAACTATGAAAAATACAACAATGCAATGAGTGGACAGCATCAGTGAGCTGCTCACCTGCTCACCTTGAGCCAAAGAGGAGACTCGAGGAGAGTCTAGGAAAATAATGATTTTTCATCTTTTATTGTTTTTCCTCCTTATTTCCCTCCTTCATTTTCTTTCTTGTGGTTTTTGTTTTAATAGAACACTTCCCTTGGATATTTGGATACTGAACAGGAGTGACATGAGGAACAGCCCCTACCTTCCACTCCTCCTTCCCACACAAGCCTGTGAGCCAGGGCAGGGGCAGCCATTGAAAGTAGCAGAGGCCTTCATAAAGGAGAAGTGAGTGGGACCTGAGGGGACAAAGGATCCCTGCCCAAGTGCATGTCATCCAGTGGCTGGCCACAGTGTCCACGGCTGCCGCCATTAGTCTTTCTTCTTTGGATTGAGACCCAGTCTCCCAGAAGACCCTATGCCAATGCAAATGGCTACTGGATGGAGATAACATATAATATTCCCTATCCAGGTTGCCAGGTAGACCTTTGGATTAACTCCCCAAAAGCAGCCCCCTAGGAGACAGGCGACAGCACTGCGGTCAGGGGATGCAGGCGTGGAGGGCAAGAGCACGCCTCTGGATTTAAGTTCAGTCTCTACCACATTATCAGCTGTGCCACCTGATGCCTCAGCTTCCTCATCTGTCAAATGGGGTTAATTACAGCACCAACCTCTAGGGTTGATGTGAGAAATAAAGGAATGGAGGCACATAAGACACTTAAAACAGTGCCCAACACACAGGCCAAGGGCTCTGTAACTTCAGCTCTTACTGGTTAATGATACATAATTTGATGACACTGTCTGAAGACCAAGGTGCTGGTGGCAGAGTCAGGACTGTGGGTGGTAGCAAGGGAGAGAGAGGCCCTGTGTAGACAGGGGAGTGGCACAAGGGGCAGAGGAACCCAGTCAATAAACAGAGATGTTTTGTACTTCAAAGTTTTACCCGTAGGCAGTTCTGTGACTGAAGACGGGGAGGTCAAAATCAGAGGTGGTGACAGCCATGAGTAACCATGTAGGACAGAGAGTCCTGGCCTGGTACAGAGTTGTCAAGAGGAGACTTGTGAATCATCCTTTATTTAAGCCTCAGGACAATGGCTATAAAATGTTTTGTTTTGTTTTTCCCCCCCCTTTCAAAATTTGACTTAGTGGCTAATATTTTTTAAAAAAAACACCATGAGATTTAAATAAAAATTCCAATTCCTTTCTTCTGATGAAAACTTGGAAAATTTATTAATGCAGGGCCTAACATGTTGCACAGTAACAATGGGCCAGAACCGAGTGCCTGCTGGCCCGTTTAAATGTGTCCTCAGTTTGTTTACTGTAGTTCTGCAACTCTCTTGTCCCCAGCACTGAGGATGGTGCAATTTTTTAAAATAGCATTTGCATCCTTAAGAAGAAAGTGAAATACTGCACATTCCTATGACTCTTAAAAGTAGGAACATGAAAAAATGGACTGAGTAGGGTTGTGTCTTTTGAGAAAAAGGGAGAGAGCATGTTTCTTTATGGAAGAGAAAGAGGGTATGTGTTTCATGCAGCTGCTTCACTGCCTTCAGTTAACTGCTGTTCTCTTGTAGGACTCTGTGTTGACAATTCCTGCCTAACACAATACTTTGCTAGGGGTCAGCAACTAAAATGGAACAGGGAAAAATACCAGCTTTTCTTGGATTTTGGCTGACTTTATGTTAATAAAATATATGTTTTTGAAACTCTCCCTCCAAGTTCATATAAACCACGTCATGACATACACCAATCAAATGCCTTTATTTTCTTCCAGTGTATTGACCCTTTAGTGCTTGCAAAAACACTTGCATGCAAATTGTTTGTACCTGGGATTCCTTTTACACCATGTAACCCTGGCAATCCTGGGAGACCGGGGGGCCCTGGGATATAAGGGCACTGTGTACACAGCAGGCCTGGTTCTCCTGCAACGAGAGTACACTAGCATTACTTATAAAGCTACACCACATCCTCAGAAAAAAGCAAATATTTTGCAACCACACTATCATTTATTATATTTAAACATTTTTATGTAGTAAAAATTATCTAGGACATTATACATATTAATTTTAAAATTCATCTATTATAGATCTGCTTACTTTAATGTTCTGAGCTATACAGTTCTTCTGAAAGGGGAAATTCCAAGACTCTAATGTAAAACATCTATTTCAGTGATTCTTTCCTTGCTTGCAGGCGAAAACTCACATTTTAGGGATATCCAACAATTTATTGCATAGGTGCCAAATAAATGATTGATTTACAGATAAACAAAATCATCACTGACTGGTAGCTATTTGGGATCATTGTTATCTCAGGGGGAAAATCAATTATAATAATGATGATGAAAAAGGCTTATCCTAATACAACATTATTGATTGAACCAACCTTTGGGCCCATCAACGCCTGGGATTCCTGAAGACCCTAGATAGCCTGGCAGTCCGCGATCTCCAGGTGGACCCTTGCGAAAAATGATGTCACCTGTAAAAATACAGCACCAAAGGCAATTTTTTATTTATTTATTTTTTCAATTTAGTGAGCGTTTTAATATATGTATTATTTAAAGTGCATCTCTCTCATGTTTGTATTGGAAGACTAGTCTTAAAAGTTTATCTGCAGCTGAGAAGACAGGGTGACCAGCTCTTCCCTTCATATTACATAGATGTGGCATTTTTAAGGTAGTTGATCTTCGAAAGCTCATTACATAATTTTTTTTTTTTGTCACGGAATCAACCTATTTTATCTTACTTAGTTGTTTCCAGTTATTCCAAGTTGATACGGTTTGGCTGTATCCCCACCCAAATCTCATCTTGAATCATAGTACTTCTATAATCCCCGTGTGTCTTGAAACGAACCTGGTGGGAGGTAATTTAATCATGGGGGTGGTTACCCTCATGCTGCTCTTGTGATAATGAATGAGTGCTTATGAGATCTGATGGTTTTATAAGGGGCTTTTCCCCATTTTGCTCAGCACTTCTCCTTGTTGCCATCATGTGAATGAAGAAGGACATGTTTGCTTCCCCTTCTGCCATGCGTGCAAGTTTACCGAGGCCTCCCCAGCCATGCTGAACTGTGAGTCAATGAAACCTCTTTCCTTTATAAATTACCCAGTCTCGGGTATGTTTGTATTAGCAGCCTGAGAACGGACTAATACACAGACAATCCCTTTAGCATCTTGAGGCAAAGGATCAAATCTTATTCTGGATATTTTTTGATACATTGTATTTTCCTGATATACTGTAGATACTTAATATATGTTGAGAAAAAGAAAAATAGATTCTGACTCAGGGTATCATCTGTTTTCTCTTTGTTGCTTGTCCATATCAATTGAGTTGTCATTCTTAAGGCAGGTCTCTAAGAAAGCTCTTTTCAGCTTCCACATTATCTGCTACCGTAATGTTACAATGAACAGCTAATTCTCTTAAACTGGTTAATTGTGTTCAGTAATCTAATTGTTGGCTCTGTCATTTCAATTACAGGTTGAAGGCAATGGTGATTAAAGTAAATATTTAAAAACAGTACCATAGCTGTCCCAAATTTCAGAAAAACAAGGTACCGCTAGAAACATTTAATTTCATTGGAACACAGAAGAATGACCATTTTGTGATCAGTTTTCTGCATCTTTAAAATACCTGGAAGGTCATCTTTAAATGGTACAATCTGATAAAAGTTTAGTACTTAGTGTAGACTTATATGAATACTACATTCATACATTTTTGTATACTTACACATTTTCATAGTCAATTAATGCTTAATTAAAAAAATATTTGAGTACCTGCAGTGTTCCCCATGCTACATACTGGGCTTAAACAGTTAAAAAGATACAGTCTTTGACCTCAAAATACTTTGATTCTTGTAAGAAAAACTGACAAAGACAAAGATAAGGCAATGTGAAAACTTCTACAGTTGGGATAACCTTGGCAGTTACAGGATGTGGACTCACTGAAAGCTTTCTGCTGGACTTGAACTTGTAGCTGCAGTCTGAAGGACAGACGGGTGTTGCTTAGTGAAGGGAAGGTAGGAAGTAAAGACCCCTGGACAGAGTGTAGCAGGCACTTAGGGAGCATGACACCTCCGGGAGGGAGCCACAAGCACCTGGGCCTGGATCCCAGCTTTATCATTAGCCCTGTGAACTCTGTATGTCAGCCTTGACATAGAATAAAAGAGGATACTAAATCTCCATCTTAAAAGAGACTTGGAAGAAGCTGAGATTCTAGGCACACCACCACACCTGGCCCCAGAAAAGCTATGTTAAAATATAAAGTGTGGTCTATATGTTCGTGAGGACCTCTTGTACCTATGAGCCAACACAGAATGCTAGGGGGCTCTGTAGAGGAATGCAAAGGAGAGGATGCCTGTGTCAGGACCTCTGAGCACCACTTCAAGTCCATTGGGCTACAGCTCTGTCACCTCTGACCCCTTCACCTCATAGCATGTTGCCTTACAACCCATGCGGCACACCTCTGGCCTACTGTCCTGGGGCTTCCCTGCTGATGCCAAGGAATGGGACTTCCTGGGAACCATGCAGACACAGCCTGGAAGTGGGAGGATGGGAGGTGGGGGGCTGCTCCTCTCTTGGGGGGAAATCTTTGACCCATGGGAAGTAGGAGCAAATGGATACATTCTTGCCTCTTTCTCCCCGACACAGGCTTCTTAGAAGATAGTCTCTGGGGCTGAACAGGTAGTTGCATTTGGTCAAGGCCAACTTGATAGCCACCCATCCTTCCCCGCATCACTCTCTTTGTCCCTGCCTCCTGCTCTGCTCTCTGGGAAACTCTGGCTAAGACTTTGCTGCATTTGTTAAGTAGTCATTGCATCAATTTCTTTCACAGAGAGTTAGTGAAATGAAGACCATCGGAAAGATAACTCATAAAAACCACACAGACTGGTGGCTAAGCTGTGAGGAGGGTTTGTCGCCCCTGGTTTGCACACATCTGTCATTTGGTGCTGTACACAAAAGGGATCCCCTTCCACATCTTTACCTGGTGGTCCTGGAGGTCCCGGTGATCCTGGAAGGCCTGGTGAACCAGGACAACCTGGGGACCCAGGAGTCCCCATGACATCCTTTCCTGGGTGGCCTCGTTCTCCTTTACTTCCTTTCAAGCCTGGCCATCCAGGGGCTCCTCTGAGGCCAGGCCTTGAGGATCCTTGGAGAAAATAATCATTTCTTGTATTTTACATTTTTTCCTGATTAATACAAATTTATTTTTTAATTGCAAGAGTAATATAATTTTATTTATAAAAATTGCACAATGGCGAGGTACATAACACATTTAAATAAAAAAGTGAATATCCTTGCTTTTTTCATCTGTAGCCTTGTTAAATAACCACAGTACAGCAAAGTGCAGAACATTCCATTCCCATGAGAAAATTTGTCTAATTTATTACAAGAAACTGAAGCAGAGTTTGGGATGCACTGTATCTTTTCATTTAAAAGAAAGTGAGGAATATTTCCATATATGCTACTTTTTAAATTTTTTTTTATTAGAGACTAGAGGATGCCTCCAGTGTCCAAAATGAGAAAGAGAGAAAGTTGTGAAGTGGACTTTATTCCTGCCAGTGTCTTAGACATAAAAGGGTATGATGAGGGATGGTCACCTCCTGGGAAAGGAGCTGTGCCTGGTGGCACAAACCCCACCCTAATCTTAAAATGGTGAGAATGTGAGGAGCAGACAGTCTCAAATCTCTGTCCCACAAACATTTTAACTATTAAGAAGAGAGATTATGTCCTATTATTTGAACATAAAGACAGAATCTTCTGATTGACATCTGTTTCAGAGTTTTGTATTTTTTTTATCATATTTTACTTTGGCATATATATTTGTACTAATTTATGGGGTACATGTAAGATTGTGTTACATGTATTGAATGTGTAGTGTAATGATCATGTTAGGGTATTTTTGAGTATCTGTGACCCAAGTATTTATCATTTCTGTGTTGAATACATTTTATGTCCTGTCTTCCAGTTAATTTGAAATATACATTGTTGTTAACTATAGTCACCCTACTCTGCTATCAAACATTACAATTTATTCCTTCTATCTAACTGTATGCTTGTACCCGTTAACCAATCTCTCTTCACCCCCAACTCCATCAAAAAAACTCTTAGAATTGATAAACAAATTCAGTAAAATTGCAGGACATGAAATCAACATATAAAAATCAGTAGCATCTTTTTTATGCACCAATAATGAAATAGCCAAAAAAGAAATCAAGAAGGCAATCCTATCTGCAGTAGCCACACACACAAAATAAAATACGTAGGAATACATTTAACCAACAAGGTGAAAAATCCCTGCAAGGAAAACTACAAAACACTGGTGAAAGAAATTGAAGAGGACGCAAACAAATGGAAAGACATCCCATGCTCATGGATCAGAAGAACTAATATAGTTAAAATGACCATACTACCCAAAGCAACCTACAGATTCAATGCAATCCCTATCAAGATACCAATGCCATTTTTCACAGAAACAGAAAAAACAATCCTAAAATTCTTCTGGAATTAGAGCTTTGTAATTTTCCACTCATTGGCTTCTTAAAGGAGCCTTTTTTTTTTTTTTTTTTTTAACTTAGTGGCCTGGCAGGGGGAAGGAGGTCTTCTTTAATGTCAGAGCTCTAAAATATCTTTTTGCCCCATTCTAACTGTAAGAGATATCTACTATTAACAGTGTGGGATATATCTTTCCATGCATATTCAGGTACATATAATATTTATCCATTTCTGTATCTATTTTTTTAATAGTGGAATTATAGCACACTTATAGTTCTGCAGTCTGCTTAATTTTGAGTAATTTTCAAAATTATGAAGTAGTATAATATACATTATACAGAGAAAAATATGATCAGTGGCAGGGCACCTGCCCAATAGTTTATCAAATTTTGCTCTTTTTTCTTAGTTTTGTTTTCGTTAAAAAGAACACGCTACAGTTCTACTTGATGAGTCCCTGTGGACCATCCCTGATCCAACTCTTTTTCCGCTCTCAAAAGGTAAACACTCTAATCAGTCACAGACGAAAGTTTAGAACTTTACAGAAAAAGTGTAATGTAGGCATCCTTATGCAAATCGTGATATGTTATGAAAACTACCATTTTCAACCAACCACATTACCATGACATTGTTTTCTATTTCTGTACCTCCCCTGAGTTTCAAGGCCCCTGCTCATACCCCAAAGTCACTGTAAAAATTCCTGACAATAAGGCGTTTACACTTAGTTAAAACTGCTGAGAAGTGAAAAAGAGCATTTCTATATCAGTTTGTATCAGCTCCACTCCTTCTTCCATATTCTTAAATTGCAAATATGACAATTTAAGAAGCTGGAAACACTATTTTATTTTATTATTTTATTTTATTTTATTTATTTTATTTTATTTTTTATTTTATTTTATTTAATTTTATTATTTAATTTTATTTATTTTATTTTATTTTATTTTATTATTTTATTATGTTGAGATGGAGTCTCACTCTGTTGCCCAGGCTGGAGTACAGTGGCACCATCTCAGCTCACTGCAACCTCTGCTTCCCAAGTTCAAGCAATTCTCCTGCCTCAGCCTCCTGACTAGCTGGAATTACAGATTACAGGTGTGCGCTACCATGCCCAGCTGATTTTTTTTTTTTTTTGTATTTTTAGTAGAGACAAGGTTTCGCCATGTTGGCCAGGCTGGTCTCGAACTCCTGACCTCAGGTGATCCACCCACCTTAGCCTCCCAAAGTACTGGGATTATAGGCATGAGCCATTGCGCCCAGCCTGGAAACACTTTTAGATCAGTTAGTGAAACATTTATCTTATGTAAATAATGCAAAATTAATAGAGGACAGTGTATTTTCCTTTGTAATAGCATTTCTACTTGTACCCTAAGAAACATGGACATACCAGGACTTCCAGGAACTCCGGGGGGACCACTGGGACCTGGGAATATATAACATTAATTAATTGCTTAGAAAGATGTAAATGCTATCCCATCCACTTTTGAAATCTTGGGTGACAATATAATGATAGTTAATAATACAGAGTTTTCGTATTTGTTCCTACTCTCACCTAGACAAACATTAGAAATTTTCTCTTATTTAGACAAGAGAAAACTAATCTTAGAAGTCTAACACTCAAAAGTAAATCATGCCTCCGTAATTCAACAGAGATTTACTAAGAGCCTGTTGTGTGTTCAGCACTTTGCTGGAAGTGCAGACGCCAGAAGATCCAACAGTGCTGGAACATCCAGGATCTGCAGTTTGCCTTGATGTTCCATCTTAGATTGCTTCCACCTGTAATATCCTGGGGGTTATAATTCTTTTATATATACATGTGAGTGATTTATAGTAAGTGAACCAGATTTTTAAGAAAATCTATATCAATATCTGTATTCATCTGTCCTTTTATTTAAAGACACTGGGAAATTGTATTCTTTTAAGTAAAATTTTCCTTTGAAATATTCTTTGTATCAATAATTTGATTAGATCAGTGGCTCCCAATCCTGGCTGCATGCTGGACTAGTCCAGGGAGTTTTTACAATCAACCAGTGTCCAGAGCCCTCCTCCAGACAATGAAATCAGAATGACAGAGTGGGACCTTGGCGAGGCCATTACCGAAGTTCCCAGGGATTCCAATGTGTAGCCAGAGATGAGAGGGATTGGCCCAGAACTTTTGGGTTTCTCCAAAGAGATACAGTATAAGTACATGTGACAATAATTCATGGCATCAAGGACAGATCATTGTTCCAAGAGTCAGGAAACCAGAGTTTCAGTTCCCCCTTGCAAATGTCTGTGAGTTTGTTCGGGATCTCCATTTTTCCCTTCATAATCCCATTGAGATTGCCAATGCCTTGTACTCCTTCCTCCTGCCCTCCAGCAAGTGTTTCCATGACAGATTTGAACTTGATGCTTTGCTACATAAAGATAACTTAATTACCTTCCTGGTATACCACCTATGAAATAAAAATATGAAGAGTAGGAGACATCAAAAAATAACAGCCCTATGAAAATGAAGAGATCTCCCTTCCCTTTCCTCACCCATGTCAACTCTATAAGCACATGCTATTTATTACCTTGAAAGAAAACCAGAAACATGTTCAGCAAATGCTCTGGGAAGAAATTTATTCTTACCTTGTGGGCCACGAACTCCTTTGGGCCCTGGTGGGCCTGGAATGCCTTCATCTCCCTTTTCCTGGTATGTGTCATAATATTCTGTCTTAGAGGAGAAAGAAATGAATACAGAGAAAAGATAGCTATTTATGGACAGCTCACCAAGCATAATTACTTCAGTTGCTTCATTTTGGCCCAAAGATGGCTTCCTTCTTTTCCTGAATTCATAGGTTTACATGTTAGCAGGTATATGACAGTCATGTAAATGTAGGTGGAAAAATTTAAATAAGTAGACCTTTGTGGTATCACAGTATCAGATATTTTATGGGCTTTCAATTAAAAACACATTTTATGATGTGACTCAGGTTACACACCCACATTTATATGTACACATTCATACATACCTATGTATGTGTGCATATGTATAGAAAAATGAAAGTTTCACAAAATAATGACTTATTCTTATAACATATGATCAACCCCAATACTTTTTATTCTATTCTATTTTACTTTTCAAAAATGCTGGTCCTGGTGGACTGAACTTATTTCCATTTTGGAAGTGTATGGAACCCACACATAAAAAAATACTGTATTTATTGTTTCTTTAAATTCCAGGGAACCCGTGGCCTGCAAGAATCGAGGAATATTGTTTCTGACATGCTCAGTGGACCTACTGCCAGTGTTCTTAACCGTTTCCTTCCTAAGTTGAACTTCTTTTGAGGTTAGTAGAAGCTGCAAACAGAGTTATATGGAATCGAATATAAGAAAATACACAGTGAGGAGTGCTAAGAATTCCTCTGAAATGTAATGAAAACATGGATTTCATTTAACATTCAGTACATTTATCTTGAAGGAGGCAAGGTGGAAATATCAAAGGTTTTAAAAAAACCTTTTTTTAAATGCTATCATTTAAAAATGGATCAATTACTTTGCTGACTTGTTTAAGATGAAGTAACAAGAGCCTTGTAGTTAAGCAGTATGTATAAAAATCACAAAAGTATTATATTAATAATATAACAATAATGTCCACCATGAAATCTGTAATGATATGCGTGCACCTACCAAGTATTGGGCACAGTGCTAAGTGATTTCACAGAATAACTCATTTAATCTTCCTGGGAACTCCACCAAAGTATTTTGGGACTGTTATAGTTTGAGTGTGCCCCCTCCAATATTCAGGTGTTATCAGTGTGATAGAAGTATGAGGTAGGGCCTTTAGGAGGTAATTAGGCCATGAGGGTTTCTCCCTCATTAATGGGATTAAGGCCCTATTAAAAGAGGCTTCGAGCAGCCTCAGGCCAGCTTGCCCTTCTGCTTTCTGCCATGTGAGGATGCAGCCAAGAAAGCCCTCACCAGACCAAGGGCCAGCATCTTGATTTTGGACTTCCCAGCCTCTAGAACTGTGAAAGTAAATTCCTGTTATTTATAAATTACTCAGTCTCAGGTACTCTACTGTAGCAGCACAGAACAGACTAAGACAAGGGCTCTATACATCCAAATCATTTGCTTTCAGTGTAAAGATGCAGATTTCCAGGCCCCACTCCAATTCCTGAGTTACATTACTGAGCATGGGGGTCTGAGAACTGCATTTTTAACAGGACACTCTTTCCCCTCATGACCCTTTTGCCACAATGTGCCATTTTGTTTAACCTACATGATCATTCATGGCAGCCTTGCTTGGCACACTGAATGTGAGAACCACTGTGTTTTGAGGTAGGAGATGAATGGACACCAGCTCTCAGAGTCTGGGTCCCCTTTCTTCTCTTCTTCAGCTGCAGAGTCACGGAATATAGAATGTGGCTGTTCTGCAGTTAGGAGCTGACGTCAAATACATGTCTGCTGGGAAGGGGAGCACTGCCTGCTACATAGAACTTGGGCTGGAATGATTGCTTTTCGCTGACCATGTATTAAACCCGTAGTTTAGCGTCTGCTGCCTAAAAGCTCAGGACCCGGGCCCAGGTGCAGGGGAGGAGAAGTTGACTTCTTCATCCCTTGTTGCCTCACTGTCCTCCTCTACCCTGAAGATGCAGGATCACCTTGGGCCTGGGCTGCTTAGACAAAGCTTTTCGTCTCTTCCATAGCCCAGCATGGGCATCACTAGTACCTTCCAGGGATCAAATAGAAATATTTACCCATGGTCAAAGGGACGAATAGAGACCAGCTATTTTCTGCCCTGGTTTGATAACGAGGTAAATGTTACAATCTCTCTCACACAGTTAATGAGAGACACTGATTCAAAATTTCCTTGCTACTTTAAAGAACTCGATCAAAGATAGCATTGATATTGTCTTTAATCACACTTACTGGACCACGAAATCCTGGAGGGCCAGTGTCCCCTTTCTGTCCCTACAGTGAAAGACAATTACAAATTGTGAATATGGTCACCCAAAGTATTTACATATAAAAAGCAAGATGTACAGTTAAAATGAACAACATATTGATGTTTAGATGTCATGTACAAACCAAATGAAAGTTAAAGGGACACCGACTTTAAACTATTTTCCTGGAGAGCCCGTATCTGGGTAAGGAATGCTATCTACAAGGTTGTACAGAAGTTGCTATTGCCCTGGTGGTTCTCCAGGTTTCTTTCACAACACCATCTTCAGTGCTCGTTCATGTACATTTCTCATTCCTGTGTTCTCACCCTGGTTAGAGGCACAGGAATATCAGACTGTGGGTTGTACGCATTTCCAAGTGTCTCAGCTGTAACCAACCCCCTTTCCTTCAAGAAGGCATTTCAGAATTCTACTGGAAGTGATACGGTTAAAGGGTAAATCTTGAATCTGCACATATACCTACATATATAGCCATGTGCCACATAACAATGTTTGGGTCAATGATGGACTGTGTATACGATAGTGGTCTCATCAGATTATAATACCATATATTTACTACTCAATTTCTATGTTTAGATACACAAATACCCACCACTGTGTTACACTTGCCTACGTTATTCAGTACACTAACATGATATGCAGGTTTGTAGCCTAGAGTAACAATCTCTGCCATCTAGGTTTGTGTGAGTACAGTCTGTGATGTTCGCACACTGACAAAATCACCTAGTGATGCATTTCTCAGGACGTATCCCTATCTTTAAGTAACACATGACTACACATGACTTGAAAATGTTTGTAACATACTGTCAGAAGTGCAGAATACAGTTCACAACTAATTGACCACAAGCTTTCCATGTATCATGACTCAGATTGAGACTCATGAACTCTAGCCGATGCTTGATCTCAAATAACCACAAACTTCCTACAATTGTAGGTCTTTTTCTACCTCTTCCTCATGGGAAGCTGGAATCTCACTGGTCCTAAGTCAGACAGCTTCAAGTACACAGCACAAGTTTAATATCTTTTCCTCAAGACCACCCTTCAAATGTTTAAGTAAAGTTGCCACATCTCTCTTTTCTTCTTAACAGACCTAGTAGCGTATTTGAATGAAGCCTGTTATTGTAATCCCTTGTACTTAGGTCCAGGATGTAGGTAAAAGTAAAAGCACAGACAAAACCCAACCTATTAAAAATAGGGTATTAGGGAGAGGGTTACCTTAATGCCATCTTCACCTGCTAACCCAGGGAAACCCCTGTTGCCCTTGACTCCCTAAAGGAAAGAACAGAAGGAATGGGTCAGAAGACACAGGAGCCAACTGCTTCTGGGGGGAACAGGTGCAATTTGAACTCCTCTGAAACAAAGGAATGTGCTCAGATGATCTCTCTTCACAGTGGAGATGTAAAACTATGATTCCCAAGTACAATTTTTAAAACCTGTAAGCTTTTTGTTTGTTTATAACTATTCAGTGACTTTTAAAAATCCTTCTTCAGCTAGTAGGACTGACATTTTTACTACCTCCATGGGCCAAATCAAGTCTATACCTCACTTCCAGGGAAGCCAGGAACGCCGTCTTTACCAGGTTTTCCCTACAGCAAAAACAAATAAAAAACATGAAGTTTAATAAATATGGCTAACTTTACAAATACGGAAATCTTAAGTGATATGATCATCTCCTTTTGACTTCAGGCATGAAAAGTCTGAGTAAAGATCCTCACCTAGGTGTTAGAAGGAAAAACTATTAACCACAGAATACACAATGGCCCTCTCTTTCCAGGGAAGGCAGAAGCCAGTCAGAATGGGAAACTAGAGAAAGTCAGAGAAGGAAGGAAGGACATTAACAGCCAAACTTAAATTAGACCTGATGGTGTTCATCCTGAGCTTGGAAGGAAAATAAAAATCACACTGGGCGGAGAAGTAAATAAGGAAGCCTAGAAAAGGGAAGGTGTTCACAGTCCGTTTATTCATTTATTTGAAATATTGGTAATTCCTCGGGCTCCAGGTGTGCCTGTATTTAAATACATATATAAAAGGTATAGTGTGGTATCTCAACCAGCAGCATGGATTGACTTATGGTATTTGCGTTTCCTGATAAAATTTAAAAATCATGTTCATTGAATATTTTTTTCCTGAGGCAAAAAAATATGTTTTTTGCTTATGTATAATTTTTATAGATTTTACTTTTCCAAAAGTATAACTTTTAGAAATTTAACACAATATGTGGATTTAAATCTTTCCAAAATGGATCTGGGTAGGGTCGTGGGCCCTGCTGCTTCCGTTTTTCCAGCCACCCACTTCTGGTCACAGATTGCCCTATATCCTTTGTGGGGGCTGCCCTTCCCTCACTCTGGGTGGTTCTGATGGCACTGTCAATCTGAGTAGTCCACTGCCACACTGGCCTGGCCAATCATAGTACCCTTTTCTCTTAGTCACAGCCTTTTTTCCAGAGTGAGAACAGATATGACCAAGCTAAGCCAATGAGATAAATTCCCTGAGATTTTATAAATGGACACAGGGAGAGAGAGGCTCTCTTTCTCCTCTAATGCCATCAGCCTGAAGTGGTCTGCTGCAGGGTAACTCTTTCTCCCCATCTCCCCTGACATGGAAGATCATCTGGCTGATATGCAGAGAGAAGCAGAAGTGAAATGGAGAGAGAGTCCTACCCTTATTTTTTCCAGGCTCTGAAGTCCTTGAACCCTGTTTTAGCCTTGAACGTCTTAGATACTTGAACAAGTAAATCCTGCCTCCCAAATCTTAAAGAACAAAAATTTTTAACTGGAGCTCATTTGAGTTGGGCATCTTGTTCCTGTAACCTAAAGAGTCCCAAGTCCTGACTAATCAAAACCGCACATGACACCGAATTTCCAAATTTACCTGCGGGCCGGGGTCTCCAGGAGCACCCTTTTCAGATCCGTATGATTCTCCAGGCAGTCCCTGTATTAAGCAGAGCTATGTCAAGTTTTATGAATTACTTATTTTTTTACTTACATTGATTTTTATTAATTTGTCCCTTTTGGTTATTCTGCCATTTAAAAACATGTTTAAGTGCTGAGTCATCTAAGAGAGAAATCTTATCGATGAATAGTAATTAAAAAACAGATGCTAAAAAAGCTGATGCTGAAGATAAGTCATAAGATGGGCGGCACTGGATGCATGTACAACAGTGCAAGGATTTCAGCAAGGAGTGGCTGTAAAATAACTCTAGTGTATTCATGATCTCTGCGGTCAAATGTTATTGTATTTTAGCCAATATTAAGACTTAAAAGCAATAGCTGCTCTGCCTGTGGAGTAGCCATTCTTTTATTCCTTTACTTTCTTGGAAAAAAAAAAAAAAAAGACAAAACACACATCAAACTAAATACTAGGGCTCTACTTTGTGTGTTATGGGGACAATATAACTTTAAATAACCTACTGAGGGTCCAGGAGGTCCAGGCTCGCCGATGGCTCCCTTGTCTCCCTTTTCCCCCTTGAGGTCCTGCCAAAGAAACAGTTCAACATTGTTACAAATGGATGAAATGAGATTTCACTGATTCAACAGTGAGACAAATCCTCTATCTGTTCAATAAATTGGGTTTACAAACTATGAATGTGCCTTATGTTAATACAACCCAATACACCTTCCATTTCTCACATTTCAAATTTTATACCTGTGAACTCACTGAAACTACCTGCAAACTTTTTTTTAAGTATTTTTTTTTTTTTTTTTAAATAAAGCCTCACTCTGTTGTCCAAGCTGGAGCCTCAGATCTTCCCCGTGTAATATTTCCAAGATTTATGAGTAAAGGACAGGAAGGAATAAATCCTGGAGGTTCTGGCTGGCTGAGGAAGCTGGGCTGAACTGGGCTTAGATAACAAGAGCTTGTAAAAGAGGTACAGGGTCACGAGGACTTCATCCTCGACACGGGAAGGCACAACCCTAATCATAAAACTGAAGAATTACCGTTCTGTTATCTGGGCCAGTTAGGGTCACAATAACTGTTCCTGGTGGTCCTGGGGGTCCTGTTAACCCTTTCACACCCTAAAGACAAAAACACTTAGGAGTGAGAAAATAAACAACAGCATCACCATTTCAATGTTACTACATTTGAAAGGTCTACTTTTCCCCTTTAGTGCTTATACGAGAAGATAGAACAAATGAAGGCCCATCAATTTCTGCTTGGCCAGTAAGTAAACGGTATAGGCTGATATGCTCTGGAACATACAATATCTTGCCTGCTAATAAGACATAGTATTTAAATTACCCGCTCTCCTTTTTGTCCTATCACTCTTTCACCCATGTGACCCTGTAAGAAAACACAAACCAAATTATTTTCTAAAAATAAATATGAATTAATAGTCTAAACCCATCAAAGTTCCAATATTTGTAACTGAGCATTTATATTTTAACTTTCCTTTTAGAATGATAAATTAGTTTAGCTATTTCTTAGAGAAGAGCATTAATATGTTTCTTTTAGAGGAGGAGCTCTTGAGGTGCAGAAAGCTTAAGGGATTAAGCAGAAAGCTAACATGGCAAATGCTGACACGCAGTGGTGTGGGGGAGGGAAAGGAACCCAGCTCAGAGCACATTTTTCTGGCTCTGCAGTAGCAAGTTTTGATCCCACTGGCCGGCTACTTAACTTCCTGATGCCCTTGTTTTCTTGTTTTAAAAATAAGAATGGGTAGCTGCATTTCAGGATTCTGAAATTCAATACTTAATAGAGAATCTAAGAATAGAATTCCAGCTACCCGACTTCACTGGTAGTTTAGTGACATGAGTCTAATGCGAATAGTTTCTTCACTAATGATGGCTGATTCGTCATTTCAACTAATACCTGCTTGCTTTTTCACCCGTGAGTACGCAGATCTTCCCCTTATTAGACCAAAGCTGAGGGGAATCAAAACACTTTAAACCTCAGCTCTGCCATGTACTGTCTATTGGACAGTTCACTTAACCAGAACCTATCCATCTCTCAGGGTGCGTGCGTGCATGTGTGTGTGTGTGTGTGTGTGTGTGTGTGTGTGTGTGTGTGTGTATTTGTGTGTATCAATGAGATAATAAATATGAAAGTATCTTAGAAAATACCTCATATAAAAGGCTACCCGAGCCAGGCGCAGTGGTTCACGCCTGTAATTCCAGCACTTTGGGGGGCTGAGGTGGGTGGATCACCTGAGGTTGGGAGTTTGAGACCAGCCTGGCCAACATGGTAAGACCCCCGTCTCTACTAAAAATACAAAAAAAATTAGCCAGTAGTGGTGCTGCACGCCTGTAATTCCACTTAGTCGGGAGGCTGAGGCAGGAGAATTGCTTGAACCCGGGAGATGGAGGTTGCAGTGAGCCAAGATCACACCACTGCACTCCAGCCTGGGCAACAGAGTGAGACTCCATCTCAAAAAAAAGAAAAATAATAATGAAAGAAAAGGCTACCTGATAGTAGGAGATACTGTGCTTAGGACTAATTTCCTGTTGGGGCTCAGACTCACTCAACATTTTTATAATTAAACTAACAATTGCACTTCTGTTTTTTGTTTGTTTTTGTTTTTTGTTTGTTTGTTTTTGTTTGTTTTAGATGGAGCCTCTTTCTGTCACCCAAGCTGGAGTGCAGTGGTGCTATCTTGGCTCACTGCAAACTCCAACTCCCGGATTCAAGCTATTTTCCTGCCTCAGCCCCCTGAGTAGCTGGGATTACAGGCGTGTGTCACCATTCCTGGCTAATTTTTGTATTTTTAGTAGAGACAGGAGTTCATCACGTTGGCCAGCCTGGCCTCGAACTCCTGACCTCAAGTGATCCACCTGCCTCTGCCTTCCAAAGTGCTGGGATTACAGGTGTGAGCCAATGCGCCTGGCCTTGTCTTAACAGAAACGCATGCAAGACCCTGTGTAATGAGCACACAAATAGTCATCTTTTACTTACTAGCATAAGACCCGGTTGGCTTTGTGAAGCAGCACACTACAAAAACTCAGAGGATAATGTGCTGTGTGAGATGATCAGAAATGGAAAACCTGTGGATTAAGAATCCTTGCATTTTTCCTGATAAGTAGCTTCTTATAAATTGAATTAAGACTCTTTGTATCAGGGATCAAGTTACTGAAATGCAAGGAGAAGAGAGGTGAGAGCAGCTAGCCATGCTCTTCCCTGCTAGGAATCCTTGTGAGTTCCAGAGAGGTACCTAACAGTGACCCACATGAAGAAGCAGGCCAGGTTTGACTTTGAGATTGAGTAGGGTGTGCTAGCTGTTACATCATATGAACGGTAGTCTACCTTAGGTCCTCTAGGTCCCATGGCTCCTGGAAAGCCCTAGAAAAATCCACAAATGAAAATGACAGCAGGAAATGCATCCAACCAGAAAAATTCTTTTAATAACTTGTTAATAATAAATAATGAATCTATTAGTTGACAGAGTCTGTAGCAAGGATGACTTGATACTCACAAAGAATCCCGGAGGACCAGGTGGGCCAACAGGCCCAGGAAAACCTGGAGGGCCTGGCAAACCCTTGAAATTGAGAGAAGAATAAGAGTGAGTTTAACTTTACTTCTCACTTAATAACAAGTCCATTAATTAAATGCATTAAAATAATAAAATCAGGAGAGCCTAACACCTCCCTTTTCAGTGGCTGCAGTCAATGACAACAAATATCAAAAAGTGTGTTGCCATGTGTAACAGGCTGGCAGGACCATCTGGATGATACCGTTTCTAAAATGACCAGAGTAATTAGTTTACTTCAGATGTTTCAAAATTTTGCTTTTGTCTTTCTTCCCACCTCTTTTCTCCTCCCTTTTCCTTTCTCTGTCTCTCGTTTTGGCCAAGCATGCTCCTACGTTAGGGCCTGCCACCTGCTCTCCCTCTGCCTAGAATCCCCTTTTCCCAGGTGTCTATATGACTCACTCCCTTTTCCTTTTCTTGTCTTTATATAATTGTCATCCTTTCCGTAAAGCCTTCCTGCTTATCCAAAGTTGTAACCCACCTTCCAACCCAGACACTGCCTATCCTGCTTTCCTGTATTATTTTTATTTTTAGCATTTATTACTCACACACCATAGAGTTACTCATTTACACTTTTTTTTGTTTCCCCCATGAGAATGTAAGCTCTATAAAGGCAATATATATATACATTTTAAGAGACTGGGTCTCACTATGTTGCCCAGGCTGGTCTATAACTCCTTTCCCGTCTCAGCTTTCCCAAGTAGCTGGGACTACAGGCACATGCCACCATGCCTGGTTCATCAAATTTTTAAATATCTATCTATCTATCTATCTATCTTCTATCTATCTATCTATCTATCTATCTATCTATCTATCTATCTATCTATCTATTTTTTTTTTGAGACAGAGTCTCATTCTGTCCTTGGGCTGGAGTGCAGTGGTATGATCTCTGCTCACTGCAGCCTCTGGTTCCCAGGTTCAAGTGATTCTCCTGCCTCAGCCTCCCAAGTAGCTGGGACTACAGGTGCGTGTCACCACACCTGGCTAATTTTTGTATCTTTAGTAGAGATGGAGTTTGACCATTTTAGCCAGGCTGGTCTCAAACTCCTGACCTCAAGTGATCCTCCTGCCTCGGCCTCCCAAAGTGCTGGGATTACAGGTGTGAGCCACCGTGCCCAGCCTTAAATCTACATTTTGGCTGATTTGTGCCCTGCTGTATCCTAGAGCCTAGAAATAGCCCCTTGTACATAGTTGGCAAGTAAAAAATATTTCTTGTATAATTGAATGTACCATCGTTATATCTTCAACATCATCACAATGACTAATACATAGATGATAATCAATACACATTTAAAGAATGTGTCAATATCTTGGATTACTATGATCTCTTCTTCCTGGATCCCCTGCCTTCAGCATCTGGACTCTTAAATGTTTTCTAAGCAAAAAAAGCGAGAGCCACCATATCTTGCGTCTCTTCTCAGAAGCCTATAATGGCTCCTAATTGCATCATTCTGCATTTTTTGCAGCTCCTAATCTAACTTCACATCCTCAGCTGGGATGGCTTACCACACAGGAGTTCAACAGCCTCAACTCAAACTCACTTAGGCAAATATCCCATCTCTACCCAGGAATTTCTACATGTAATTCTGAACTAAGTTAAAAGAATTCCAGTTAATTGGCTGGGTGTGTTGGCTCACGCCTGTAATCCCAGCACTTTGGGAGGCTGAAGTTGGTGGATCACCTGAGGTCAGGAGATCCAGATCAGCCTGGCCAACATGGTGAAACCCTATCTCTACGAAAAATACAAAAATTAGCCAGGCATGGTGGCCCGCGCCGG
>NW_012116599.1:6681644-6692943 GCF_000951035.1 Colobus angolensis palliatus | reverse complement strand
AAAAAAAAAAAATATATATATATATATATAAAATAATATAACATATATGTAAATATATAACACACACATATATATAACTAGTTAGTTTTGGTTATATATAATTATAACCTGAAAGTTAGCACCTGTGGTTTAGGTCTATGAAAGGGTCGTTTTGAATCACAAAGCAAAGCACACAAAGACCCAAAGGCAGTTGTGACTCTTTGTATCCCTTTTGGATCATACTCAGGCTACATACGTATAAGTCAGAAAAGCAAACACTTCACCTGGAGAGCGTTGCATTTAAATAAAAAAAACTTTATTTTCTTTATCATCTCAACTTCAACTGGAGGGAGTTGCATTTAAATAAAAGCCTTTTATCATTATGCAAATTTTAAAATAGGGCTGTTATTTAAAATTACAGTTTTAAATGATATTCAATGTGTGATACAAATCTATCCTTATTTTCAACAAATACAAAGTAAGTGAAACATAACTATTCCTGTTAGATTCAGGCCAGCTTGGTGACTGAGAATGAAGAAGAGGATGAAAAACATACTCAAATCATCTTTGCATATCAGCATCATGTAGTTTTCTAGAATAGGGTGAAAGCTTTAGAATGAAATGAGGCCAGACATGTAAATAGAATAAATAGGAATTTCTATTTAAAATCTTCTTAAGAGAGTGAGAGGAACCTATGGGGAAAAAGAGAGATGGAGGAAAGAGAGGCGAAAAGAGAGAGAAAGAGAGAGTGAAGAACTGAGAATAATAGGGACCTTCTCTTAAGTGCTGTACCTGGGGTCCTGGAGCCCCTGGCAACCCGGGGTCACCTTTTGCATCAAGTTCTATATCTTCTCCTTTAGCAGGAGCACCCTTGAAAATGAAGAAGTTCACCAAACATCATCAATGTTATATTTTCAAAACCCCTCCAAGTGCTTATTCAAAGTTATACTTCTTCAAATATAAAAGTGCTTTTCAAGATAGATACTCAGAGAAATGATTTATGATTTTGTAATTATTCCATTATGAAGATTTCAAAGCAATTTCCTATTTCCTAAAATCAAAAATTTACAGTGGGCCAAGTACAGTGCCACATGCCTGTAATCCCAGCACTATGGGAGATCAAAACAGGCAGATCACGTGAGGTCAGGAGTTCGAGACCAGCCTGGCCAACATAGCGAAACCCCATTTCTACTAAAAATACAAGAATTAGCTGGGCGTGGTGATGTGCACCTGTAATCCCAGTTACTTGGGAGGCTGAGACAGAAGAAACGCTTGAACTCAGGAGGTGGAGGTTGCAGTCAGCTGAGATATGCCACTGCACTCCAGCCTGGGCAACAGAGGAAGACTCTGTCTAAAAAAAAAAAAAAAAAAAAAAAAAAAAAAAAAAATTACAGTGGAAAGAAGAAAGATGCAGGGGTAATAAGTCATTTCCCAAGACACCAAAAATAGCAATGTGGGGCCCTGAGCATGAGGTCATTTTTCTTCTCCAAGACCCTATTTCCTTAAACAATGATACAAAACCTGTTAGACTCTTTATGACAAGAGCCAGAAGGAGCTTTTTAATAGGAATAAATATCATGTCCCAATTATTATTGTTTCTGAATGATTAAGGTCTGGATTATGAAATCTTATTTGTAATGACTTAAGTCTCATTATTTATTAGAAGTCTTTTTCATCTGTACAATTAGAGGTTTTCAGCGACAGCATTCCACCAATGACTTACCTTTTGTCCTTTCAAACCAGGAGCACCCTAGGAAAAAAGCAGCCTATGAACAACTAGAGGAAAATCAAACGCACACACTCCTACTCGGTCTGCTCTGCCCTCTCTCCTGTTTTGCATCCTCTCCCCACCATACACCTCCCACAGGCTTACAAAGCAAAGTCTTCCCTTAATCTTTTACCTCCCACCATATTGTCCTGTCTTTCCTTCATCTCACCTGGGAACTTCCCATTTCCTTCATTTCCCACCCTTTCCTCAGTTCCAAATCTGCCCCCTGCTCCATCCTGCCGTGGAATTGTCCCTTGCTAAGGTCAGACATGATATTGATGTTGCTAAAACCAATGCCAACATGTCAGTCCTCCTCTGATTGGACTTTGCAGCAGCATCCAGCAGCTGTCTGCCACTCCCTTCTACTACAGTAGGTCTTTCCTGGACCTTCATAAGACACCCCTGCTGGTTTTCTTTCTCCCACCAGGGCTGCTCCTCCTTTACAGGCTCATTCTCTTTTATCTCAACATCACCGCTGGAGCTAAGTCTCAGTTCTAAGCCCCTGTTCTCCTCACTGTGACTCCTTGAGTCACCACCAGCTGGAACCTCTTCTCTCAGTGAATCCACGTACCTCTCATGCATCTCCACTTGGATGTCTCAAAAGCAAAACAAAGTCTCAACTTCTAACCCTACGTTCATAATGCATGTATTCATCCATTCCCTAACTATTAGTTGAATGTCTACTATGGCTACCCCAGACTTCCCTAAAGTCATGACGGATTTGTGTATATGGCCATATGGAGTAGACCACTTTTATTTATGCTTTACGTCTTTGATGGGGATTAGAAATGCAAACCTACCGGTATCCCTCGGTAGCCCAGTGTCCCTGGGAGTCCTGGAAACCCCCGCTCACCCTAAAAGACATACACGGTTTGTTATTATTCTTAGTTGTTCTAGAATAGCCTATTCAGATATTTTTCCTGTTTCTCGCTTCCAACTTTGCAATGGTAAATCTAGACAAAGTAACCCAAATTCCTTATGGCTACTGGGTCATGAGGCTGAAGACCAAAAAACCATTATCTTAATTAAAAACAGGATTAGAATACTGTTTCTCAAATTGTGCATAAATGGCAAAGTCTAATTGCGCCAAGAACTTTTTAATTGCTGTTTCCTTCAAACTTGAGTAATTAGTTCATTCATGGCCACCATTCTGGAGAAAAGGAGAGCTCAGTTCGAAAACAAAAGGAGGTGAGTGAACACTGAAAAGCTCAGTCATTCCTCTTCTAAAACTAATTCTGCACTCAAAGCTTTGATTTCTGATTTATATACACAGCCTCAGATGAAAACAACCAGTTGAGCTCCAAGTTTTCTTTCTGTGGGAGAACTTTCCTTAAAAGACAATTAGAAAGCAAGCAATGCAAAGAAAGAAAATAGGAAGTTTCCTGGCTCCAAATTGTACTGTTGGTTCTGGTCTAAAGGAATGTTTCAAGGGAAGCCTGTCTTCCTTTCATTGCCACTTCACCTTGATTTAGTCATTCAGCAAAACATTTATTAATCATCTTCTGTGTGAAAAGTACTTACCTTAGAACCATTGCATCCTGGTACACCAAAAAGTCCATAAGGCCCAGTATTGCCTGGGGTGCCCTGGAAGAAGAACAAGTCTCAATGAGGAAGGTCATCCCAAGAAACAGCACTGAACTCAAGGGAAAAGAGGGACTGATTTAATAACTCTTGAAATATAAATGATTATTTAAATGGTTAAGTAGGAAATGTACATTGTGGTTTTGTGTATAATTCCAGTAACAACGAACTAAACAGGCTGACTAAAATGAAGACTTATCAAGTTAGATGCAGGTATTTAAGATAAAGCAAAAGCCTTTTATCCATAAAATAAAAAAGTCCCTTAACACGCTGTTTTAAGCTGGGGAGAAAGGAAGGGAAAAAGAGGAGGAAAGTGTACACAGATGAAACTATTTTATTATTCTATGCTATTAAATACAATCATTTCATTCTATCCTATGCTGTTCTATCAGCTTGTAACATACAGTTTCCTTCAGTACCTGTGGGGGTTTAGTTCTAGGACCTCCATGAATACAAAAATCCATAGATACTTAAGTCTCTTATATAAAATAGTATAGTATTTGCACATAACCTATACATATCCTCCTGTATACTTAAAGTCATCTCTAGATTACTTATAATACCTAATACGATGTGAATGCTATGTCAATAGTTGTTATACTGTAATGGTTTTTAAGTTTGTACAATTTTTATTATTAAAAATATTTTTGGTCTACAGTTGGTTGGCTGAATCCATGGATGTGGAATCGATGGATATGGAGGGCCGACTTACTATATAATTTACTAATTATCCTACCCTATCCTATCCTGTCCTGCTTGTATTTCAGGAAGTACAATTTGACTCATGTGACATAAAAATCCACACACTAATATAATATACCATCCTAAGGTGCTATTTCTTCATGTAGGGAATGCATCAGAACACATTTTCTCACATGACCGTTTTAACATCTTTATTAAAATGAGCTTATTTTTAAATTTTCTAGCTATGGATTTTTCCCATTACTTACTGGAAGTCCAGGAGAACCAGAAAATCCTGGCAATCCAGTTACTCCCTGAAGACATAGAAAAAAGGAGGGGGTGACAAAAAAAAACTTTAAAAATGTTCAATATATAAACAAATTTATTTGCCATTGCAATACTTTTTTTCTGCAACTATAACTGGGAATGGCTCGAAACGATTGGGAAAACAAACACCAAAGCTTTAACAAACTTTTGTAAATCTCACATTTATGTCACTCTTAAAAAGATATCATTAAGATTAGTTTTGGCTTTTTTGGATAGATTTCTAAGGTACAATTTGCATACAATTAAGTGCTCCAAGTCTTTTGAGAACAGCTTAACTGAACAGCTTAACGAATGTTGACCTGCGTGCAGTTTTATATACCATCATCCCATCAGACACAGAGCATCTGTATCACTCCAGAGGTTCCTTCATGGCCTTTCTTTGTCGGTTTAACACTTGCCCCTAATGTGGTAACCACTTCTTTGACATCTACCATTACAGATTAGTTTTACCTGTTCTTGAACTTCATCTATGGAACCATACGCAGTGCACTCCTTTCTGATATTTGTGTAAATCTTACAGTGAAAAGCTGATCTTTCAAAAAGAATGAGTTCATCAACAATCAGGATGGACTGGTTGGACTACTAACCCTTACACCTTTGGGACCTGTGAGTCCTGGAAATCCTGGAGAGCCCTAGATTCAAGTAAAAAAGAAAAAGTAAACACTCTGAAAATTATTTTGCACTAAGAAACCCATACATGAAACCCAGTCTTAGTCACATGCCAAGCTGTTCTGCCCTTCTGATGATTTCATTGTTAATAAGATTCAATTGCTCGCTTATTTCATTGGAGCTAAATTGTTTATCAGAAAAGACAAAAATTCATCCAAACCCTTGCTACTCAAAGTGGGGTTTGGAGCCTGCAACATTAGCATTACCCAGAAGCTTATTAGAAATGTAGAATCTTAGATCTGCCTCACCTCCCAGACTATTGACCCAGAATCTGCATTTTTAACATGATTCCTTAGTGATTCTTGGGCACTTTAAAATCTGTGAAGAGCTGCTGCAAAAGTCCTAATTAGCCTCACAGCTGCTGAGGTCTGATAAAAATGAATGACACAACTACAATGGTGGATGAGAATGGCAGCCAGTATTTCTGTACACAAGAAACACTCTATTAACAAAATGTGCCTGACATGCACAAGGAAATAAATAGCCAAGTAAGGACTGCCTGAACCAGAGAGAAACTTGCTTTGGGCATGTGATGCATTCAGTTCGACGTCCTGTTTCTTAGAGAATAACCTTAAATGGTGACTGTTTCAGCTAGGCCACGTAGTGTGAAAGTTTCATTGTCCAAAAGCCATTTTCATCATTCCAGAGAGTTTCAGTTTGTTTTGGTTTTTAATTTTATTGTTATTATTTGAGAAAAGGGTTGTTACAGAATCCTCTGAGATTGCCCTGTCCAGGCCAAAGTCAGTCTCTCCCATCTATGGTGGAATTCTGGGGGTGCGTGGCTGTGTTCAAGGCCAAGGACATTCCTCTTCCCTACAGAATTCTATTCTTATGATACAGAAAGCAGAAGGTCTTACTTGCAGGTTTTACTTTCTCATTGTAAATTTTTTTCATGCAGAAAATATTTAAAATTAAGATAGAAATCTTGTAAATCTAAAACATCTTTTTGGTCAGGTTTTAATATTCTCTAATTATCTGTCTTTGATTGTATTATCTTTTGTAGCTATTAATATATATCTATAAGCCTTATATGCTTTAAAATATGAATCTATGACAACATGGCACTCAGGTTTTCTGGATTAATTTTCTGGAATGCCTGCACTTATATAACCCATACTAAGTGCCATGTGTTTTTGACTATTTTAATGAATTTCAGCACCTCTAAAGAAATGCTGAAGAGAATGAAACAGAGTAGACTATAGATAACAATTTTTTTGAAAAAAGGAATTGGCATTAGGCTGATTTAAGTCCAGGGTTGAAGTGGCAAACTCGTTCTACCAATAGAAATGGAAGAAAACCTGGGTCCATGCCCTAGAGGAAGTCAATGTTCAGTTTCTGCCCAGAATCTGAATGACTTCTTCAAAATTAGGATCAGAAGTAGAAATGGACAAAAAGAACGCATACATGAATATGGTAGACAGGGAAATGGCAGAATTACTGGAAAACAGCAAGCTTTTGCATTTTACATGTAAGCTGTGGGTGTGGTTTCAAGAGTTTGATTCTGGCATCATGTATGTGACATAAGAAATACATATTTGTTCTATACGTTTGGTTCCTGACACAGAGCTCCTAAAAACCCTTCTGATATTCTGAATGATAGGGGAGTAAAGATCATCTTTTGTTCTAATATTTGGTGTTTGACCTCACTTGGAATATCCTGGGTGATAGAAGTGTCTTTTGTTCTAAGGAGGCAATTCTTGGTGGGCTCCCAGGTGGGACTGGTCATCAGAAAGACCAAGCCATGATTAGAAGCTTGAAACTTTCAGCTCCAGCTGCACCCTTCAGTGAGGAAAGCAGAGCTAGAGATTGAGTTTATAATTGATCCTGCCCACATTATGACACCTCCATAAGAATCCCTGAAGCATGACGTTCAGAGAGCTTCTGGGTGGGTGAACATTCACCTTCCAGGAGGGTAGTGCACCTCAACTCCATGGCGACAGAAGCTCCTGCACTTGGGACCCTTCTGGGCCTCCTCCAATGTATCACTTCATCTCTCGCTCATATCCTTTATAATAAACTGGTAAATATTCCCATGAGTTCTCTATGAGGTTCTTTAGCAAATTATCAAACCGGAGGAGGGGGTCATGGGAACCCCTGATTTATTTGTAGCCAAGTTGGATGGAATTACGGGTAACTGAGGACCCACTACTTATGACTAGTCCTGAAGCAGGGACAGTCTTGTAGGACTGAGCCCTTACCCGATGGGGTCTGGACTAACCCCACGTATTTAATGTCATAACTGAATTGTTGGGTACCCAGTTGGCATCCAGAGAGTTGGAGAATTGTTTGGTGTGAAGAAAACCCCCACACAATGTCAAACCACGTTTGAACTCTGATTTTGTTCCCTGTGATCTCCATGACCCAGGAAAAATTACTCAAGTGCTCTGTGTCCGTTTTCTCATCCATGAATTACCTCCACGTAGTGGAGGTAATTAAGTCACCATAGTCATGATTTGTGGGATCAATGTGAGGAGTAAATGAGATCCAGGGAGAAATAAATTGCCCAATGCCTGGCACAGAGTACATATGCAGTAGGATGGCTTTGATTTTGATTATCATTTACATGTTCCATACATTATTCTAATACATATATATGTATGGTTTTTAAATTTTTTTTTGACAGGGTCTCACTCTGTTACCCAGGCTGGAGTGCAGTAGCATGATCATGGCTCACTGCAGCCTCTGCCTCCGGGGCTCAAGCAGTCCTCCCACCTCAGCCTCCTGAGTAGCTGAGACCACAGGCATATGCCACCACACCTGGCTAATTTTTGTAGTTTTGGTAGAAACTGGGTCTCCTTATGTTGCCCAGGTTGGCCTCAAACTTGTGAGCTCAAGTGATCCTCCTGCCTCAGCCTCCCAGAGTGATGGGATTACAGGCATGAGCCACTGCATCTGGCCTGTAATACATATTCTAATATATTATGAAATTTTTAAAAGACCCTGTGTAGATCAACTGTAATTATTTTTCATAGCTCATTAGTTGGTTTATAGCCTGCTGGAGGTCAGTAGTCAGGGGAATGAATGTGTGGGTGCGTGAGAAGCCAGGCTTAAGTCTAGCTAATGTCCACAGCAGGAAAGAGTACTCAGCAAATCCAGTGGTTATGCAGTTATTTAGTAAATCCTCTAGGGTATTTATTTAAACAAAGGCCTTTGCTGTATCACAGACTTTAGGATAAGAATGTGTGATGAGTGTGAAGGGTCGTAGACTCTGGATATTTAAGGGACCAGAAGGAAAAGAGAAACCCATGAAGGAAGGGAAAGATGGAGAGACAGGAGAAATACAGACAAGGAAGGGAAGGATGGAGAGATAGGGGAAATACAGAAACAAAGATAGACAAGGAAGAGAAGGATGGAGAGACAGGAGAAATACAGAAACAAAGATAGACAAGGAAGGGAAGGATGGAGAGACAGGAGAAATACAGAAACAAAGACAGACAAGTGTTTCAAGGAGAGGAGAGCGATCCACATAATTTGAAACTAAGCAGAGGGGTTCAGATCAGATTAAGACACAAAAGTATGTATTGGCATTGGTCACTTGAAGGCCATTGGTGATCTTTGCTGGAGTGTTTTCAGAGGAGAGGTGGTAGCAGGCAACTTATTACTAAGTATCGAATAGTAGATGAACTACAGGCAGCATGTTTGACTATTCTTTTAAGAAGTTTGACAGAGAAAGGAAAGTCAGGGAAAACACAGCAATCATTTGGGCACAAGACCTAAAAGATGGAGAGGAAGTTTTGTATTATGATGGGAAAATAGTTGCATGTTTAAGAACTGGAAGAGAAAAGCAAATAACAAAAGAAAAGCTGGAATGTCTGGAGAGAGGGGAGGCACCTCGTGGAACAAGGAATTCCAAGGATGGGGGCACAGGTGGTTGGACAGGTCTTGAATAGAAGGGAAAAGAGCTCTCATTTTTCACTGCAGAAGGAATAGAGGTGGGAACAGACGCAGATGTAGACATTGTGTAGATTAGGGAGGGAGATGGAGATGAATTTGAGCCACAGACTTGAAGCTAATGATGATCATTTGCAATAGTCTTGGAACAGGTTGTGGTTCTATGTGGCCAGCTAATACTGGGGACGAGGAGTTTGCCATGCACCTAGCAGTTGGCTAAGATGTGGAATTCTCTCCAGGTTTGCAACAGCCCAGGGGGTAGGCATGAAGAGGGTTAGGTGGGTTGGGGATTTTCCAAGCTTGCAGGATGACATACCTTGGGTCCCTGTGGTCCAAGCAAGCCTTCAGGACCTGTGAATCCTTTCTGGCCAGGAGAACCAGGGGGTCCAGGAAAGCCTCTCTCCCCCTGTTAAAACCAAAACAAGGTGAGAAACACACAGAACAGCAACTGTCTAACAATAGACACACCAATAACCATTATGTTCTCTTGTTTATGACTTCATGATGACTCTGTGTATTTTTTCCTTGGATTAAAAAATTCATAATTAGCACTCAGGAGGGACTGAGTAACCAGAAAGCTACCAGTTGTTGGTATTTGTCTATAGGCTTGAAAGTGGTGGCTCTTGGTCTTGTAGAAACTTGACTTTCCCCCACGGTAGGGCTATGTAGAGCAGAGCTTAACCGAGAAGGAATAAAAAATGAAAAGGAAAGCCCAGGAAGAAGCTTCAAGGTTAGTGGAGTGTTTGTTGTGGGATGGAGAGACGGTGAGGCTCAGGTGCAAGAAGATGTTTGGGGAGTGTGCATAATTACTATGTAGCTTGAAAGAACACCAACAGGCAAGTTATGAGTCTCAGCCCTTTAATACACAGGCATTAGTAGTCTGCTATTTGTGTGGGAGATGCAGGAGAGGTAGCAAGGGTGGCATAACCAAGAAGGTGTGAGCTCAGTAATGTTTTAGAAGGAGTCGGATAATATTAGGGGAAAGTACCTAGTAAAAGTGAGTGAAAGTATTTTAAGCCCAAGGCTTGACAGGGTTCTACCAACAAATAATCTTCCCATGGATGTATATCTTGGAATTACGTTTGTCCCTCAGTGTCGGTGGGGCATTGGTTCCACGACCTTCCCCCCACACGAAAACCTGTGGATCCTTAAGTCTTACACAAAATGGCATAGTATTTGCATATAACCTAGAACAGCCTTCCATATACTTTGAATCTCTGGGTGACTTATAATACCTAATACAATGCAGATGCTTTGCAAATAGTTGTTATACTGCATTTTTTCATTTGTATTATCTTTTATTGTTGTACTGTTATTTTTTATTATCCCCCCCACAAGTATTTTCAATATGCCATTGGTTGAATCTGACGATTCAGAGCGCCTGGATAAGGAGGGCCGACTGTACTCTTCAAAAGTAAAGGCCACCGGCTGATTTGGTTAATTGGGTCAATTTAGTTACACAATTGGCAAATTAAAACAAAAAAGAACAAGTCAGCTATTTTACATTATGTGTGTGCACACACACTCAATAAGAAGAGAAATAAAAGAAGGTACTAGACCCCTCTCGCTACTCGGTTACTTTTATACACCCTAGAATAGCATCTTGCAAATAGTAGAAACTCAATAAATGCTTCTTGAATGCAAGGAGAATCACAGAGAAAGTGCTTCTCAATGGGAACCTGAATTTTAATACATTCACATATTCAAGAAAAAACCTAAATCCAACTACATGTGAATTATGAAATAATTTAAAATAAGTATCATTATTATAATTAGCATACACATTATATAGAAATTAGTTTAGATAAAGAGCTTTAAATATGTTCTTAAAATATTTTAAAATAGTCATCCTTCAATATTGTTGAACAATTAATTAGTGTCTCTGAGGAAAGAGTTTGGTAAACAAAGAAAAAAACTTTAGTTCTGCCTCTATCTTAATTATCACAAATTGCAAGTTAATGGAGCGAATTAATGAGATTTCACGGCATTCCTTTTTTTCTTGAATTCTGCAATGGAGCTACTTCCCTCTGCTGAAGTTTTGCCTCAACCACGTGCTGCTGTGGGATTTCTCCACCAGGGAGCGAACTTGAACCAATGCTGCAGGACAGAAATCTGTGGATTTCAGTGTTTATCTTCTGTCAAAGTGAATGAATCAGTTTGTTTTCAGTTCTTCTCTTGTGTTTAGCAATATTGTAAATAGTGTATACATATGAAGACTTGTCATAAATTTTGTTTTTCTCTCGCATTTGCTACTTATTCTTTACAGACCAAGAGAGTTGTGATTTAATTGCCGTTGTATGTACAAGGTATCTGAAGCTTCCTAGATGACATTTTTTTCTTTTCTTTTTTTTTTAGGTTAATGTTTATATACAATTACTTTAACATTGGATTTGGGTGTAATCC
>NW_012116599.1:6673623-6681406 GCF_000951035.1 Colobus angolensis palliatus | reverse complement strand
AAAAAAAAAAAAAAAAAAACATTGGATTTGGGAAATGTAACAACATACTGCTGATCTTTCTGCTACAGATGAAAGAAGAAGGTGAGTTTTACCTTGTAGAGCTTTACAGTGTAAACAAGCAGTGTTAGGTTTTGTTTTTACCTTCTCCCCTCTGGCCCCATCACAGAAGCACTGGCCTTTGTCTTCACAGACACAGCCCTAGGAAGAGGGAAAGAGAAAGTGTTTTGTTTAGAAACAGCTGAATAAATCCCAACGGGCAGGGTAAAAGCAAATGCGTTTCTCTGTATTTTGAGTATTGGACACTATCCGTTAGGAGCCAGGTGACCTCGTAGCAATATATCCGTATATCAATAGAAACACATCAATATGTCAATAGAAATAAAGCAGAAAACTGAGAACATGTTGCATAAGGGAGAAATGTCAGATAAGAATACATCATTTGTATTGTACTTGGGAATTTTAAGTATTAAAGTAATGGCAGTTTTTGTCATCACTTTTAATTACCTTTGTACCAACCTAATAATTTATATATGGAAATGACAAAGTCAGCTATCCTTTTTTTTCAGGATACTATCTAATTGAATCATAAGAAATTACAGCTGTCATAGGTAGAAAGTGGTCAGATACTGGCAAATTCTTAGGTTCTACACAATGTTCATATATGCATATGTGTATATGTGTATAATGTATATATACCTCTTATGTAGAACACAGGGTATTTGGTTGGTTCCATTACTTGGACGATTTTTTTTTTTTGGCCATTACTTTCAATGGCAAAAGCCACAATAACTTTTGCACCAACCTTACATATATTTGCGTAGATTAATATGCAATATATTCTATAGGTGATATTAAGGTTTTCTTTGACTTAAATAATGTTTAAGACTGAGAAGAGGATCAATACCCATTATGCATCTTTAAGGAGAACAACTAGTATCAGAATGCTCTTTCTTTTTTTTATTCTCAAATGTTTTGAACAACAGAATGTTCTTTCTTATAAAACCAAAACCAAAACAAAAAATTCAGCCGTGAGTTAGACATACCTTATCCTACCTAAGTAGTCACTGTGACATACTTACCCCCCAGCCCTCACACCTATGCACGTACTAGCTACAGTGGACATCAAATTTGTAAAACTTTTATCTGCCAGCAGAGGAATAAATAAAGAAATAGTTTCAAATAATAGACTTAAAATGTGTTTTGGCTGGGCACAGTGGCTCATGCCTGTAATCCCAGCACTTTGGGAGGCCAAGGCAGGCAGGTCATTTGAGGTCAGGAGTTTGAGACCAACCTGGCCAACCTGGTGAAACGCCATTTCTACTAAAAAATATAAAAATTAGCCGTGTGTGGTGGTGGGCTCCTGTAATTCCAGCTACTCCAGAGGCTGAGGCAGGAGAATGGCTTGAACCCAGGAGGTGGAGGTTGCAGTGAGCTGAGATCATTCCACTGCACTCCAGTCAGGGTGACAGAGTGAGACTCTGTTCCAAAAAAGAAAAAAAAATGTGTTTTGACATACATGCTATATATTATATGGTTATACATTAATCCTTTGCTTTATTATTTTTTCTTCAGGTTAATATTAACTGAAAATTAATTTGCTTTCTCCAGAAAATATGTTGATAGCAGAGGCCAGGCACATCTAGGAGATATACCGGGTGGTTAGTAGGGAAAATAAAAAAAGAAATGCTAGATATTCCTAAGGTGGAGAATTCTATTTATACAACCAAAACAAAAAAAACCCTACACAAACAAACAAGAGTATCTTTAACTGAGTATCTTTCCTTAGTCTTGGGCAGTAGGTCTTGCTGTCATTCCAGGAAGGGAGCACATAGTAATTTTGAGACATTCATCATTTGACACTCATCATGTGTGTATACATTGTAATTTATAGGAATGGAAAGCACTGGGTATCTACCCAGAGGAAAATAAGTCATTATACGAAAAAGACACTTGCACACTCATATTTATAACAGGACTATTCGCAATTGCAAACATCTGGAACCAGCCCAGATGCCCATCAATCAATGAGTGGATAAAGACAATGTGGTATATATACCATGGAATACTACTCAGCCATAAAAAGGAATGGAATAGTCTGGGCACGGTGGCTCATGCCTGAAATCCCAGCACTTTGGGAAGCCCAGGCGGGCAGATCACCTGAGGTCAGGAGTTCGAGACCAGCCTGGCCAACATGGCAAAACCCCCTTCTCTACTAAAAATACAAAAATTAGCCAGGCATGGTGGCGGGCGTCTGTAATCCCAGCTACTTGGGAAGCTGAGGTAGGAGAATCGCTTGAACCTGGGAGGCGGAGATCACGCCATTGCACTCAAACCTGGGTGACAAGAGTGAAACTCCGTAAAGAAAAGAAAAGAAAAGAAAGAAAGAAAGAAAGAAAGAAAGAAAGAAAGAAAGAAAGAAAGAAAGAAAGAAAGAAAGAAAGAAAGAAAAGAATGAAACAATGGCATTTGCAGCAATCTGGATGGAATTGGAGACCATTATTCTAAGTGATGTAACTCAGGAATGGAAAACCAAACATCACATATTCTCACTTAGAAGTGAGAGCTAAGCTAAGCTATGAGTACATAAAGGCATAAGAATGATACAATGGATTTGGGGAATTAGGGGAAGGGTAAAAGCGGGGTGAGGGATTTAAGACTACACATTGGGCACAGTGTACACTGCTTGGGTGATGGGTGCATCAAAATCTCAGAAATCACCACTGAAGAACTTATCCGTGTAACCAGACACCACCTGTTCCCCCATAAGCTATTGAAATTAAAAAAGAGAAAGTAACTGACTGAGAAGGAAATTCTATAGTCTCCTCAAAGTTGCATATTTGGTATTTCTAGAAGACTAACTCATTACAATTTTCCTCCCAAATATTTGGGATCATGAAGTCGTGTCTTGACTAAATGATTTTAATCTTATCTTTCTGGACTTTTAAACTTTAATGCTCATTTCAATCACATCTTTTAAATATACTCTACTAAAACTCAAAGTGTGGATTCCCAGACAGCAGCATCACCTGGAGACTTGTCAGAAATGCAAGTTCTTGGAAATGCAAGTCTTCAGAACCCCCTCCCGCACCCCAGCATGCTACTCCCCCACAGCATCTGAAAGAGGCAGCAGGGCCTCCAAAAGGAAAGCCTGAGTCCTGCACCCAAGGGTACCTGATACTGGGTAAGGAAGCTCAATCTGGGCGTGGACCTTGGGCTCAAGTGTGCACGGAGGTAGGTGGCCACTGTTTTCAAATGGACAGTGATCACCTCTGATTCTTCTGCCTCCCAGATGCCACAAAACATCTGGATTCTGAGCCTCTAGGACTAGAGGGAAGAAGAGCATGTTGGCAATTCTCTAACCCATGAGAAGGTGTAGGGGCCTTGAGACAGGCTTAATTTTATTTCTTGGAGTAGGAGTCACGTTCACCATATGCTACTAAAAATCTTTCGGTCTTGGCTTAAGCAAATAAGTGTTGATCTTCTCCAGATTAGACTGGCCCCCTTTGCCTATACACTCCCATTGAACCTTTGCAGTTAGAAATTCAATGTCTATTTTTTCTGATGACTGTTTGTCCCAGGAGAGAAGGAATTGTGCAGTCATATTCACACTGGTATCTTTGGCATATAAGATGTCCTCAACAAATGTTTGTGGATTGACTAGATAAATCAACAAGTGGATGGACAGCTGGTTTATTTGTATCCAATTTGAAGGCATATGAATTGCATTGCTATTTGATGGGGTGCCATGATGAAGATATTTTCTGTATGTATGAATTATGAACAACTGTGATCAAAATGGCAAAAAAATGGAACCAGAGACTTTGGCTATTTTAACACATGTTAAAATTAACACAAGGCTAGTTATTTGTTAGTTGCTTGGATTAAAAGAAATGCTTTTGGAAAAAGTACAAACCCAACCCTCAGAAGAGTTGACAAACAGTACCGTGAACACTGGTATCTCCTCCCATCGAAGTTCACCAACTGTTTTGTTGTCCCACCTACTCCATCTCTCTGTCTCTCCTTCTCTCTTTCTCTCTCTCCACATACACATACACCACTTTCCCCCCAAATCATTCAAAAGTAGACTGATTGCAACATGACACTGTACCCCAAATATTTCTGTATGTCTCTCCCCCATCTAATTACAACCCTTATCCCCAAAACTAAGAAATCGATGTTGATACAATAACTTCAGGATACCAGTTTTTAAATTAGATCTTCAGCCTTACACAAAGTCCTCAATGATCATAGAAAATGAAAAACTGTTTAATTTTTAGCACATCTATCATTTTAGGCCAGAGCTTTTGTCAGTGCTTTCACCCACAATCAACACCTGAGGCCCGATGTCAACAAGTGGCTCTCACGGTTGCAAGAATCCTTAGGACCCACCCGGGTGCTCAGCAGTCAGGTGTGGGGCTCTGATGTGAGTGTGCTGTTCCCATGAGTCCTCCCTGCCTGGCATCTGCCTTCCCATCACCACCTGCCGCCATGAGGCGTCTCCTTTATTGTCATCAAAATCACAGTTCTTGATTTTTTTCTTTTTGTTATTGTCCCTCAGTTTGAGTCTTGAACTTTTAGTGGTAAAATATTTAGTTTTTGTTGTATTTGGTTTGTTTGCACATTAAGGTAGAATTTCTATTTGATAGTTGAGTACCAGCTTGTTAGTTAATTGAAAAAGTAAAGTGAAGAGTCAAAAACAAAAAACAGAAACATGAACACTAGTCAACTTAAAATATGTAAATGCTCACGAATTCTGTAGTCTTGTGAGATAGGGTCCAGGTGGTTCCTTTGGGAATGGGTCTGCTGTTTAGAGTTCAATGGCATCATTCTTGCTAAATCACACCCACAGTGCACCATCAACAAATTCCAGTTTTAGAATTTTTAAAAAATTTTTTTTACAGGCCAATTGCTTGTGGGGGCCGGGCATGGTGGCTCACTCCTGTAATCCCAGCACATTGGGAGGCAGTGGCTGGTGGATCACTGGAGGTCAGGAGTTTGAGCCCAGCCTGGCCAACAATGTGAAACTCCATCTCTACTAAAAATACAAAAATTAGTAGGGTTTGGTGGTGCATGCCTGTAACCTCGACTACTCAGGAGGCTGAGGCATGAGAATTGCTTGAACCCAGGAGGCTGAGGTTGCAGTTAGCCGAGATTGTGCCACTGCACTCCAGCCTGGGTGACAGAGCTAGACTCTGTCTCAAAAAAATAAAAAGTAAATAAATAAAATAAAAAAGATGCTTGTGGAGCAATCTGACTGTAGAGTCCTTCTGGATATTAATCCATATTTTTCTCTAACTCTTTAAGTGCTAGCTCAGCCACGTGTAATTGAATAATAGTTTTTCTCTCAATTTCATTTTATCAAATCTTTCAACCTTGTTTTTACATAAGCAAATGTCTTTTTATGTATTCATATTTAATCACTTAGTTATTTAATATTTAATTAAATTACTTCATTAAAATAGTAAATTCAACCATCAGGAATTGGAGTGAAATAGCTAATCTTAAAACCATCTGGTCAAAAAATGGGCAAAACATTTGAATAGATGTTTCTCAAAAGAAGACATACAGAGAGCAAACAGGCATATGAAAAGGTGCTCAACATCATTGATCATCAGAGAAATGCAAATCAAAACTACACTGAGATATCATCTCACCCCAGTTAAAATGGCTTATATCCAAATGATAGTCAATAACAAATGCTAGAAAGGAAGTGGAGAAAAGGCAACCCTAGTACACTGCTTGTGGGAATGTAAATTAGTATAACCACCATGGAGAACAGTGTGGAGGTTCCTCAAAAAACTAAAAATTGCACTACCATATGATCCAGCAATCCCACTGTTGGGTATCTATCCAAAAGAAAGGAAATCAGTGTATCAAAGAGATATCTGCACTCCCATGTTTGTTGTAGCACTGTTTACAATAGCTAAGATTTGGTAAAAGGTGAAAGATTTATACGATCTGAAGAGAAACCAGAGTATACGATAGCTAAGATTTGGAAGCAATCTACGTGTCCATCAACAGACGAATGGATAAAGGAAATGTGGTACATATACACAGTGGAGTACTATGCAGCCATAAAAAAGAATGAGATCCAGTCATTTGCAACAACATGGATGGAACTGGGAATCACTGTGTTAAATGAAGTAAGCCAGACACAGAAAGACAAACATTGTATATTCTCACTGATGTCTGGGATCTAAAAATCAAATCAACTGAACTCATGGACATAGAGAGTAGAAGAATGGTTACCAGAGGCTAAGAGGGTAGTGAGGGGTTGGATGGGACATGGGATGATTAATGGATACAAAAAAAAAATAGAATGAATAAGACTATTTGGTAGCACAGTGGGGTGATTATAGTCAATAATAACTTAATTGTATATTTTAAAATAAAGAATGCAGCCAGGCACGAGGGTTCATGCCTGTAATCCCAGCACACTGGGAGGCCAAGGCAAGCGGATTGCCTGAGATCAGGAGTTCGAGACCAGCCTGGGCAACATGGAGAAACCCCATCTCTACAAAGAAACAAAAACAAAATTTAGCTGGGCATGGTGGTGCACACCTGTAGCCTCAGCTACTCAGAGGGCTGAGATGGGAGGACTGCTTGAACCCAGGAAGCAGAGATTGCAGTGAGCCAAGATCAGGCCATTGCACTCCAGCCTGGGCAACAGAGTGAGACCCTGTCTCAGAAAAAAAAAAGTAATTGGATTCCTTGTAACTCAAGGGATAAATTCTTGAGGGAATGGATGCCCCATTCTCCATGATGTGTTTATTTCACATTGCATGCTGGTATTTTGTCTTATGTACCCCATAAATATATATATACCTACTATGTAGCCACAAAAATATTTTAAATAATATACAAAATAAAAGAAAACTGATTGGTGTAGCAGACATGTATACTGGGTATACTAGGGAGATGCCTACAGCTCTGGGCTGCTATTGCACAGAGGTATGGAGAATTCTGGTCCATCCAGCAGTCGGTTAAATGAAGAACCATTGTGAGAGGGTTGACTGTATTCTCCAGTTATACATGTCTGCCATATCATCTATGTGCATGTGGTCTGCCCTGCAGATGAGGCTCCAGAGCCAGGTCTGGAGCTGTGTTTCTGTGCCCCAGTTAGTGGAACTGCTCCAAACTCATTCCAGCTTTAACTCTCAGTTAAATTGGCAAGGTGTGGTTTGCCCGTGCAGCTGCATAATTAAGCTGACTAGGACTTCAGAGTATGTCACAATGTTGCTGACGTGTAGATGCTGCACCTGATTGTGTGAACTCAAAATTATAGTCAGCACAGCTCTCTGGCTGCTGTTCAGCTGCTGCTCTAGAAACAAGCCCTGCCTGTGTGATGTTCCAGAGACCCCAGAACAGGGACGCTTGAATACTTTTGGATGGTGATGACAGTAACTCAAGAGTCAAGATATTGATTTCTCTCACTAATGCTGTTTTTTCTTAAATACATTTTCATATTGCAAATGTTTCAATAATTCAAAAATTCAAATGGATTATTTAATTTAAAAGATACAGAGTCCATATTTTTATTCTTATTGATTTTAATCCATCTACATTGTTGGACCCAGTTTTTTGAAACACTACGGTTACTTTAATAGTAATAACCCATTCATCACTATTCAACTGTTAAATCACTTAAAAAACCAGGATGGCCAAAGGCTATTAAGGAAGCATAACTAATGGATATTTCTTAAGCAACATTTTTATGATTTTTCTCCTTCCAACAATAAATTACCCCATAGTTTCCTCATATCTTTTTTTTTTTTTTTTTTTT
>NW_012116599.1:6650307-6673422 GCF_000951035.1 Colobus angolensis palliatus | reverse complement strand
TGTATTTTTAGTAGAGACGGGGTTTCACTGTGTTAGCCAGGATGGTTTCGATCTCCTGACCTCGTGATCCGCCCGTCTCGGCCTCCCAAAGTGCTGAGATTACAGGCTTGAGCCACCGCGCCCGGCCGTTTCCTCATATCTTAATGGAATACAAAATCATTTGTCATGAACAGAAAGCTCTTAATAATAATATTATGGCTATGAAACCCCCTCCCACCATCAGAAAATGACCCGAGATTACATGATGTTTTAGCACTTTTGAATATTAAGTAGTTAAACTTGTGGAAATCATTCTTTTTCACAGTTGCATTTATGTTTTACGGCCTTACCTAAAATGCAAAATAAACTTTCATTGTAAAGAATGGAAAAGGTTTGGAATTCCAGAAATCACAGGCCACGTATGTATGGACCTACTGAATGTATATGGACCCATCTATGTAGAGTCTACTCCCGGCATTGTAGCTACAAACTGGAGCTTTGGGAAATTTCTTCATCCTTCCAAGTTTCCCATCTGTCAAGGGAGATATTAGGATGTATCTTGCAGTGCTTTTGTGAGAAAGAATTGAGATGCTGTCACTAGCATGCCTGGTACCCTGCACTCAATAAGGACTCAGTCACTGGGGGCCTCCCTTCTGTCCTTTTTGGCTACAAGATCCCAAGCCAAAGGACATCCAAATTATTGTTTGATCCTTTCTTCCATCAGTCTGCACTAGCCACCTTCCTCCCTGACATTTGCTCTTGAAGTCCCTTGTCCAGTGCCAAAGAACTGGTGTTGAATCTAAGAGCAAGGGTGAGAGACTGCTGTTATCTATCTCTAACAAACAAGTGAATTAACTTGTATTTGTTAATACTATTATTAGAGTACACTGATTATATTGGTTGATTAACCAAATATCATTTGCCGAAGAGCACAGACACATTACAATGTTTTATTTAACAAAATATTGAAAGGCTGGGCACGGTGGCTCAAGCCTGTAATCCAGCCACTGCACTCCAGCCTGGGCGACAGAGCGAGACTCCGTCTCAAAAAAAAAAAAAAAAAATATTGGTTAGAGACCCGGGTGGTATTTGATGCTTATCCAAGAAAGGTGCCAGATCAAATATATTATACAAAGGCAGCAAGCCTTCCAGCAGCGCAGATCAGTTGGGTCTCACACTCTTCTCTTGATGTCCATTCTCGCAGTGCCCATGTGTCACCCATGTCTCCCCTGCACATCACTTTCTCTTATGAGGCAGAGTGGTACAGGCTGCAGGGCACCAGTTCCGGAGACAGACTTCCTGGGTCTAAATCCCAACTCTGCCACCTCACCTCTGTGAGTCTAGGCAGTCTCAGGTGTCTCGGTTTCCACATCTGTGAAATGGGGTCAGATTGGTTAGCACAGGGAAGCCCTTAGAAAAGTTCATAGGATACACAGAGCTGTTACTGTAGGCTGTTACTGACTCATTGACTTGCTACCGATCGTTAGGTGTTCCAGAGTTAAGGGTTTATCACTTTCCTGAAACTGCAGGTGGGAACTGTGTCTCACAATTCCTTATATCCCCCACGCACTGTAAACAATTATCTTTTTACCCTTAAAACTCATGAAGGATCTCATTAAACACATCCATTTTTATTGTTCATTAAATGCACATGCATTTTTATTAATAGACCAGAACATAATTTCCAAATAATCTTGACTATTTCCTCTTTCTACTGTCAATAGCCAGCATGCTCGTTCCTGTGCATGCTGGTGAAACAGACGTGGCCTGCCCTGCCTTTCTCCAATCTCTCTCCCGGAGCCCAGCCCAGCCCAGCCCAGCCTGGTTTAATAGCAGAGGGAGTTGGCACCGTTCACAGCTGGTTAACACCCTACTGAGCAGGTCTGTTGATTTTGCATTATGATTACTGACCCTGCCAGTCCCTCTGCCCAGCCAATAGCCTGAGGGGAAAGTTTCTGTATGAGAAAAGAAGAGCTGACCAAGTATAGCCAAACCATGCCAGACAGACGCCACGAGCTGTCTTCTGCAGGGCCGCCTCTGCCCATGTTTGCCTTAAGCAACCAACCATGTGCCCTGGCACCATGCCCTCCAGTGAAGGAGAATGACACCCATGGACTGCTTTGCACGGTACCCCTGCCTGTCCCGCCCTGAAGCTGCTGTCACCACACTTGGACATCACAGAAATCTCACTGCAGCTGCCACTTCCTATCCCTCAACTCCTGTCCAGAGACACATCACTAGTCTAGACATCTAAACCAGCCACCGGTTTTTGATTTTCTGGATGACAGCAAGCATACAGATTACTAACTCTGACAAAGACGGTGCAATGAGAGCTCTCTGGTACATTTGAGAATAAACAATATGGTAAGGAAATTTTGCCCATCTTATGCAATGCAGAGAATGGTAGGTATACCTATAATCATTAACTCCAGGTTCCTTTTTTTTGTTTCTTTTTCCCCCCTAAAAGGTTTTGAATGCAGAAAGACCGAGAAACCTTCGCCATTCGTGTAAGAAAAATAGGCTGCACAGGATCCCTTGATCAGGATGGTGTAGAGGAAATGAACTTCCATCAGCACTGTAATGATCTCAGTATGTTTTGAGCACTTTCAGTGCTGGCGGTCTCATATTATCTCATCATATCTTACAACAATTCTGTAAGGGAGGTACTATTATAAGCTCCATCTGATCGATGAGAAAACTCGAATTTTGAGAGGCTAAGGATAGTAAGGAACACTGGGAGCGGGTATCTGAATTCAGGTGAGACAGTCTGACCCAGGGTCATATTCTCAGGTGCAGTGTTGCATTTCTTCTTCTCCTTATTTGGGGGGAGGGGGTGAGGATGGGGGATGGAGTCTCGCTCTGTCGCCCAGGCTGGAGTGCAGTGGTGCAATCTAGGCTCACTGCAACCTCCACCTCCCAGGTTCAAGCGATTCTCCAGTAGAGATGGGGTTTCACCATGTTGACCAGGCTGGTCTTGAACTTTTGAACTCAGGTGATCCGCCCACCTCGGCCTCATAAAGTGCTGGGATTACAGGCATGAGCCACTGCGCCCGGCCTGTATTTCATTATTGACAGGCGCTGCTGGCCACAAGGCGCTGGGGGAGGAGGGGTACGTTTCTCTCCACCTCACCCTATCACTGTGGCCCTCATGATGGGATGTAAAATCCTAGTGATAAACATAACATAGTAGCTCATGAAATTAGCTGTGTAATGCAGGAGTTGGCAGACAGCAGCTTGCAGGCCAAATCTGCCCTCTGCCTGTTTCCAGCTGGCCTATGAGCTAAGACTGATTTTCATATTTTTTCATGGTTGAAACAAAATCAAGAGAGAAATAACATTTTGTAATGTGAAAATTATATAAACTTCAAATCTCAGTGTCCATAAATTAAGTTTGCATTTCATCAATACAAATTTTGTGGATATTTATTTTCTCTCTTGTTATATAGGTATCTACATAGTAGCCTTCATTTTGCCTCTTGGCTTGCAAAGCCTAAAATATTTACTACCTGGCTCTTTATGGGAAAAACTTGGTGATTCCTAGTGCAAATTATCTTCATTACATTTTTTCTGTGGCAATATAAAAACTGCATTAAAAAATTAAGATACAGGCCAGGCACAGTGGCTCATGCCTGTAATCTCAGCATTTTGGGAGGCCAAGGCAGGTAGATCACCTGAGGTCAGGAGTTCAAGACCAGCCTGGCCAACTGGGTGAAACTCTGTCTCTACTAAAAATACAAAAATTAGTTTGGCATGGTGTTGAGCGCCTGTAATCCCAGCTACTTGGGTGGCTGAGGCAGGAGAATTGCTTGAACCTGGGAGGCGAAGGTTACAGTAGGCAGAGATCACACCACTATACTCCAGCCTGGGCAACAGAGCAAGAGTCCGTCTCAAAAAAAAAAAGTTAAGGTAGAAACTTAAAGAAGAGATCAGCTGTGAGCTCCAGTGAGAGATGGGCTTCTACCTTGGAATGGCAGACAGGGACCTCTCTCTTCCTTCTGTCCTCCTCATGTGCCTCCCCTTCTCCCACTGTGCTTCTGTCCAAGGCTTGGGGGACACAAGGAATATAATTTGGGGACTGGAAGAACCCAGCAGATCCTCTAGTCTGAAAGTTCTTCATGTTTTGAACTTCACAGGGTAGTAAAATAAGTATGTCTTAAAAGGAAGACAAACAGAGGATTGTCTTAGTTATATTTTTCAATATAAGGGCAATGGCCACCTCCAAACACAAACAAACCAACACAATCTCCCAGCCCCCAACCCACAGCAGACCTCTCATCTACTGTCCTCATATTCCAGAGGAAAATTAAGATACCATAAAGCAAGTAAATGCCCACAGAATAAAAGACGTTCCCAGGCATGGCTCATGCCTATAATCCCAGCACTTTGGGAGGCCAAGGTGGGTGGATCACTTGAGCTCAAGAGTTCAAGACCAGTCTGGCCAACATGGTAAAACCCCATCTCTACTAAAAATACAAAAGTTAGTCAGGCATGGTGGCCTGTGCCTGTAGTCCCGGCTACTCCGGAGGCTAAGGCAAAAAAATCGCTTGAACCTGGGAGGTGGAGGTTGAAGTGAGCCGAGATTACACCATTGCACTCCAGTCTGGGAGACAGGGCGAGATCTGTCTCAAAAAAAAAAAAAAAAAAAAAAAAACCCATGATGTTCCCTTAAAATGGGAACTTGATTAAAAAAAACAGCTCCAATTTTACTTGATAAAAAAAATCTCTACCTGGTTCTTCTTTTCCTCATTTGCTTTGGGCTGGGGCAACCCTGCACTGGGAAGCACTAAATTAGCCACAACCACCTCCGCTCTCTCCTGTGGGTCACTCTTTGCTTTGTCACCTGCTGCTGCAGGGCCTTCTGTCTGAGAGGCCAAAGTAAGCTAATCTTATCGAGAGACATGATGCTAATGGTTAACTTCTAAAAATCCGCCTGGAAACTGTCACATTTTTTCAGAAAACATTACCTCTTCAAACAAACAAACAAACAAGACAGAAAGCTGCCACCAGTGCCGCAAGTGATGGAAAGTTTGAGCTGCAGGCTGGCAGGTGGAGACACACATTAGGGTGGATGGGACTTACTGGGTCATGTGCCCGGTTTGTCAAGGACCATTTAAAAAAAAATCTTTGAAAATGTTATTTACAAAACCAAAGTTTAGGCCAGGTGGCTCACACCTATTATCCTAGCATTTTGGGAGGCCAAGATGGGAGGATTACTTGAGCCCAGGAGTTGGAGACCAGCTGGGGCAACATAGTGGGACGCTATCTCTACAAAAAAATTAGCCGGTCATGGTGGCGCAAGCCTGTAGTTCCATCTATGCGGGACGCTGAGGTGGGAGGATCACTTGAGCCCAGGAGATTGAGGCCACAGTGAGCCATAATCGCACCACAGCACTCCAGTGGGTGACAGAGTGAAACCCTGTCAAAAACAAAAACAAAAACAAAACAAAACTAGATTACTTTTTCTAAAAATTAACAACAAAAAAGAATTCATTCAGAGCAATAAAAAAGACAGTTCATCTCAAAAATAGAAATTTAAAGTCCTATAATTTATTAATTGTTTTCTCAAACTATAAGCATTCATCTTTTTTTTTTTTTCCTTTGAGATGGAGTTTCACTCTTGTTGCCCAGGCTGGAGTGCTGTGGTATGATCTCGGCTGACTGCAACCTCCACCTCCCAGGTTCAAGCGATTCTCCTGCCTCAGCCTCCTGAGTAGCTGGGATTACAGGCACCTGCCACCACATCTGGCTACTTTTTTATATTTTTAGTAGAGACAGGGTTTCACCATGTTGGACAGGCTGGTCTTGAACTCCTGACCTCAGGTGATCCACCCGCCTCGGCCTCCCGAAGTGCTGGGATTACAGGCATGAGCCATCATGCCCAGCAGCATTCATTTTAAGTAATTTTTTTGTTTGTTTGTTTTTTCATTATGGAAAGCTACTAACTTAGTTTTTACTTCCTGGTAGAAAAAAATAAAGCCAGAATAAACATAGGAAAATTTTAAAGAACAATGGTTGCGACATTTGATGAAGAAAGCTTAGAGCTGACAGTTATCTGCAGACACAGTGAAACCCCAGAGGTCACCTGTGCTTCCACTGGCTGATGGTGGGTGAGCTACACTCTCCATTGTTATAAGTAATAGAATATTAAGATCATAAAAGGCCTTAAAGTTCATCGGTCTCATACTCATTACTCCAAGGTCAGTCCAGATCTTATTTGGAATCTGGAAGTTCTGATTTTCCCTTGGGCAGATGAGCTGACTGCTTTTGGGCGATTGTGTGCAAACTTCAAAGCACAGAGGCTCTGCTGCATGTTAACTTTTCTGCCCAGCAGTCTGGCCTGCTTGGAGTATGAGATTCCACACCTAAGGGCTTTGTCTTGGAGGAGCTCACCATGGAGAAGAGTAACTCCTTAGGGCTGAATTCATTCCTGGCTTAGTTGCTCACTGCTATGCAAAACATCTTCTCCCTATAAGTGGAGGACAATAGACACTATCTAATTAATGCTTTGATTGGGGCTGGATATAAGTGAGATAAATCATGACTGTAACTCCTTGTAAAGGTTAAGGAGACAATCTGATACTGGAATTTGCTTTATTTATTTATTTGAGACAGAGTCTCATTCTGTCGCCCAGGTTGGAGTGCAGTGGCATGATCTCGGCTCACTGGAACCTCCATCTTCCAAATTCAAGAGATTCTTCTGCCACAGTTTCCCAAGTAGCTGCGATTACAACCATGCCCAGCTAATTTTTATTTTGTATTTTTAGTAGAGTCGGGGGGTCTCACCATGTTGGTCAGACTGGTCTTGAACTCCTGACCTCAGGTGATCCGCCTGCCTTGGCCTCCCAAAGTGCTGGGATTACAGGCGTGAGCCACCATGCCCGGCCTGAATTTGCCTTCTAAAATATATGATGTAAATGTCTGGGATATTTTTGCCCCATTTGTTATGAGTAACATACTTCCTTGATAGCATCAGCTCATATCAAATTGTGATTAGGAAAACTATCTCCGTATAGTTTCATGATATTCCAACAGAACCTTAGGACAGTGGTTCTCAACTTTTCATGTATATGAATTATTTGAAGTCTTTAGTAACCTTACTTTCTCCCTTGAGATCCCATCCTCAGTGAGCAGGTCTGAGGCCTGGAATCAGTGCTTAAAACAAGCAGCCTGGTGGGCTCAGTTTCAGGGGTTCCCCAGACCACACTCTAACTTCCTTAGCATATCAAGCATTAAAAAGGAATTAAGATTCATCCCCAAAACTTTTATACCAATCTCCTTGATATTTATGAAATAGAACAGCAGTTATTTGTAAAAATATAGGATAGTTGAGATTAATGATCAATTCTGAACAAATTCCCCAAATGAGATGATGTCACTTGGTTGACTGAAAGTATTTAGACCTGGCCATCAGTGCTGAGTTTGAACTCCTGAGCACGGTGTAGGAGGCTGTCTGTATTCCGTGTCCCCTATATCCCTAGCAGAGAGGCCACTGGCCCCCATGGGGCTGCCGGTGTGATTCCTGCCCACGGAGACCCTCTGCTTTCTTTCACGTTCCTGTGCTTTTCCACATGGTTTTTTGGCCTGGCATGCCCACTTCTCACTACCTCTGACCTTGCTTGGCTAAGTTTTGCTGATTGCAGAGCAGTTCAAAGGTTACCTCTCTTGGAAAACTACCTCCCTCAACCCTCAGGGTGGTTAGTTGCTCCCTCACTTGTTTTGTGCATAACTGACTTACAACACGTATCTAATTGCACTGTAATTATTTGTTTACATGCCTCTCTCCACCACCCCGCAAAGTTTCTCATAGGAAGCCACATCTTACTCATCTCTACATTCCTAGGAGGCGGGACTAGTTCACAGTGCCGGGGAGATGGGAGCCATGCTCCCAGAGAGGAAAGAGTCCGCTTAGCTGCCTCCCATGACTTCATGGGCCCGTTTGATGATAACAGGAGACCCTCTGGACAAAGCCTGCAGGTGGGTGTTGACCTGAGAACAGGCCAAGAAATGTATAACTTGCACCACATATAAAATGAACATGAATCATGCAGAACAGAAACAGTGCCAGAACAGGAAAATGTACAAGGAAGCTTGAAAGATAGCAAGCTCAGGAGCAGGGGGCTGAAGGACTGCAGGAGCAAGATTGAGCACTGTGTGTCAAGGGTGCTTAAGGAGGCTTTTGTTGTTGTTATTATTATTATTATTTGAGACAGTGTCTCCCTATGTTGCCCAGGCTGGTCTCAAACTCCTGGGCTCAAACAGTCCTCCCACCTCAGCCTCCTAAGTAGGTGGGACTACAAGCTACTTAGGTGCACCACTGCACCTGGCTTAAGGAGCCTTTTAAAGACAAGGATGCTGAGTTAAATGATCTACTGTGCTCAGTAGATCTCACCCTCAAAGCCATTTTCCCTCCATCACTTTTTTTTTTTTCCTAATGTCCAACTTCAAATTTATATTCAAATCTAAAAGTGGTATCATCTATTCATTCATTCAAAAAACACTTATTATGTTCTGTGCACCAGGCACTATTCTAGATACAGGGGACACAGTAGCTTATGTTCTAACAGGGGGAAGAAAACAATAGATAACATAAATATATAACATATATATAATACACACATGTTAACTAATTATAATTGCCAAGAAAAAATAATGCAGGAAAGGAAGAAATGAAATGTCAGGGGTGGGTTGTAAATGTTTACATAATGTGGTCACGAAAGAGCCTACCTGAGAAGGTGACTTTTGGAATCAAGACTTGAAGGAAGGAGGGGAGGCAGTGACGGCTGCATAGACACCATGGATTTAAGCAGATTTGGGTTTTTTCAAGATGGATTTTATCAAGCAAGAGAGCTGAGGAAAAGGTCATCAATGAGGGAAGACAGGAGACTCCAGGAGCACAGAGACAGTGACAAAGCAATGGATAAAGGAATTGTGGGTACCAGTGAGGTGGCAGGATTATGGGATTTGGAGTTCTAGGGACAAAGATGGAAAGACTGGAGGGTGCTTGGAGAGGAACTGTGCTTGGTAATGTCAAGATCAAGAGTATTGTCTTGCAGGGGAACCAGTGACAGAGGTCAGGAAGAAGATGAGACCACTGCAATGGTAATTTCATGATATGCACAGGTGTTGATAATTCCTTTGTGCTGGACAAGGTAAAAGAGGAGTGATGACTTTGAAATGTGCTTAAGAAAAAATTCCAGCAATAACATCTGTCTACAACTCATTGGACAAAAGCATCCAGTTCCTCAGAACATCTGATATCTTTTCTGATAACATGAAGATAAAATCATTATTCATTCTGAGTTATAGGACTCTCCACTGACACATAAAAATTTTAAACTATTCTCCATATATATGGAAAGGTATCAAGAATAATGTAACAAATACCCCTGCAGCTACCACCCAGCTCAGAAATAGCACATTATCAATGTAGTTGAAATTTCCTGTGTCATCTCTGAATCTTCAATACAGTTTGTCATATAAAACTGCCTTATGGCCAGGCATAGTGGCTTATGCCTGTAATCCCAGCACTTTGGGAGGCTGAGGTAGGGATCACTTGAGGCCAGGAATTTGAGTCCAGCCTGTGCAACATAGTGAGACCCTGTCTCTACAAAAAATTTAAATAAAATAGCCATGCATGGTGGTGAGTGCCTGTAGTTCCAGCTACTCCAGAGGCTGAGGAGGGAGGATTGCTGAAGTCCAGAAGTTGGAGGCTGCAGTTGGCTCCACCACTGCCCTCCAGCCTGGGCAATGGAGCAAGACTCTGTCTCTGGTTGGGCACAGTGACTCACGCCTGTAATCCCAGCACTTTGGGAGGCCGAGGCGGGTGGATCACTTGAGGTCAGTAGTTTGAGACCAGCCTGGTCAACATGGAGAAACCCAGTCTCTAATAAAATTACAAAAATTAGCTGGGCATGGTGGTGGGCACCTGTAATCCCAGCTACTTGGGAGGTTGAGGCAGGAGAATCACGTGAACCTGGGAGACAGAGGCTGAAGTGAGCCGAGATCGCGCCACTGCACTCCAGCCTGGGTGACAGAGCGAGACTCCATCTCAAAAAACAAAGAGTGTCTCTGAAACAAACACACAGACACGTGTGTGCGCGCGCGCACACACACACACACACACACACACCCACAAAACTGCCTTATTAAACAAGAAGCTCTGGCCCATTAATGGAAGAATCATTGTGGAAATTGAGATGTGGGTAAGATTCAATCTTCAGCGAGTACAGAAAATCAGAAGGAGAAGCACTAAGAAAATGCAGGCCCCAGTGAAGGTGAAGAAACCTTGAGGCAGAATTTGGACTTCCTACAAATCCAGATGGTATTGAAGGAATTTCATGTAGTTTTAAACCTCAAAGGACAGGATACCTCTAGACAGCACTGGGGTTACAATTGCAAACAGAAGAGGCTCAATACATACTGACTATGTGAAAAAGTAAATCACAGAGTACTGAATACATAACATAGGTCATAGGTGTAAATTATTTAACTATATAAAATATATAACTGTGGTAAAAACAAGAAAAGAAGATTAAAAAACTGGGAAAATGTCAAGGATACAAGAGTGCTTCACAGCACTAAAAACAGACTACGGGGAGATAAGCATGTAAATATAATGACAGCTGGAGTGAGACGTCATACAAAAATAAATAAGAAAATGTAAGCTACATCTCTGGGAAAACAAATGTTTGGATATTTTAGACATTTTGATGATTGACTGAGTTTTTCTTCTCATCCAGATGACTAATGCCAAGTAAATAAAATCTTAGAAGCAGATAGACAAGAAAGCCAAGGGGGAATTAACAAAAGTCCTTAGGATTGGCTCTGCAAAAATAACCTACCCCGCTGGCACAGTGTGTAGTGTTATAAGTGGGAAGAGCTCTAAGAGAAGGGTGAGTGCAGGAGCCAGGTAGCAGAGCAACTGGAAAAGGCAAAGATGGGATAGAAATAATGGGACTAAGCGGCCCGGCACGGTGGTTCATGCCTGTAATCCCAGCACTTTGGGAGGCCGAGGCTGGCAGATCACCTGAGTTCGGGAGTTCAAGACCAGCTTGACCAACATGGAAAAACCTCCATCTCTACTTAAAAAAAAAAAAAAAAAAATTAGCTGGGCATGGTGGTACATGCCTGTAATCCCAGCTACTTGGGAGGCTGAGGCAGGAGAATTGCTTGAACCTGGGAGGCGGAGGTTGCAGTAAGCTGTGATTGTGCCATTGCACTCCAGCCTGGGGGACAGAGCGAGACTCTGTCTAAAAAAAGAAATAATGGGACTGAGGATAGAGACTTCATGTTAGGCTATTTTATTGTAGATTGGAAGATGACAAATTCCACACAATGGCAACATCTGTTTTGTAGAAATACAAAAGGATATGAAAAAAGAATTTTTATTAATTCTGCTTTTTAGAACCAAAATACAAACAGACAAATATAAAATGATTTAGAATGCAAAGCAATTGAAATTCGGGTCACAAGATTTCTAAACGTTAAGCATCAGATACCTTTTATATGTCTCCAAGATAATTCTATTTCCACCTTTCCTAATACGTGCTTTTACTTTTCTTTTAATATTAAAAATATTTTTTTCTTGTTGCTAAAGTAGAGTTTGATTGTTCAAGTTGGATCAACAGAGCAGGCATCTTGATAGCTTGCTTCACTGTTAGTGTTGGAAGGAAGACTACAGAAACAACAACAAAGTGCATTTAAATTAGTTTTCCTAAGACAGAGATGGAATCATTATCATATCCTAATAAAAAATGCAGTATTTTATTTTCACACAACATTTTTTCTTTTCCTGTTTTTTTTTTTTTTTTTTTTTGAGACGGAGTCTCACTCTGTCTCCCAGACTGGAGTGCAGTGGCGCAGTCTCAGCTCACTGCAAGCTCCGCCTCCCAAATTTACGCCATTCTCCTGCCTCAGCCTCCCGAGTAGCTGGGACTACAGGCGCCTGCCACTACGCCTGGCTGATTTTTTGTATTTTTAGTAGAGATGGAGTTTCACCATGTTAGCCAGGATGGTCTCGATCTCCTGACGTTATGATACGCCCACCTCGGCCTCCCAAAGTGCTGGGATGACAGGTGTGAGCCACCGCGACTAGCCCGCACGACATTTTTTCAAATGAGCAGTTGCATTTGGAAAATCTTAAAAAGGGGTTTAGCTATTAAGGCAAATTAAAAATAACTATATATCTAACTATAGTTGTATATATAAAGTTATATATATATAGTTATTTTATATATAGTTATATATAGTGTGTGTATATATACATATATGTGTGTATATATATATGTGTGTGTGTGTATGTGTGTATATATACAGATGCAGACTTTAAAATGGTACAGCTGTCCTTCAACAAGACTTTGGCAGCCAGTGTCTATGAGACCCACAGTGTTGTGAACTGTGCTATCATTATTATATGATGTTAATATGCAGGCATATTCCAGTATATCAAGTTATATTAACTCATGAAGTTTGAATGTGTATTTTAATGGATGAATCTGACTCTTAAAGCAATGCTGAGAGTATCTTCTGCCCTTGAGCCAGCACTGTCTTGTTTGCAGAAGCATTTTGTACAACAGAACAAGCAAAACCAGTAATGTCCAGAATAATGTTTGACTGTAAGGCCTCCAAATTTCATTATTTTTTCTCCAAAGAAAAATATTTAGACCCCATCACAGATGATGGCAACCAATAATTCTGTATGAGCACATTTTTCTTGAACAGTTATCATTACTATTGAATTCAGTTGCTGAAACCACACATTTTACTTCCACATTTTCACGTGATAAATAAACTGCTAGATGGCATATTGATAATTTTGCAATTTACAGCTTCCCTGGAGAAAGGGAGAGAGATTTTAACAAACTAACTATCCTATAGTGATGGTACATCATACATTATTTTGTTCTGTTCAATATCAGCTTTTTCTACAGCGCAAATCTATAAACTGTGGCTATTGGTACAAACACTCAAACAAAACAGGACTACAGTCAGGATAACATTGTGGCTAAAATACGTCTTTGTTAACAAGCACATACTGCTCTTGGTGAAGAATGTGCTTACAAATTGCTTGCTTACAAAAGGAGCAAGGTGGTACAAGTCCGTGTAGATAGGTAAGGTCGCTGATATGGTTTGGCTGTGTCCCTACCCAAATCTCATCTTGAATTGTAGCTCCCATAATTCCCACATGTTGTGGGAGGGAGTCAGTGGGAGATAACTGAATCATGGGGCAGTTTCCCCCATACTGTTCTCATGGTAGTCAATAAGTCTCACGAGATCTGATGGTTGTGTAAGGGGAAACCCGTTTCGGATGGTCCTCATTCTCTCTTGTCTGCCACCATGTAAGACATGCCTTTCACCATCTGCCATGATTGTGAGGCCTCCCCAGCCATGTGGAACTGTGAGTCCATAAAACTTCTTTTTCTTTATAAATTACCCAGTCTTGGGTGTATCTTTATCAGCAGTGTGAGAACAGACGAATACAGTCACTAAATCATATACAATTATTAAACAGGATACCATTTGGACACAGGATTTGGGGAAACATGAGAGTCTATAGAAGTACAATTTCTAGATAACTGAAGTTTACCATTAAAACCCAAACTCTGACCATCTGTGATTGTATTACAGGCTCTCCTGCCCTGTAAACAGACTGAAAGTGACATAATCCCCCTTTCCTGAACAATATTGCTGTCACTGTGAACACTTTGGGGCCCTAATGGATTCCTGGTACATAACTGATACGTAAGAAATATTTGTTGAGTGATGCGATTGCATACATAGAGATAATTGTTTGCATTTATATCATTTAATTGCTGGATGGTATATGGTTTTGATTGTTAAGTATGCTTTTTTTTGGAGGAAGATTCTTTTTGTGATATTAGGCTTTCTGCCTTTCTTTCTTTCTACTGCTGTTTCCTTACCTATAGCTCTCTGATACCTCTTCTGTATTTCTAATTGTTTAATCTATGCTACTAATGAAGAAATCAGTAACTAAAGCTTGATTGAATTACTTATAAATTCAGAATAAAGAGATGTGGTAAGGTCTGAGGGCCTCAACTACAAACGAAGTGCAGAATCTTTGTAGTATTGTCCTGGATTTGTTTATCGTCTAGATGACTGAAATTGATAGGCAAGGGTGGTGTTTATATACTCAGTCAGTACATTTTACAATAAAATATATACAGTCATGTTTTAAACATCCTCTGATTTTAAAAATTTAATCGTGGTAGAATGCAACTTGCCAAATTTACCTTCTTAACCATTTTTTGAGTGTGCAGGTCATTGGTGTTAAGTGCATTCACATTGGTGCATAATTAATCTCCAGAATTCTTTTTATCTTGGAAAACTGAAACTTGATATCTATTAAGCAACAATGTCTCATTCTCTCCTCCCTCCAGTCCCTGACAAACACGACTCTGTATTCTGTCTCTATGAATTTGACTACTGTAGGTACTAAATACAAATGGAATCATGCAGTATTTGTCTTTTTGTGACTTGCTTCTTTCACTTAGCGTAAGGAACTCAAGGTTCATCTATGTTGTAGCATGTAAACACCCTCTTATTTCTTTTATCATAAGGAAATTTTTTAATATCAAAAGAGTAGTACAAACATCTATTAATGAAAGCTAAGGTTATAATACTCTGCCTGCACCTTTGATGCTAGGGAAAACCGAGGAAGGGTAAATCTGCACATAAAACAAGCACATAGGCCTGGAGCAGTGGCTCACACCTGTAATCCCAACACTATGGGAGGCCGAGGCAGGTAGATCACCTGAGGTCAGGGGTTCGAGACCAGCCTGGCCAACATGGTGAAACCCTGCCTCTACTAAAAATACAAAAATTAGTTTGGCATGGTGGTGGGCGCCTGTAATCCCAGGTACTTGGGAGGCTGAGGCAAGAGAATTGCTTGAACCCAGGAGGCGGAGGTTGCAGTGAGCCAAGATCATGCTACCAAACTCCAGCCTGGGCGACAGAGCGAGACTCCATCTCAAACAAAACAAAACAAAACCAAGCACATATGGAGGTGGTTATACACATTGTGCCATATCGATACAGTGGAATATTATGGCAACTCATAAAAACATGAGGCAAATTTATATGATCACGTTTTTATAAGAAACCTATATATATGTATAGAAATTCTGGAAGTAAATGCAGAGAATGATTAAACATGGTTACTCTGGGGATTATGGTGATTTTCCTATTTGACTTTATACTTTTTCGAATTGCTTAAAAATTTTGGTTGTACATTATTTCATGAGGGTAAAACAATAATGACTTTTCATTAAAAAAAAAAAAAAAGAAAGAAATGATGAGACTGGTAGGCTCTTGACCTGTCCACAAAAATGAAAAATAAAAATGCATTGCTAGAAAGTCTACGTTTTAGGTTTAGTTGATGTTAACTTCTCATTTTAATCCCACATTCTAAGCCAAATAAACAAACCAAAAAATATCCAATATACGTTTCAGACATTCAAGAATGAGTCAGTCTGAAGACAAATATTTTCAGAAACACTTTTCATTTTTGTGGAGTTGGTAAGTAGCGCCCTTTGCAGCCCTTAGGTAATAATGAGATAAGAAAGTTCTTAAACCAGACACCCAGACTGTCAAGCCCCAGGAGTTTATGAGAAGGCTCTTCAAAATATGGGACACAAAATAAATGACAAGGAGGCTAACAATATCCAGCTGACCATATTTCAAAGGACTGGGTAGCAGTTCTCAAGTTCTCCACACACAAATCTTTGAAATTGTTTTCGTTTGACACAGCTAGTGCCTATAATTCACAATGGACAGGTATTTGAAGAATGGAAAGCCAGTAATATGTCCAGAGATAGCAATAGGACCTGTGAAGTGTTTTAATAGGCTCTGGCTTGATGAATAAAAACACGTAAAAAGATACATCTGTCGGGAACACTCTGTAGCCATTTGGATTTAAAGCAAAAAATAGACAAAAGGTTATGATGCTAAAGCTGTTATGAAAATGCAACTTCATTTGTGATGTTTAAGATACAAACAACACGCCTCAACCAGAGAATATACAAATGATAAAATTCACATCAAAGAAGGGTCTCTGTATAGAACACTGGAAAAATTAATGGCGTGTCTGATATACTCACAGTTATAATATACTTGGGTTTGAAGGTTCTCTAAGAATAACTCAACAATGACTTTTAATCTTTAAATGAAGAAAAGGTATAATATATATTAATAACCCTGTTTCCTCAGAATTTATATTTAGACTGTACAGAGACATTGTATTTTTTCAAATTACTGAGAATTTTCGTATCAATGATCATTCTTAAATGTTGTGATTTAGTACCAAGGAGTTCCTGAGGCATCATAGACTTTTCAATATGTGGAGGATAAAATGAAGTGGACTCCAATTTACTTAAGCTATCTTCAGAACCAATCCTCAAGTGCATACCGTATAGCATTAGTTCATTCCTGGGAACACAATTTCACCTCTACTTTTTCCTAATATGCATTGTAATATTTGATCTGTAATTTTGTTTATATGTATGGTGGGTGTTTTTTTTTTTTGAGACAGAGTTTTGCTCTGTCGCCCAGGCTGGTGTGCAGTGGCATGATCTCTGCTCACTGCAAGCTCCACCTTCTGGGTTCACACCATTCTCCTGCCTCAGCCTCCCAAGTAGCTGGGATTACAGGTGCTTGCCAACACGCCTGGCTAATTTTTCATATTTTTAGTAGAGACGGGATTTCACCATGTTGACCAAGCTAGTCTTGATCTCCTGACCTCGTGATCTGTCCACCTAGGCCTCCCAAAGTGCTGGGATTACAGGTGTGAGCCACTGCGCCTGGCCATTTATATGTATGTTTTTAATCATCAAAGAAGCAGAAACAAGAATATATACCTCTTACGTATGGTTTAGAGCCTGGGTTGAAAACTACAGCCTACAGGGAAATCTAGTCCACTCCCCATGTTTTTGCAAGACCCTTGAACTAATAATGGCTTTACATTTTTAGATATCAAAGGAATATTGGTCTTTCCAGGGGAACGGTTGCTGGAAGAATTGAGGACCTTGCCTCTTAGCACACAAAACCTAAGATATTTACTCTTTTACTCTCCAAAGAAAGTCATCCAGCACCTAGTATAGAATAGAAAAAATTGGAACAGAGAGCAAAGAAACTTGAGTTTTTCAGACTGTGTGACCTTGGGCTGATTAAGTACCCTCTCTGAATCTCCACACTCTTATACATGTGGTCTCTTTTAATTTAATTCCAGTTTGTTTCAGCCTACGCTTCAGCTATTTAAGGCATCTTAAGAAACTTCATTTTCACTGTACCCTAAAATAGCACTGTGACCTTGATTTGCTTTGGAGGAAGCCAAGTTGGGTCAGGATGAAAGGAAGTAGTTATTATGTTTACAAGGTTTTAAATGTCAAACCAAAAAGTTTGACCAAAACAGGTCTGTTTATGACGGCAAAGGCTATTCTTACTGAGTCCAGAGCCATGTTTAGTGCAAGGGTCTTTAGTCTGACTTTAAGCAGGTTTATAGTCGCCGATTAGTCAAGGAAGGCAATGTTGTTGTCTTGACTTTGAAACCTCTCAACTGCTTTCATTAAATCATGGCTGTTCACCCTACATCATGGCCTCAGAGTAAGAGCTAAGGATGTTCTTTTTGCTGTAAGACAAGAGCAATAATGTGCACTGGGGATGTCCAAGAGTCATAAAAAAACGTAAAGCACCATTCTAAAACGTATATGGAAGTGCAATGGGAGGGGCCCAGGAGGGAGCTTGCCCTTCTAGATTCCAACACTTACAGTATAAAATTACAGTAATTAAGATACTGTGGTGTTGGTGTGCAGATGGACAAATGTACCAACGGAACAGCATAAAGAACCCAGAAATGGGTCTTCCATATATATAGAAACCTCATATATGGCAGACCTGGCACTACAGATTTCCTGGGGAAAGGACAGATAAAGAGGCTGAGTGCATTGGTCATTCATATAGAAAACAATGCAAAGTTTCTCTAGCTCATAAAAGTTCAATGTCAAATGGACTAAGGACTCAAATGGAAAAAGGCAAAATTTTAAAAGCTTTAGGGGGAAGCTTCAGAGGGTATCTTTATGATCCTTGGGGTAGGGAAAGATATCATTAAACAGATGCAAAAGCATAAACTATAAAGGAAAAGATGGATAAATTCTACTACATTAAAATTTAAGAATTTGTTTCTCAAAAGATATCATAAGTCACAAACTGTGATATATTTGCAACATCTATAACCAACAAAGAATTAGTGCCCAAGAATCAATGAGAAAAAGACAAAAAAACAGAAAAGATACGTGCAGTCATTTTTCAGAAGAGGATACACAAACAATCTATAAACATATAAACGCATGCTCAGTGTCACGAGTCATCAGAAAAACTGCACGTTTAATCCAAACTCAGGTATGCCTTCACACACATCATTTTGGCAAAAGCTAAAAGTGGGTTCCAGACTGGCAAACATCAAGTCTGGCTAGGCACGGTGGCTCATGCCTGTAATCCTAGCAGTTTGGGAGGCCGAAGCAGGAAGATCACCTGAAGTCAGGAGTTCAGGACCAGTCTGGTCAACGTGGTGAAACCCCGTCTATACTAAAAATACAAAAATTAACTGGGTGTGGTGGTGCACCCCTGTAGTCCCAGCAACTTGGGAGGCTGAGGCAGGAGAATTGCTTGAACCTGGGAGGTGGAGGTTGCAGTGAGCCAAGACCGTACCACTGTACTCCAGCCTGGGCAACAGAGCAAGACTCTGTCTCAAAAAATAAATAAATAAATAAATAAAATAAAAAATCAAGTCTGACAGCACCAAATGTTGATGAAGGCGAGGAGATACCAGAACGCCTACATCCTCCAGGTAAGATTGTAAATTGATTTCCAGCATGAACGTAGGACTTCCTAATAAAGATAAATGTGTATGCATCCCAACCCCACAGCAATTCCACCCTGGTGTATTTCCTGGAGAAACCCTGACATACTTGCACCAGGACAAACGTGCAAATGTGTTCACAGTGGCTTTGTGATAGTCAAAACTGAGAAACCCCATGCATGCCCCAGTGGTAGAATGGAAAAACAAATTTTGTTACATTCATAGGATGGGATGTTACACAGCAGTGAAAATGAATACACTACAGCTTTACGGGGCCGGGCGCAGTGGCACACACCTGTAATCCCTGCACTTTGGGAGGCCGAGATGGGCAGATCATGAGGTCAAGAGATCGAGACCATCTTAGCCAACATGATGAAACCCAGTCTCTACTAAAAATACAAAAATTAGCAGGGCATGGTGGCGTGTGCCTGTAGTCCCAGCTACTCAGGAGGCTGAGGTAGGAGAAACGCTTGAACCCGGAAGGCAGAGGTTGCAGTGAGCCGAGATGGCACCGCTGTACTCCAGCCTGGCGACAGAGTGAGACTATCTCAAACAAAAATGAAAACAAAAACAAAAAAACTACAGCTTTATAACTAACATAGAAGATGAAAACAAACACATGTACACTGAAAAAGTAAGCCACAACAAACGCGTGCAGTATGATTCCATTTATATAGAGTTCCCCCCATAGGTGAAACTAATATATGTATATATATTTTTGTTTGTTTGGGAATAAGTATTTATGGGGAGATACTACAAAGAAAAATAAGAAAATAGATAACATAAAATTCTGGATTGCATTTGGTGGTGGGGCGGCTGTGAGAAGGGAATGCAGTTGTGGAGATTACACTGGAGTTTTACTGCTTATGTTCTCTATCTTAACGCATATTTGTGCACCTGCGTGCATGTGTGCATGTGTACATGTGTACTTGGGTGTTTATTTTGTTTTTTTGTTTTTTTCTGAGACGGAGTCTCGCTCTGTCACCCAGGCTGGGGTGCAGTGGTTTGATCTCGGCTCTCTGCAACCTCTGCCTCCCAGGTTCAAATGATTCTCTTGTCTCAGCCTCCTGAGTAGCTGGGACTACAGGCGCATGCCACTGCACTGGCTAATTTTTTATTTTTAGTAGAGATGGGGTTTCACCATGTTGGCCAAGCTGGTCTTGAACTCCTGACCTCAGGTGATCTGCCTGCCTCAGCCTCCCAAAGTGCTGGGATTACAGGTATGAGCCACCACACCCAGCCTATTTTGTATTCTCTACCCTGTGCACAGATAGTATGTACATCATGGATGTTGCACTTTATAATGTAGGATAGCTTTGCAATGCATGTTAAAGAGACCTGCAAAGATACTTTGGAGCCTCTGTCCTGTTTCTGCAACAGTATTTAACATCAGTTAAGGTTTGGTTCAGCAATGTCCCAAAGGTGGTTAGACTCATAAGTAACACAGATAGCTTTTACTACGTGCCTGGCACTGTATCAAGCACTTTACTTACAGGAACTCATTAGATCTTTACAATCTTATAAGTGTGTTGTATTATTATTCCCAATTTACAGACAAGAAAGCCAAGCAAATCAAACAAAAAAACAGAAAAACTCAATAACTTGCCTAACATCTCAATCACCCAGTTCACTCCATCATGCATTTGAGAGTTGTTCAGAACATATCCATATAAAAACAAACTGAACAGGACAGAGTAAAGGTCTCATCTTTTTTGTTTGTCTGTTTGTTTTTGAGATGGAGTTTTGCTCTTATTGCCCAGGCTGGAGTCCAATGGCGCGATCTGGGCTCACTGCACCCTCTGCCTCCCAGGTGCAAGTGATTCTCCTGCATCAACCTCCAGAGTTGCTGGGATTACAGGCACCTACCACCACACGCGGCTAATTTTTTGTATTTTTAGTAGAGCTGGGGTTTCACCATATTGGCCAGGCTCGTCTCGAACTCCTGATTTCAGGTGATCTACTCACCTCAGCCTCCCAAAGTGCTGGGATTACAGGTGTGAGTCACTGCGCCCGGCCTGGGTCCCATCTTTTAGTGTTCTAACATGGAGGAGGTGGAGTTCCCAGAAGATTGGGACACAGAGGCTTCACAGAAGAGGTGGGGCTAGAACTGCGTCACAGAGATAGGAGGATTCAAAACAAGGAATCCATTGGGGAAGATATACCAGGCAGGGAGGATGACAAGTAAAGTCCAGAAGTAAAAGGTTCAGGCCTGCTAAGGACCTAAGGTCGCTGGGCCAGTCTGGCTGGAGTGAAGGGAGCAAGAACAGACATTCTAGATGGTCCACTGGAAAAGCAGATGCATCTGAATTGGACCATCTAGAGCCAGCTGGACGCAACATAGGCCACATACTCTCAGGGAATCCCCAAGATTATCCTGGCATGACCTTCCAAGTACCCCTGTTTTAACAGGGACTAGCATTGTGCTGGTGACGTATGACCATGCTTGGCAGAGCCACTTTTTCTCAAGTCATGTTTTGTGTCATTCAAAAACATCTAGCTTAGGCAAACAATGAGGTTCCAAAAGTTTGCTTGCAATGCTTCCCTTTCCTTCTGTTTTCTCTTGGAATTCCTCAACTGGTATTCTCTTTCCTTCTTCCTTCCTTCTCTTGCCATTTAAGATAAAAATTCCATGAAAACTCTAGGACATTTTTAATATATTTGAAATATTTGCACACAGCATTACGTTCTTTTGTTTCTCTCCCTCCTCTACTTTTTCTTTGTTTTTTGCTCCTCTTTCTAGAACTTTGTACTTATCTCCTTCTATACATGCGTGTGTGTGTGTGTGTAACCGCCCAATGGGTTCACCTTGCTCGCTGCCTAGAGGGAACTGATTTATCCAGACAGGGGAATTTCAGTGGAGAAAGAGTAATTCACTCAGAGCCAGCTGTGCGGGACATGGGAGATTTATTATTACTCAACTCAGTCTCCCTGAGCATGTGGGGATCAGAGTTTTTAAAGATAGTTTGGCAGGTAGGGGCTTGGGAAGTGGGGGGAGCTGACTGGTCAGGTTGGAGATGGAATCGTTGGGGGTCGGAGTTAGGTTTTCTTAATGTCTTCTGTTCGTGAGTGCGTTAGCACAACTGGGTTGGGCCAGATTACAGGTCTGGGTGATGTTAGCTGATCCATCAAGTGTGGGGTCTACAAAATATCCCACGCACTGTTCTTAGGTTTTACAATAATGATGTTACCCCCAGGAGCAATTTGGGGAGGTTTGGACTCTTGGAGCCAGAGGCTGCATGACCCTGAAACTGTGATTTCTAATCTTGTAGCTAATTTGTTAATCCTGCAAAGGAAGACTGGTCCCCAGGCAAGAAGGGGGTCTTTTTGAGAAAGGGTTGTTGTCAATTTTGTTTCCAAGTCAAACCATGAACTAAATTCCTTCCCAAAGTTATTTCGGCCTATGCCTATGAACAAGGACAGCTTAAGGGTTAGAAGAAAAACAGAGTTGGTTAGGTTTGATTTCTTTCACTGTCATAATTTCCCCAGTTATAATTTTGCAAAGGCGGTTTCATGTGTGTGTGCATGAGGGGGAGAGAAAGAGAGAGAGAGAGAAACCAATACTCCAATTTTTCTAAGAAGAGAATGCATCACTATTTTTTAATATTTTTTCTTCTCTTTTCTTCATTTCTCCCTATTCCCCACTTCCTACTTTGCCCCTTCAATTATAGCCCTTTACCTCCCCTTCACCAGACACTCCCTAGGTTTATCCAACTATGGGCTTAGAAGCTCCAGAGCAGAACTCTCCCCACCAGGGGATTGCTTTGAGAGATAACACTCAATTTACAACCCAAAGTATGCCTGCTGTGAAACTCTGTCTCACCTGGAGAGTTTTTGGCCACATTTGCAACCTGTTCCTGCCCATGAAGACAACAGCTCCAATGCCCATAGATAAGGCACCAAAGTGTGTATGTGAACCCCTAACTAGTCGCTTCTGCCCCTGCAAACCCCCCTGCCCTTTAAAAGCACCTGCTTTCTGCTCCAAAAGCGAAGCAGTATCCTTAAGGCGGGAAGCCTGTACTGTACTCCTTCCCGTAAGCTAGGTTTGGAATAAAAAGTCACTTTAATTATATCAAACCACACTCTTGTTAACTGGACTCTGCAAGCAGTGGGCCACTGAACCTGTGTTTTGGCTCTGAGAGACAGGAGGGAGAATGTAGGGAAATAAGAAGTGAAGAAGAGAGAAGTATTTGGAAGATATTTTTTTTTATGTTATACTAAAATGCATTTTTTTTTAGTGTGTGTTTTATTTTTAGTTTGGTGACGAG
>NW_012116599.1:6638068-6650081 GCF_000951035.1 Colobus angolensis palliatus | reverse complement strand
TATTTTTAGTGGAGACGGGGTTTCACCATGTTAGCCAGGATGGTCTCGATCTCCTGACCTCGTGATCCACCCGCCTCAGCCTCCCAAAGTGCTGGGATCTAGAACTCTTTTTCTAAGGCACCAAGAATTTCTCTTAGTTTAGAAACCTCGAATGAAAGGCAAGAGACGATGAGTGGAAAGGGTTAGGGGTGCCTTTTCTGGGCTCTGGCTTGGAGGGTAGGATAGGGCCCCCTCCCCTACCCTGCCCTATTCACAGGCCTACTCTTCCTGGCCCAGGACTCAGGATTTCCTCTGGAGTATGTATCAGAGCCCTCCTCTCCACTCCAGGGTGTCTCCTGGGCTTCCTCCTAACCACAAAAGTGGTGACATAGTACAAGAATGCAGTGCAAGTGCTTTGTCGTAGTTAGGGGTCTGAGTTTGAATCTCTGTTCCATTACTTTCTAGATGAGCAAACAAACCCGAGTTTCAGTGTCTTCATCTAGAAAATGGGGTGATGATAAAGAATACTTCCTTGTGGGTTGGTAGGAGGCTTAGCTAAGACATGTAAACCTGCATACGAGTGTGTAAGTGTCAGTGATTTTCGTCATTATTGTTACCCTGTGATCAAGGCCAAGCTTCTCAAACCTCCACGTGCACAGACATCATCCATGAGTCTTTTTAAAACACAGATTTGGACTCACTAGGTCTGGGGCAGGACCTGAGAGCCTGCATTTCTGACAAGTTCTCAGGTGATACATATCTCTTGGTGCGAGGTCATGGGCCGCATTTGGAAGGATCCAGCGATTTCCTCCTACTCTTCGGTGTTCCCAGAGGAACTCACTTTTTTCTGCTCAGCTGGCTGTCTTCCTGCCGTCCTTCCTTCCCTCTCCTCAGTTCCCACCTGAGCCTATCAAAATCTCATTCGATCTTCAGAACCAAAGTCTAAGATGATTTTTCAATTTTTCTGAGAACTTGCTTGCACATTAGAATCACCTGCGGGGGCAGGGCACAGTGGCTCAGGCCTGTAATCCCAGCACTATGGGAGACCAAGGCAGGTGGATCACTTGAGGTCAGGAGTTCGAGACCCACCTGGCCAACATGGTGAAACCCTGTCTCTACTAAAAATACAAATATTAGCCGGGTGTGGTGGCAGGTGCCTGTAACCCCAGCTACTCAGGAGGCTGAGGGAGGAGAGTCACTTGAACCTGGTTGGTGGAGGCTGCAGTGAGCTGAGATCGCACCGCTGCACTTCAGCCTGGGCAACAGAGTGAGACTCCATCTCAAAAAAAATCACCTGGGGGAACTCTTAAAAACCCTAATGACCAGGCTACACCCCAGACGTGTTGAATCAAAACCCCAGTCATCAGTATTTTTGCAAGTTTCCCAGATGATTTTCCTTGTAGAGTCCAGGGTGAGAACCATTGCACTAAAGTCTCAGCTAAGCTGCTCTTGATCTCCCCAGATACGATGCATCAACTTGCCAAGACACTGCTCTTATGACATTTGGCATCATGCTGCTTTATTTAGTGGCATGGGTCCTTGTCTTTGTATACCTAAGAAAGCAGAAGTTTCTTGAAAGTGGAGACTGTCTTAATATTTCAAGCTCATGAAATGTTTAAGAGAGTATTTTGAACTTAGTAGATTTAAAAAAAAAATATTTGTTGAATTAAGTTGTATAGTCATATGGGTTTTAAGCATTGTGAGAAGGAATGTAATACTATTATTGATAAATGTATGTAATAAATTATTATTGATTTTCAAATTCTATCCCCAGATTTGCCTCAGCCACACTTTAGCTCTTAAGCCATTCATGCATAGCTTCCATATTTAGTCAGGGAGACCTAAAATGTTGTATGTAATATATTATTATTGATAAATGAATGTAATGTTATTATTGAAGTTATTTACTTGTTTCCATGTTATTTTAATTTAATTAATAATAATTTTAGCTATAAATAAGTATTATCAAGAAAATGTTTACATGTCTAGGATCATGTACAATGATAAAAATAATTTCTAATACAAAATATTCATTCTATAACCATGAGATATTATAAAAGCATTGTATGCCTCAAGGCATTGAAAGCAAATCCTCCTATGTTATGAACATGTCATGTTTGTGCTTTGCAGAGATTGGCAATCTAGAACAATATACTCCTATTATTGATCTTTTTTCAAAAGTTAATTTATTTTTATTTGATAGAACATTGTATATACAGTATTTCATATATAATCTAATATTTTGAAATTTGTATACATTATGGGGTAGCCAAAATAAGCTGAATAACATATGCATAACTTCATATTACCTCATAACATTTTTTTGTAGTATTTATTTTTAATGTACAGATAAGATTATTTTAAACTATGAAATAAAAGAATATATCAGCTCTTGGAATTTCAAGATTGCATATGGAAATATGCTAATTTTTTGTAAAGTAACCACATTTACATTTCTCTCTAAAGAAACTTCTGCTCCTTATTTGCAATATAATCAAATGTTTCCATAATTTTCACTTACTCATTGTAAAAGTTGAACCAAAAGTACATGTGAATCCTGTTTTTCATCACTGCTGTTGCACCTGCACATAATTTCATGTACTATATATGTGCCCATGCATATGACCAGTCGTTAGTCATGTACATTGGAAACATTAAACATTTGGAGGATTGTGATTATGTGTGTACACATATTCACAAACACACTTGACATTACAGGTTTTGTTCTGAGGATCCAGATACACAGTAAAGAAACATTTTAGGTCTCCCTGACTAAATATGGAGGCTACGCATGAACGGCTTAAGAGCTAAAGTGTGGCTGAGGCAAATCTAGGGATAGAATTTGAAAATCCCTGGCTACTTGGTACTTGTGTCCAGCTAGGCAATTGTCGGTTAATAGGATTAAGCTAAGACAGAGGCATTCAGAAGGAAAATGGCAGCAAGCAGTTCTGTTAGCCTGTCTTTAGAATCCCAGACAATCTGTCCTGCTTGAGCCCCCATTTTCACCGGTCCCTTCATATATGGTGGAGTCTAACCCTGGGTATCATCAGAAAGATTAAGCAATGTTTGTGAGAGTCCCTGGCAGAGGTATAGTAAAGGAGAAGAATGAAGCCTAAAAAGAGAAGAAAAAATAGTGAGAACATAAGATGGAGAAAGAGAAAAAGATAGAAGGAAATGAAGAAAAGAGAGCAATAGAAGCAGTACCAGGAGGCAGCTAAAAGTAGTAGTGTAGATTTATTGAATACTCACGCGACAGACATTGTTCTAAGTACATTATTTCTAATAACTCATTTCATTCTTCTTGCATATTACAAATGAGAAAACAGGCACAGAAAGACTAGGTAATTTTCTTAAAGTCACCCAGCTAGTAAATGCTGGATCTCGGATTCTTGGAGTTGAATCCAGGTAACCTAGGTCTACTGTGAATTATTAAGATGCCACTCAATGTTAGTGCTATTAATTGAATATAAACTCCATACTGTAAACGTTCTTATCATTTTTTCCACTTCCACATCCCCAGATTCTCTCTAGGCTGAATGTCAGTCAATGATTATTTATTAAGCCCTGGTACTGGTCTGGGAGCTGGGAATCCAGCAATTAACATTAGACAAAATTCTCATGCTCAAGAGGCTTATATCTTAGGGGAATGGGTTTGATATGTGGTAAATATTTGTGGAATATTATTGCTGAAAATAAAACTAACTAGGAGATAATAAATGACTTGCTACTGTAGCATTAATACTTTTTTTTTTTTCTTAAACCCAGCATACCAGCATTATCAGTTCACTATAGGTAGAAAACTTTGGATACCAGAATAAGATAGCCATGATTATTTAGGGCTTCAAGAAATACCTGTGGTTGGAAATGGTAACATTTGATAGGAAGAACAATGAAACATGAAAAAAAGCATGGGAACAGTCACAAGATAAATATAGACAAGTGTAAATTACACAGCTCTCTGAATACAGGTGAATTGCATACCACAGGCAAGCTAGAACTCTTATGCTCTAATATAGACACCCTACAGTGTTACAACACGTTCAAAACATCAAGTTCTAATGAACCCATACTTAATAGCGTATAATAGCAAGAATAATTCTGGAAGGGAATTCTGCACCTGGATTTTTGTGTTGCTAACCAACCTTGAAATCAAACTGCTAAATAGGGCTTAGTGTACTGGAAAATCATTTGAAGTCCTTTTACCAGCATTCAGGTTAATGGTTAAAGGTTGGTATTTAAAGTGTACTATAGTTTCCATTTAATACTTTAGTTAATAATACTTCATTCCATGGTGTTTGAAAAATATGTCAAAACAAGTAATAGCAAACTAGACCAATGCTTCATTTGGGATCAGGAGGTGCTTAGAACAAAATAAATCTGGCTATCCATTTCCAATAGACAAGAGTAATTAATTTCAATAGGAGAAACACATACAATTGAAATACTTGAGTGCCACAGATGGTTTTAAATCTCTCGTTCCATTCAGAATCCTTTCTGTTTTACAGTTGAAAAGGATTTGGTAGTTTCTGATTGGTGTCTATAGTGACATTAGGTATTTCTCAGTTTTTAGAATGAACTACTTGTTTCTCTAAACACACGACCCCACACCTTGGATTTCACAGTCTATTGAAATCAAGGTCAACTGGAAACGAATACATTGCTACCATTCTTCTTTCTGTGCCTTCAGACTTTAATAAAAACCATTGACTGAGAGGACAGTGGCAAATACAATGTAAGCCTGGTATGTGACAAATTTGCCTTTTCTACCCAAAATGTGTTGGGCTTTTGCATTTTGCTTTTTGATTCTACCTATGTCAACTCCTACTAAACTACTGTTAAAATTTTACCAACAGAGGAAATTTTTTTCCTCCTTAGTAGAAAAGTTTCATGTCCTAAAACTATTCATGAACTTGTAAATAAGAGCGTTTTTCTCATAGAAAATCTCTTGCTTTTTACACAGATGCTAAGTAAATACTGTTCAGCTTTTACTATCTTGATTCTTCCTTCTTGAGCTGATTGGCTCTAAAAAGAGAGTCATTAAGGTAACACAATCTAATAAGAATAAATGTATTTGTTAAAACAAAATTTTTTAAAGACACTTAAGGCACTTCATTATTACATTAAAATTAAATGTGAATAATGTAATTCCTAATCTAAACTTAAGAAGAACCCTTCTTCCCATTTTCCTGTTTAAACATTTTCATAATAACATTTTGGAATAAATGCAGAGCAAAACCAAACAAAACATAAGCAGAGAGTTGAGGAGATCTGACATTTGTAATTGAACATTTAATTGTAATTGAAGATTTAATTGTAATTGAACATGTAATTGTTCAATTGTAATTGTACATGTAATTGAACATGTAAATGAAACCGTAAACTCCAACATAAATTCATATCATGTTACTCACGACAGAAACAAGTTTACAAGTACAAATCACAGAGAACTAAGGTGCTTGCTTTTGGAGTCTGTACATAAGTTTCTAGAATTTGCAACTGAGACCCAAAGCATTTTAGCCCTGCTTGTACTGCTGGACAGTCAGCTATGAATGGCTTTGTGAGTCTGGGCAGATTTTTTGAGTCCTGCCTCCAATGCACACTAGAAACATGCCCCAGCGCTGTCCTTGTTTTCTAAAATAGGGCAACTTTTAAACCTACATGTATCTTTAGGCATTGACTATGTACTATAGGTGTGCTTAGGACAATGGAAAATTTGTGTAGACTGGACTTATGCAGAACAGAAGTGAGACGAGAGCCAATAATTGAACAATCAAGGGTTGAAACTCTGTGTAGAAGCAGCATGACGTGGGACGATGGGGAAGAGTGTGGTGCTTTGGGTTGCTGGCACCCAGGAAAGACTTTGTGAATGCAGTGGATGTTCAAGAATGTTCTAATGGAAAGTCAGTGTAGATTGAAGGAAAAAAGCCCCTTTCCTGGAGCTGTATCTACATATACACACTACGTAAAGATACAAACTTCGTTCTTGTTCTTTCTTTTCCATCTACATCCAGATCACAAAAAGAAATATCATAAGATGGTGAGGTGACAGTCAGGCTCTGCCAGCATTCAGCTGTGTGCACCTGGGAAAAGCTTCAGTCTTTCTGGTCTTCAGCTTTCTTAGATTGGGCAAAGCTATCTATGCTTTTTTCTACTTCTAGCTTTCTGTGATGAGGTCAAACCATACATGTCTACAGAATGTGGTACCTTCTAGACTGTGAGTAAACATGCAATATAATTTATGAGTTAACATATATAAAGATAAGCTCTTGCTGCAGCCTTCCTATTAACATCGTGGGATGCATGATTCATCCTTCAGACTAGTTTTTTGTTTGTTTGTTTTTGTTCTTGTTTTTTACATTTTTATATGCACAAGAACTATGCATGTTAAAAGCACAAACCCTTCTGAACTTGCCCTGCTCCCAACAACCTGTCTTCATTCTGATTCATTGAATTGGGGCTGGGGCTGCAGATATGAATGTTTAGTCTGGACTGGGCCCAAGAATCTCAACATTTAAGATCTCAGATGATTCTGATGCCTATGGGTTGTGGACGACAATGCAGAAACACTGAAGTAAGGGATTAATCCTGACCTTGGGTCATTTCTCAAGCTGAAGCCTTTCAGGGACTTTAGGAAAATTTCAAATCAATCTCTTTGGAATGCTTCAGATTAGAGACAAATCCCTTATGTCTGTTTGATCCAGTCATAGTTGCAGACTGAATGAGCCAAAGTGAACTACAACAGGGCATTGATTACCTGGTTATATTTAAATCTCTGAAATACTTATTTTCTAGGACGATAGTATGCCAGGGGCAAGAATTTTCAGAGGTAAAGATTGCCAAGTAGTATCAAAGATAGAAACAACCCAATCCTGGGGAAGGAATGGGGGTGAAATAGACAAGGAAATTCATAACTAACTCTGCTGTAAAACTACTGAGGTTGCAATTACACAGGTAAATCCTCCGGAAGAAAGTGGAATTTTTCTTGTAATAAACATCTTACTCAAATGCCCCTTGCCATGCTTACCAACCTTCACTTACTAGTAATATGTTCCTCTGAGCCTAACGTGAATTTTTTCATTCTTCAATTCAGTTTGCTCCTAATCTGTCCTTAGGAGTGAAAACAGCTGTTACTCTGCACTGGAAAATAAACCAACTAAAAGAAAAAAACATTTTATATACTTGGAAAATATTAAGATATAACCTTCAGCAAGGCCATTTTATTATCAAGTGTTATATGCACTATTTTGAGTCTTCTGTGAACATTCTTATATTTGTAGAGAGGGATATCCCCTGCCCAAGGTCATATCCTTACTCTTGACCAGTTTGGATGCAATGATGGGGTGATGGCAGGTAGGGTATTAAGTCTCACGTCCCCTGCCCTAATTCCTGTGACTCAGCAGGGCCATCTCAGTTGCTGCCATTTCTAATTCATTCACCTCCCTTTCCAGCCATCCTTCACTTCATCCTGCCTCTAAAAGGAGTTTCTTAAGCACAAATCTCTGTTGATTCCCTGCTAAAAACCCTATACTGCTTCCCCATTGCCTTCAATACAAAATTGAAATGATTTTTAACTGTTAAAATTTAAATAAATAAAAGAGGGGCTTTCATAAATATGGAATATGTCTTCCTTTCTCTACAGGCTCTTCTCTGTCAACTTGTAAAAATGTATCTCACTGTAACAGATACACAATTGGCTTTGAAACTTTTAAAACATACCACCATGATGGGAATTCCTTGAGGTCAGGGAATTTCTTTCCCACTCATTTTCATTTCTCCAGCAGTAGTACATGGTGTGGAGTGTTTGTTAAATGAATACATTTTTAAAAAAAGAATGGATGAATAAAGACATTTTTAACATGATTATCTAAAAACATGTCTAACCATGCTTCATTTGAATGATAACATAAATAAGGTATTTATAACAATATATTCAACTTAATTTTGTTCATTTGACACACAGCTTTATTGACAGAATGGTTTATGTTCTTCATAAACCACATAATGTATTTGAATTTTTAAATAAGTATTGCTACAATTTGGAAAATCAGCATTTGAGGTCAAGAACCTGGTTGTAATCAGACTCTGATGGCCATTCACAAATCCAAGCCTGATTAAATCTTGATACAGAAACAAATATCTTGGCTCCAGTCTTTGGTTTCAATGGCACGAGTGGTTACAATCATGAAGTTAGCTGCCTCCACTATCGCTTACAGAAGATGGCCCACATAGATAGCTGAGAACTGAATTAAGTCTATTCCAACCAAGAGAAAAATGCAACAGTCCTTAGAGCAACAAGCCGGCAAGAGAGGCCTCGCTAAGAGGGAAGAGTCAAACAGTGGCCACTTCCAAGGGATTTGGCACTTTGACTGTTCTTCACCTCTGCATAAACACAATCTCCACAACTTACAGAGAAGGCAGGAGAAGCAATATATTGGAGGGGTCACCCCAGAGTTCTAGAGCGAGACAGCCAGGCTGACTTCCCAGTTCTACCACTCACCAATCTTGAGACACACCTTAGATATTACTTCTCCTCTCTGCCATATCCTCGTTAGTGAAATGAGATAATCGTTGTAACCTGCCTCATGGAGGTGTGGGGGAACCCTCACCACCATGCCTGGCACAGAATAGTGGGTTCAGAGTATTTGCTACTGTGCTTATCCTCCTGTTTCCATTTCCACTTTTCCAAGATAGGTGTGTATGTGTTGTGAGAAATGACTGGAAGTTTTCCCAAATGCTTTCTGGTAATCTTAGGGATAAGGCTATGTCTTTCTCTTTTGACATAAACATGGTCAGTTTTATAGATGCAAGTGTTAAACACCTTTGCATTTCTGGAATAATGCTACTTGAGGTTAGTGATTTTTTTTCTTTTTAGTATAGTTATGTGTTACTTAAAATGAGGATATGTTCTGAGAAATGTGTCTTTAGACAATTTTGTCATTGTGCAAACATCATAGATTGTACTTATAGAAACCTAGATGTGTAGCCTGCTGTATTAGTCTGTTTTCAGGCTGCTGATAAAGACATACTCAGTATGGTATGGTATGGTATGGTATGGTATGGCATGGTATGGTATGTGTGATGGTACACACCTGTAATCCCGACTATTTCGGATGTCAAGGCAGGAGAATTGCTTAAACCCAGGGAGGTGGAGGTGGGGGTTGCAGTGAGGTGAGATGGTGCCACTGCACTCCATCCTGGGTGACAGAGCGAGACTCCATCTCAAAAAAAAAAAAAAAAAAAAGACATACCCAAGACTGGGTAATTTATAAAGCAAAAGAGGTTTAATGGACCAACAGTTCCAGGTGGCTGGGGAGGCCTCACAATCATGGTGGAGGGCAAAAGGCACATCTTACATGGCAGCAGGCAAAAGACAGCTTGTGTAGGGAAACTCCCCTTTCTAAACCCATCAGATCTCATGAGACTCATTCACTACCATGAGAACACCACGATAAATACCCACCCCCCCATGATTCAATCACCTCCCACCAGGTCCCTCTCACAACATGTGGGAATTATGGGAGCTAGAATTCAAGATGAGATTTGGTGGGGACACATTCAAACCACATCACCTACTATACACTTAGGCTATATAGTATACCTGCAGTCTGAAACAAACACATAGATAGTTAACTGTGTTTGATTTGTTACCTAAAACCATATATAGGTTTATTGGTTCAGATCAAAAGTACATAACAGATGTGATTCCTGGGCTGTCAACCTGTATATTGTAGGCAATTGTAACACAATGGTATTTGTATATCTCAACACAGAAAAGATACAATAAAAATACAATATAAAAGATAAAAACATGGTACACCTACATAGGGTATTTTCCGTGAATGAAGCTTGCAGGACTGGAAGTTGCTCTGGGTGAGCCTGTGAGTGGTGAGTGAATGTGAAGGCCCAGGACACTACTGTATGCTGCTGTAGACTTTATACACACTATACACTTAGGCTACCCCACATTTATAAAAACTAATTTTCTTCCTTCAATAATAAATTAACCTGAGCTCACTATAACTTTTTTACTTTATGCGTTTTAATTTTTAAAACATTTTGATTCTTCTGTAATAACAGCCTAAACCACAAACACATGGTACAGCTGTACAGAAATATTTTCTTTCCCTTTATCCTTATTCTATAAGCTTTTTTCTATTTTTAAATTATTTATTGTTTAACTTTTTAAGCTTTTTTTGTTAAAAACACAGACACAAACACACACATTAGCCTAGGCCTATACAGGGTCAAGATCATCAGTGTTACTGTCTTCCACCTCTACCTCTTGTTCCACTGGAAGGTCTTTAGGGCAGTAATGCATGGAGCTTTCATCTCCTATGATAAAAATGCCTTCTTCTGGATACCTCCTGAAGGACCTGCCTGAGGCTGTTCTACAGCATATACACACACACACATACACACACACACACACACACATATATATGGCATAGACTCTGATAATAAAAAGTATATTATGGTAAACAAACTAGTAGAGTATTTATTGTCATTATCAAGTATTATGTGCTATACCTAACTGCACATGCTAGACTTTTATACGACTGGCAGTGCAGTAGCTTTGTTTACACTAGCATTACCATAAACAGGAGTAATGCATTGCACTGTGGCATTGGGACTGGTATACATCACTAATCTATAGGAGTTTTCAGCTTCATTATAATCTTATGGGCCACCATTGTACACGTGGGGTGTGTCTTCCTTTGAAACATCATTGTTATTCAATGCATGATTACACTGAGTTTTTATTTTATTGCTTTATGTTATTTTGCTATTTTTTTTTTTTTCAAGATTTTCTTGTCAGGATACCTACATGATTTGGGATTATGATTTTATTTTTCTGCCTTATTTTGCTCAAGTTCAAAATCTATTTATAATGATTGGTAAAATAACAAAAATGGAAACAAAATGTTAGGACCCCATCATTTTTCTCTATGCACCAGAACTGTTGAATAGCCTAACAGTCATTTCTGGACATAATGAAAAAAATTCACTTAAAACAACTTTAGGGTAGGAATTCCCTCAAAAGATAATTAATAGAAAATTTTCTTTTTCCCCCCCAAGATTATTGGTTTATTTAGATTTTCTATCTCTTAATTTTGGTAGTATATACTCTAACAGGAAATCATTTAAGTTCATTCATGTTTTCAAATTCATTAGCATGGCAGGTGCAAATTATTTTTACTTTTGCCTGTATGTGTCTCTTCCATATTCTCGCTTTGTGTATCACTGGTTTTTCCATTTTTCTTTGATTAGAAGAGCTAGTATTTTTCTATTTTCAAATATTTTCCAAACACTTAGCCACAATATTTATGAATTTACAGCATTTCTACTTTCTTTTGTGCTCACTTTTTACTTTTTTAATTTCCCCCTTTAATTTTTTTATATTGAATTTAAGAAAACTTTTTGAGTTGATTGCATACTGCATTTACCTTCTTTAGTTTATAAAGAATGTGCTCACAGCAGTACCAGATAACTTTCACTCCTCCTTCCAGGCCTGCTTCTTGTCTTAGGGGGCTGACCATGAGGACCACAGAGGGGGCTCCCACAACAAGGGGGTCATAAGCTCTCAGGCTTCTGGCAAAAGATCAGAGAGAGGGAAGGAGCAGAGTGAGGTCAGGGCCTCTACTTTCCTGGCTCCCTCCCTGCAGGGTTACCTTGAGCACCTGGTCCCTCCCTTACAGCCCCTCACCCTTCAGGACCATGGCCAACTCAATACTACTCTCTTTCTTGGATTCAGGAAAGGGAACAGTGGTGGAAACAATTTGATTGTTGAACTATCTCTGATGGTTTACCCTAACCTCACCTTTCTAAACAGTGTCTCTATAAAAAAGTTCTTCTCAAATTATTCAATTGTGAGTGTGTCATGGGTTTCTTATTGGGATGCTGATGATACAACAGGTATGCATTTTCCTCAGAAGACTCTTTGGAACATAACCGATAGGATCCTCCCTTCCTCCCTTCCTCCCTCCCTCCCTTCCTTCCTTCTTTCCTTGCTCCCTTCCTCCCTCCCTCCCTTCCT
>NW_012116599.1:6631223-6637946 GCF_000951035.1 Colobus angolensis palliatus | reverse complement strand
CTCGGCTCACTGCAACTTCAGTCTCCCTGATTCAAGAGATTCTCCTGCCTCAGCCTCCCAAGTAGCTGGAATTACAGGCACGCACAACCATGCCTGGCTAATTTTTGTATTTTTAGTAGAGACGAGGTTTCATCATGTTGTCCAGGATGGTCTCCATTTCCTGACCTTGTGATCCGCCTGCCTTGGCCTCCCAAAGTGCTGGGATTATAGGTGCGAGCTGCCGTGCCCAGCCAGGATTTTATTTCTAATCTTTGCATCTTCAATATTTATTTAAACATCCCGCCATTGTGACATTGAGTCCTTCCTTAAACTAAGAGTTATTTAGGAAAAAGATTTAAAATGCATAGGTAGGCTTTTTGTTGTTATTTTAAATTTTATTACAATGTAAACAGATTTTGATTCTTCATCCAATTCCACAAGTTTATCTAATTTGTAGAATTCCTTCATTGTTTCTTTGTGGTCAAATTATGGTCCATTTTTATAAATAGAATATGAGCACTGGGAAAGAAGATGTATCGTTGTAGGGAGGAGATGCACTTAGTCATATCAGGTGAAGCTTACTAATTGCATTATTCAGTTTCTCTAAACTAGTGCACCTCAAAGCATGGGTCTCAGTTTCTTACCTATGAGAAGGTAAATATAGAAATTGAAAGTAAGCATTTAGAAAGCTTAGAGTGATTTGATAGAGCAATTTTATGCTGATTAAAATAAAATATTTGGGTTTATATTTTACATCTTTTAATTTTATTTTCTTTTAATTTATTTATTCTTATATTTTAAGAAAGTATTGGCTCACAATATAATGGAAATGTAAAAACCAAAACAAAACTTCCTTCACTATAGAAAGTTTGAGAAACGCTGTTCCAAACTCTTATTTGGGTTGACTCGATTTGTCAAGGATTGTTCATGATTCACTCTCACTCCCAGGGGACAATGAAACCTCTTTCCCTGCCCTCCAGGCCACCCCTGACCTTCTCCCCACCCTTCACTACAACAACTACCACAAGCACACACTGAGCAAAGTCCCAAGGGACACTTGCAGAGATTGAGGACTTGGGGCACCTGAGAGCATCGAGTGATCTCCATACAACCACCATTGATTGTGGTGGGGTTTGAAGACTTTCAAAGTCCCAATACCAAGGGTGGGACAGGGGATCACATTTATTTATACAGCATCATTTGATTCCACGATTAGCTGAGATGAAAAGACGGTAGATGAGGAAACTGAGACCTGGGGTTGGTTTTCATCCTGCCCTGGTCAGGTTCCGGGGAAAATTAAATGAGCAAGTCAAATATGATAGTGTATGCTGAACCACATCTAACATTTCAAAGCATTATGTGCACATGAAGAAATTAAATATTTAATAAAATGGTAGGGGAGAAAGACAACAACCAGACACAAACTTAGCCTTCTTCACAATTCTATAACTAGGTTTAGACAAGCTGTTCAAGGCAAAATAGGTAGTCAGAACCTGGAGTAATAATTGATTGGGATTAATTTACCATCTGTTTTTCAATGACATTTTGCATCTGAATGGTATAATTACCATTTATACTCTGTGCCAAAAGCAAAGAGAGATAAAAATGAATACTTGAGCACAGAGATAAAAAATGAATGCTTGAATTTAGAGCAAATTCTTCCTTTTAAAAGATTTGCTTTAGAGATGAAGAAATTCACTGTACACATTCACAGAGAAATTTAAGGAAAAATGAATTTCTTTCCTTCAATAATTTTTTTCCCTTTCCACAATTCTCAAGTGTCTGTTTTTGATAAGGGCACTGCTTTTGAAGAAATTGCCAAATTTATTCCAAGATCTTTCTGTTTTGTAAGACAATCTGTAATATTCTAAGTTCTTCTTATTATTAGTGTTCCAGAAACTAATTACGAAAAAAATCTTTATTTTTAGCCTTAATAATTACCAAAATAAGAAAATGATTTCCATATAGGGTAACCTGAGATATTCCCAGTAGTTGTAAACACAGTTGTCTTTTATTAGAATAAAGTTTCTTGCAGGCCATAATGTAAAATTTCAGCTACATCTGTCTCCAAGATGAGTTATTTGGCCAACTTTGAAATCTGATCATTCTGATTTGCTGAGTCACTGTAATCTTCCATTGCAGCCCCTTGGCACGTTCTTTGAATCCTTGATGCGCAACATGGCCAACAGGGGAGCTCCATAAATGCACTGTGGATGGAGCCATTCAACATTTGTGTGTGGCTGGTGAAGAGTGATTTTGTGAACTGCTTTTCAAAACACTTCTTAGCTTTCTTTATTGTACTTCCTGCCCCCCTCACCCACTTAAATTTTTTGTTTTTCCATAAAGTCTGAATTCAGAAAATAGGTCTTTTGTATATGCCAACAGTCTTAAACTTTTGCATCCTTTAAAAAAAAAAAATCCATTTCTGAGAATGTGTACAAGGAATGTACTTCGAAATCAAGCAGAGTGTCATCGGCATGATCATTGCAGTATTACTTATAATAATTAAAATTTTGTTATTCCCCAAGTATCCAATAAGAGCAAAGTGGTTGAGAAAATTTGAATGTTAAAAATTGTTTCCATGGCCACATACATATTATTTATGTAGTCTATTTTTAAGAGAAAAAAGACATAAAATTTCATATATACATTTACATCTATATTTTTAAAAATTCTATACATAATAGAAGTGCTAGAAGATACTAAAAACATTAATGATATTGTCTCTAAGTAGTGAAACTATGATTTGCTTTCTTCCTTTTAACTTTTCAGAATTTTGCACATTTTTATTAATTATGACATATTACTATCTTTTTTCAGACAGCATATTGTGCTGTTACCCAGTCTAGAGTGCAGTGGCATGGTCTTGGCTCACTGAAACCTCCACCTCTTGGTCTCAAGCGATCCTCCCACATCAGCCTTCTGAGGAGCTGGGACTACAGGCATGTGCCACCAGGCCTAATTTTTTAATTTTTTGTAGACACGGAGTTTCACCATGTTGGGCAGGCTGCTCTCAAACTCCTGAGCTCAAGCAATCTGCCTGCCTTGGCCTCCCAAAGTGCTGGGATTAGAGTCACGATGCCCAGACTCCCTATTACTTTTATAGTAGAAAATCATTAATACAGTTTGTTTTAATTAGTGATACATTTCAACCTCAAAGAATACACAAAGTCCTTCTTCTGTTACATATTTTGATCTGAAATAATAAATTGATATATATATATATATTCCTAGATAATATATAAAACAGATATATCTATTTATGTGTTTGTTTTAGACTGTAAAAGTGTTTCCATTTTAGTTTCTTAGGAATGGGTATAGACTGTTGTGAGAAGCATCATGTATGTTCATATTTTAAAAGGGAGTCAGGATCTGCAAGAAATGGAATTCAAGGCATGTTTGCAGAGCCAGCAGAGGAAATAAAGTATCGTGGAGCAGGCAGGCCAAGATGGCAGTAAGGGAGAAGCATCACTCTCTTGAGTTACCTCCAGCTCTTGAGGGACCTGCATGTGCCTTGCATTTAAAAAATGAAAATTTGTCTCGATATATTCTTGTTTGATGAATTTTTCAACTCATTGATGAATAGTGATGGCAGCTAAGATGCACCAGGGAATGTAGTGAATGGAGGGGATGTTTGCTATTTCCTGTTCTTTTTTTTCCCACCTGACATTCTTCTTCCTTCCTCTTGGTAGAAGCACATCCATCTCCCTAGCCACTTTGATGGCTTTAGAGCGTGCAGCTCCAAAGTTTTTCTCTGATGATTTCTGGGAAAGGAAACTTCCTGATTTGGGAGGAATAATTACTGGTAGAAATGGCTTGTCTTCGTAGTAGACATAACACAGGGAAGTATATGGCTGAGACCACGAGGGAAAGCAATCTTAGGACGAAGTAGACATCATATGAAGACAAGGGGCGGAAGGAAACTTGGTCTTTGATGATATCTTTGAAATGCTAGGTCCAGCCTCACCTGAAACCTCCATGACTTCTAAATTTTTAAATTATGGAAGCAAATAAATATATGTAAAATTGTTTACCCTATTTTGAATGGAGAGGTTTAGGTTACTTACAATTTCAAGCCTGCAAATTAGAACTCTGGGTTATTTAGGTCTTACTTGATAAAAGAAACGCATACTAATATAGTGAAATGGACAGGCTTTTTACTGATACCAACTTGTAATCCGAATGTAGCACAAGTCTCTGGGTGAGAGCAGTTCTTTGATGCTAAATTTGGGAGCATGCAGAGTCATCTGTCAGTCATCACCACATCACGTTGATTAGGCCAAAAAACTTACAGATCTGCTTGCTTCTTTCCACCCTCTTGGTCATTGTATTCCTGTTGGCCACCTCCTTGTCTCACTGGGATCACCACCACACCTTGCCTGTGCTTCTCCGTGTTCTCCCCACCTCCTGTCTTGCTCACCTCTAGTCCATTTCTCACACCACAGCCAGGGTCCTCTTTCCAAACCACAAATCTGATGATGTTTCTGATCTGCTCAAGATTTTTCTGTGCTCCTCATTCCTCTAAGGATCAAGGTCAAACTCCTTCTGATGACCCTGCAGGATGGAGCCCTGCCTGCCTCCCCAGCTCCCTTTTCCTTCCTCCCCTGGCCTCTCTCCCTCCAGATGCTCACTTTCTCTCTGGTGCTCAAACAGAATCCCAAGCCAACATGGGCTGTTTTCTGTATATGGAAGATTCTCTCCTCCCATCCTTCCTGGCTGGATTTCAGTCTCAGTGTGGACATCATTTTCTCCGGGAAGGGTTTTCTGACACCCTTCTATATGCTCCTTTGGCAGGCATTCTCTGTCACTGCATTCCTGTCCTATCATGTAACATTACAATTGCCCATTTCTTGTTCCATAACTCTTACTAGACTGGAAGCTCTGTGAGGACAGGTCCATCACGCTCACTCTCATGTCTTCAACCATAACACAGCACCTAGCACACAGTAAGTGCCTTATAAATATTTTTTGAATGAGTTAATGAATTAGGAAATGATATGGCAACACATAAAACCATACATATATCAGTGCAAGTTATATTCTGCTTGCATATATGTGTGTCTAATTCAGAAAGTTATTTATTTGGTAGTGTAGCACATTTAAGTGAAAATGGTTCCAGTTTTAAACAAGTTAAAAACATTTCATTTGGGTTTTGATTCCATGAGTCACAGAACCTGAGCCAGTTTTCTGAGCGAACTGCTGTAACTCTGTTACGTGAGATGGAGTGGGGGAGAAGTGCTTTAAAAATAGCTGACCTGACCGGATATCCCTCTCGGTGGCCTGGGTTATGTAAAAGTATTTTGTGTTAAGCCAGTGACTCACAATGGCTCGCTGAGTTTTGAAAAGACTATTTGGGGTCCTTTTTCAGTGTTAAATACCTGCTTATAAATGGATCAGACTAAAACTCTCCTAGATAAAAGGATACAATGTCCAAATGTTACCACTTTCTAACTCCAGATACTTAAAAAGAATTCTGATGTTGGTACTAAAAGTGATTTTTTTTTTTTTTTTTACAAAGTCCTTTAAAAATTTAGTGAAGAAGCCAGGAATCCTCTAAAGAAGAGCTGCTAGATTTGGGTTTAACATACTTTTCTATTGGAGTAGAACAATCAGATACTATCTGGAGTTACTAACATTTATTTTAATTTTTTAAAAGTAGTAGTTTGGGGATTTTTTCTTCTAGCCCTCATAAAAACAAAACAGTGGGGGCTGCTGTTTGTCTGTTATGAACTACATTCTTGGGTACAGCTGACTGGACCAAAGCAGGCGAGTCCACTGTGCCATAACATGTCCTGACTCAACAGCTCTATCAAGACAGAGATGAAGTGATCAGCTGGACCAATCCTATTCTCTCTGGAGATATGGGGCATTAGATGCTTGGTAGTGGGAAGGGAAGCTGAGATAAACAGAAAGAAGGTAGAAGGCAGACACTCTGGAAGGAGAAGACGTGAATGAATAGAAACCATGAAGTGGAAGCTGAGTAGGCAGAAACCATGAGCTAGGACACACATGGGTTGGTTGTCTGGCGCAGGAATGGTAGAACTTCTACTGCACTGCTATAATTCCCACTGTTGAAGGGACAATGGGCTAATGAGGTCAATAAGCCTTCATATTCCTAAAATAACTTCCAATATCTATGAGATCTGCCTCAAGAACTAAATTCCTATTTATCCTATTGTTAAGGGTGTATACTTACAGAAAACTCAATTTCTTGGGTCTTTGCCACAACCTTCCTCCCCTACAAGAAACCCCATCCAGATATATATGTGCAAACCAGCTTGCAGAGCCATTTGAATCATACACAGCTCATCCCTGCTGCTGTACTTCTCCCCTGCCGTGACCAGGCCATCAAAGTCAATTTCTACTCAAAGGCATCCCTGGAGCAACCATTCTCCTCTTAGTTCGAAGTGTGTGATTATCAGCATCTCCCCACCCTCACCCTCCTCCTCCCTCCAATTTTCTGTTTGCAGAAGACCCAGTCCAGCAACTTGGTAAGTCAATATCCGAAAGGTTGCTGGAATCCAGATTCATGAAGGAGATGGAAAAATTACTCTATTATCCTGAGTAGGGTGCTTTAAACTCTTAAAGACAGTGTGTCTTCCTGCATACAAAGATAGAAGAAATGAATTACTGTTCATCATGTGTACTAAAAATACCTGGAAAATCTCTCATGAGTGAGGAGAAAACCATCGAAAGGAGCTGTTTCAACTAACTCTTTTCTTTTTTTTTTTTTTTTTTTTTTTT
>NW_012116599.1:6597465-6626023 GCF_000951035.1 Colobus angolensis palliatus | reverse complement strand
TTCTCAGATCTCAACCTCCGTGTTGGGAGATCCACTGCTCTCTTCAAAGTTGCCAGACAGAGTCGTACGCGCCTGCACAAGTCTCTGCTGCTTCCCCTGTTATTTTTTTAGCTGAGCCGAACTAACTCTTTTCTAACTGAATGTTCCAGGAAGCAGATCAGTGCCCTTATTAAAGAGTCCCAAGGGAGCTTGCTCACTCCTTCCACCACGTGAGGATACAATGAGAAAGTGCTATCTATGAATCAGGAAACAGGCCCTCACCAGACACCAAATCTGCTGGTGCCTTGATATTGTACTTCTCAGCCTCCAGAATTGTGAGAAATAAATGTCTGTTATGTATAAGGCACCCAATTTATGATGTTTTACTAGAGCAGTTTGAACAGACTAAGACCTTTTCTATTCTTCACCTGTCCTGAAACAAGAACATTGAATGTGATAGAATACCCCCTCAAAAACAGATGACCCACACTCTCCCTCATGCCATCCCAATCCGATTAACATCTACAGATGGTGGAGCCTGCTTACCCCCTTAATAAAACCAAACTCAGGATCCTCCAAGGTTGGCCTAAGGGAAGAACTTCCTTGTGAAAAGGACACTGGCTAAACTTTGTAACTCTAATTTCAGGTCAACCAAATTCAAACTTTTTGCTGCTCTCACCATTAGCTGCTCCCCACACTAGCCTGGCCTGGGGAGAGCAGAGATGGTGATGCCACTGTCAACACTGGCCTTGTGCATCAAGGGTGACAGCAGAATCTCCCCTTAATTCCCAGTGGGACACCGAAGACAACGATGTCATCATAAGCCTCATTATTGGACCGTCATCATCAACCACACCATCACAACAGCTGTTTGATTTTTATTTTCTTGGTTTCTTTGACTTCTCATTATGTAATGCGCCTTATCTCATTCAACAGTGCTGTGCTAGAGGGCATGATAGAAGCTTGAACGTATACAAAAGATCAAACCAAATCAAATGATCTCCTGTTCTCCAACCACCACCCTAAGGATGGTGGGGCAAATCTTTAGAAACAGAAGGAGTGACTAACACACAACCAGCTATTCTGGTTAACAAATTACAGTCCACTCCCGTGCGCTGAGTTCTCCTTCCCTGTAGGAGATGCTGACTCCTTCATTATCTGGACACTTCCAGTAGCCCATGGGGTCTGGAATTCCAGGTCCAAGAGGGACCTGGAGGTCAGTCGGAGGAGGTGTTTCTACATGAGAGTTCCAGGGGCCATTTGCATCAGAATGAACTGAGATGTTACAACTGCAGATTTCCAGGCCACACCAGACACTTACTGAGCCGGAATCCCTGGGGATTTTGCCAGGAAATCTGCATTTTCAAATAAGCTCCCTCTCATGCACACTAAAGTTTGAAAACCAGTAGTCTAAGGCTTTCCTTCTGAATTTCAGTTCTCTTTTTACTGCTTCCCTATTGACAAGGAATGTTTACTCTCTTCTGTAGGGATTACAATTACACCAAATAGCTACATGGTGACGGGAGTAGGGGAAAATCAGTGGACTATATAATAAATTAAATAGATATGCTCTTTACATATGAAGATGAACACACTATCTTTAACCTACATTTGCCATTGCTTTTTTAGTAGTAATGACTAACTTACCTATATTCAAGAGCAAGAACAATGTGTACAATTGCCCTTCTTCTCCTACAGCTAAAAGGTAACTGGTCCATATAGAGATTTTATCTGATCTTGGCATGTTGTCTAGCAGCACTGTGCACTCACACTTGGAGTAACTGCCAAAAGCCCTGTGTCAAAGCACCTCAAACCACCCATCCTTTGTTTGATCAGACCTTGCACTTGGCCAGAAACTTTTTGCTTTTAACAATTTGGCTGACTGAATCCACTACTAAGAAAAGAATTGCAACCTAATGTCAAAAGTCCAGTGAGGCAGCCATGCAAAGGAGGGGTCAAGAATGTGTACACAAGTTTAGAGAGAATTTTTCTAAAATGCACATAATGAAAAAAAGATGAGTCTTTCTATATACTTAAAATGCTCTATTTGGTTTATCTGGTTCGGGTATGAACTTTAAGGATAATCAAATTTTGTTGTTGTGTTTTATTAACTTGATACCTCACTATTTTATATTTTGAGTAATTTGAAACAGTAAAGTAACATTTTAAGTTATTGCTGGTGGAAAAGGAAACATGATCCCCAAAAAGTAAAAGGATATATTAATAAAGAAAGACTTGGAAATGAATACCAAAATGTAGTAGCATAGCAAAAATATTGACCAGGCCTTTCTTGGTAAAAAAAAAAAAAAAAGCAAGAATTATCACTTTTTGAGGGCCATCAATGAGCAAGGCAGAAGCTGAAATCAAGTTGGCACTCAGGGTCACCTAAGAAGGACTGATATTTCAATAGTTACCATTTCTTTTAGAGACTGATTGAGTCAATCTTAATTTTACTAGGGCTGACACTCATATGTCTGCAAAAGTTGAAGTGCCTCACAGTTTGCTGATAAGCAATAATTAACCAGCAACTCAGTCGTCACATTCCCTTGTCCATCTTGGGTAACTGCCAGATGAGCTTCCTAGCCAGGGTTCACCCAAGTGCACTTGCTGGTCTGCGTTTGTTGATCCTGAGGGTACTTCTCTCCTCACTTGTTCATATAAGAGGCTTCTTGGCTGAGGTAGAAGGTTGCTGACCCACCAGTTCTTCTGGCCAGACTATTGTCTGGATTCCTGATATCTTGCCAGGGTTTTGAGGTGGCAAGCAACAGAAATGATTTAGGCTAACACAGTGATCAAAAAGGAATTTGTTGGAATGACATGGGGGCAGCACATAGAAATTGAAGAAAAGTTAAATAAACACAATTCAGAAAAGAACAGCCCCAGGGCTATTGTGAGAATCAAGGTACAAGAACTGACAGAAAGTTTTTGCAAGGCACTGCTGTCAGGATGAATAACCTCCTTACACTCCCAGTTGAAAATTTAAATTCCTGGGAAAGGGCACTTGACTGGCTTGGCTTAGGTCCTGTGCCTGATCTGTTGACCAAAGGACTGACAAGCAAGGAGGAGAGGGTAGGTCTCTCAAGTGAAATTGACACGCTACCACCAGAAGGAGGAAAGAATCATTGTCAGGGGAAAGTAGCAGACATCCATGTCACTCTGTTTTCTGGTGTCCATGGCTTCCATAGACCTGCCTGTTGACTTTGGACATACGATCTCATCTTGGTTTGGAGCCCTTTTGGCCAAGTTTGGTAACTCCACCAAGTTTGAGTCAATCTTCTACCTGTATGCCCCCTAATGCCCGGTCTGACCTAAAGTCTTAAGTCAAATGTAATTCCAGTGAGCCCTCTGACTTATATTTTCCTCCTTTCCATCCACCACCTTGCTCTGGTCTCTGGTTCTGGTCCGCACTGTTCCTTGGGACTTTTACATATCCCTGAGCACCATTTCTTTTCTTTTTCTAATTTACTTTTCAAAATGGGAATGAATCATCCCTTAATTTTATTCTAACTCAGAGCTTGTTCCTCCTTCTCCCAGAGGCCCCAGAGTGAGAGTGTGGGAGGTCATCTCTTATGGGACATGGTTTGCTATGGTGGCCATGAAGAACATAATCATTTTCAATTTGCTTATAGAATGAGGAGCTACCATTCTGATTTTAGAAACAAAAAGTACTGTCCTTCTTGACTTTGAATAAACAGGAAAATTAGAGGTCAAAATGAGCTTATAACAACATAGAGCAGCCCACTCTATTTAGATCAATTCAATGATTTATACAACTGAAAAAGCATAGCAGTTTCATATGTAAAAACAAGTCTGACTGTGGGGAAGCTTCTCTAACTGCTGAAGGTGAACTTTATTAGAGCAGACTCCTAAGTAAATCATTTACAGTATGTTAGTAGATGTTAGAGCAGTTGGTATTAGTCTTCTGGTTTCATATCAGAACATATTAAACACATTGCAAATGTTAATTTGTGTAAATAAATAATTCTTGAATTGGATATATGTGTGCTAGCTCAAGAGGGGTTTTATTTATATTTTGTTTCAATAGAGGCAGATTAAAATTGTTAACACATTTTTCCCCAATACAAAATTGTGGGTGTTAAGGCTTTTATTGCAGGTCTGTTCTTTTTGTTTGTTTGTTTGTTTGTTTTCTTTGCATTATATTTGCTTCTGAGATAATAATATAGCTATTATATAATCTATTTCTGAGATTATAATGCACTATATTGTTTATCAAGCTACTGCTCAACTTGATATAAGGAAGTCAATTTAGTTTTAATTTTGATGCATGGTTTAAGCCAGATCAGCCTTTAAGAAACCTAGAAAAAAGTCTAATGGATTATGCGCAAACATCCCCTGCTGGGAGATCTTTAAAAACGAACGAGTGAATCAGGAAGGGATGGGATGAATAGAGTGGTCTAGAAAAAGAGGACAATATTCTTTGATGCACTGACTCAAAATTCTCTTCCAGTGAGTGAACGATCTAGAGCCAATCTGCGTGTTCTATGGTGTTCACGAATGGGAGGTCTCTGAACCCACCTCATTCCAGATTCACAGCTGTCGTGAGTGGGTGGAGGGGTACAGAAGGGGTGAGCTGATTGAGGCCAGAGTCTTTAAATCTGTCAAACATTTGGCTGACTCCTGAGCTATCACAAGGAAAATAACCAGTAAAGTCCATACTTATTTGTGGCCAAGATATTCCTTTGGTTCATTTTTGGTAAGAGCTGAGACAAATCAATGGGGAATCAGTAGGTTATTGTAAAAGTAATGCTGAGAAAATTGGCTATTTGGGGGAAATTTTTAAAATTTAGATCTTCAATTTATGGGAAATCATATTTTAGATTAAATAAGATAGATATATATCAAAATGTTAATTCTAGTTATATTTACAAGATAGAATTTAGGGTGATTTTATTTATGTTTTTGATCATTAGTATTAAAACTGTGTCTGTTATTTCAAAAGGAGAATTTTCAGTATAAAAAAATTATACCCATTACTCTAATTAATGATTCTACTATATATCCATTATTAAAAAATCAGATATGTAGGCAAAAATCATCATAGCCTTGTTAAATATATAAAAACTTTAGGTTAAATGATGGTATATAAACACCATAGGATATTATGCATTCATTTTTAAGGGATACTTACTGATGTGAGAAAATACAATATAATGTCAAAAAAGCCAGATACATAATACCATATGATCTCCCTTTTATACAAATACATCAAAATATTCTCACTGGTTATCCCCAGGTTCTAATATGAAGAGTTATTTTTGTTTTATAGTTTTTACTTTTATCTATGTATCTCAAATATTCACAAATGACGTGCATTACAGGAATAGTTAGGGAAAAAAAGATCCGTGTATAAAGAATAGTTATGTTCAATCTAATAATTAGTTGCAGTGGCTTCATTTTGAAACTTCACAAGGATTCATCCTCTGAAGGATATTTCAAGAGTTTCTGTAAAAGAGTGCATCCCACATAAGTGATCAGTAAATATGCACAAAATGAATTCACACTGCTGATCCTGATGCAGCCAAAAACACATTAATGGAATTTGAGGGAGGCTGTGTACCAAGGCTGGTTCCATGCCTTCTCTTTAAGATACATGTCAAAGAGTTCTACATTTTAAAGACAAGAAAGGCAGAAATTATTACTATTAAATGTTACCAGAAATATCTCTATACCAGGTATTTTATCTCTGTTAACAGGTATTTTCATGGGGGTATCTGGTAAAATCATCATAAAAGTGATGAAATCACTGGCTGATTTTTAGCGTCAGTATTTACACAGGATGGTGTAAGGTAAATACTCTGTTCATTTTTTAATCGGGATAGTCCTAAGGGAGGATGCCATTTCTGCTGATGTTTCAAATAATGTTATTAGAAAATACCAGCAGCAAAGAATGCACTGAATAATATTTTCAAAAACAAGGAACTCCTTAATGCATTCCAGGAAGTTGATACTAGGTCACAAAATAAAAGGAGAATGAAATGAGTATAAAAAACATTTGGACTATTGCTTTTCTGATATTGAATCTCATTCCTGTCTCAGTAATACTTGGCATTTGTGGAATGCTTGACTGTGTGCAAAATGTGCGATTGTATTATTTCGGGAGATAGGAGGGAAGATTTTATGTGCCACATTTTGTGATTCAGGAAACAGAACCTGAATTTTAATTTGAGTGGCCTTGGAATTTTAGTGACTTGCCCAAAACTGTCACAACAGTGTCTTTCTTCTGGACCACGATGAAGGGTTCTTACTGCTGCCGGGCACTGCCTCTTTTAGATCCCAGGGTGCCTCAGAGGTCCTTGCCTGCATGACTGCCCTTGTAGGGTGTGGGGATGCCGCTCATTCAGGTCACATGGGCTCTGAATGTTCCGTCTCTGAAAGGCCTGAGCAGGTCACAGCGAGTAGAAGCTCTGAACGGTTTCATGGGCACAGTCCCAGGCACAGACAGTACTCAATAAATCCACATCTCAGTCTTCTGCCTTTCTGCAACAATTAGAGAGCACTGGCACCTGCGTGGGACACGCAGTCTTGCTTCCAATCAGCTGGAACCTCATCTCATAAGATTTCAGAGGCTGCCCTGTTCTCAGTTTTTATTGCTTTTTGGAAAGGATTGCTGATCTGCTTTTGCGTAAGATGGCAAAATAAGAATCTAGTCCATGACTGTAAACCTTGAAGCACTGCTACTAATCGCTGACAAGGGCTTGATCTGGGGCATAAACTAGAAGACAGTAAAAGCACCGCCCAGTAACTCTACTTGTTGTTTTCTGAATTCATTACCAACATTTTTAAGCACTTTACTTTGAAGAGAAACTATGTTTTCAAGCCACTGAAATCTTACTATAATACTTCCTGGCTCTGTTGCACTTACACATTTGCTTAATATAATGCCTGCAAGTTCATTGTTCAGTACATTTATCAATCTTATTCCTCCTCTCAACTCTGGTCAAAGTTTGCTTTTCCATATTTACCTTGTTATAGCATGCATAATTTTACTATTATTCTCTGCATCTAAGCCCCTCACTTGGTTGCATACTCCATGAGGACAGAAGGGACCACATGAGTTTTATCTCCCTTTGCTCCCAGCGTGTAGCACTGTAACCATCACATAGTAAGATATGCAAAAGTATTTCCTGCATTGTTGAATGAATGAAACATTCAATATTTTGTCCCAAAAATAACGTTTTATTCTTCTGTCAAAGGATTAAAGAACTACTAATTCTTTATTGACTTTTTAGTTTTGGTATCTAATAAAATACCAAGTGTGGTGTTAAGAGCTGGAACCACAAAGATGGATGAGACTTGAAAATTATCTTCAAGGAGTTGAGTAAGGGAAGCAACGTGGAAATAGGTTAAACTATTTTTAGATTGCAGAGTCAAGTAATATTTCAGTAAATAAAAGTAATTAATTGATGCTTTTTTCAAGTCTCATGAGGCATTCATTGTTGATAACCAAAGCATTTTAAAACACAAATTTATCTCATATATTACTTAAGTACCTAAATGGTAAATACAGTGGCATCTGACAGTCATTTTTAATTATCTGGGAAGTTTTTGGTTGGAAAGGGCTGTGACCAGGCATGATGTCTCATGCCTGTAAACCCAGCCCTTTGAGAGGCTGAGGCCAGCATATCACTTGAGCCCAGGAGTTCAAGACTAGCCTGGGAAAAATAGAGAAACCCCTAGTCTACAGAAAACACAAAAATTAGCCAGGTGTGGTGGCATGCATCTGTAGTCCCAGCTACCTGGAAGGCTGAGGAGGGAGGATTGCTTGAGCCTGGGAGGTCGAGGCTGCAGCGAGCCCAGATTGCACCACTGCACTCTAGCCTGGGCCTCAGAGTGAGGCCCTGTCTCAAAATAATAATAATAATGATAAATAATGATAATTTTTTTAAAAAGGAAAAGGCTCTACCAAATATCCTTATAACCAGAAATCCCAATGATAAGCCCACTTTCTCCACTAACTTGATGAACATCACTGGATCAGTCTCTCACCTGTAAGTGAAGAATGACACCTGCACTTTGGGAGGCTGAGGTGGGCGGGTCACCTGAGGTTGGGAGTTCAACACTAGCCTGGCCAACATAGTGAAACCCCATCTCTACTAAAAATACAAAAAAAAAGTAGCTGGGTGTGGTGATGTGTGCCTGTAATCCCAGCTACTCGGGAGGCTGAGGCATGAGGATTGCTTGTACCTGGGAGGCAGAAGTTGCAATGAGCCGAGATGGTACCACTGCACTCTAGCCTGGGTGATAGTGACTCTGCTTCAAAAAAAAAAAAAAAGAAAAAGACATTACCTCATCGTCTAAATCAGACCTTTGGTAAGAAAGCATCTGCATACATAATCATTTAAAATATGAGTTTAATAAACGTCAGATTGTATGGAACCCTATACATAGTATACACAAATTTCTTTCTTTTTCCTTTCTTGTTTTTTTGTTTTTGAGACAGGCTGTCACTCTGTTGCCCAGGCTGGAGCCTTCACTCTGCAGGGCTCAAGCGATCCTCCTATCTCAGCCTCCCGAGTAGCTGGGACTACAGGCACGTGCCACCATGCCCGGCTAATTTTTAAATTTTTGGTAGAGAGAGGTCTTATTATATTACTCAGACTGATCTTGAACTCCTGGGCCTGGGTAATAGAGTAAACTTTTTGCCCTGGCCTCCCAAAGTGCTGAGATTCCGGGTGTGAGTCAGCATGCCCAGCCTGATTTTTTTTCCCTTCTTCACAATTTTATGAATAGAAGATTTGTTCTTACTGTGTATCTCAGCAACCTCAGCAAAATGTTCAATAAGAGGGCATTACTTAAATAACTTATGGTACCAATTCTACAATAAAGTTCTCTATAGACATTTAAAAATTGTATTTAGAAAAATAGGCCGGGCGCGGTGGCTCGAGCCTGTCATCCCAGCACTTTGGGAGGCCGAGGTGGGTGGATCACGAGTTCAGGAGATCGAGACCATCCTGGCTAACATGGTGAAATCCCGTCTCTCCTAAAAATACAAAAAAAATTAGCCAGGCGTGGTGGCGGGCGCCTGTAGTCCCAGCTACTCAGGAGGCTGAGTCAGGAGAATGGCGTGAACCCGAGAGGCGGAGCTTGCAGTGAGCCGAGATCACGCCACTGCACTTCAGCCTGGGCGACAGAGCAAGACTCCATCTCAAAAAATAAAATAAAATAAAATTTTCATCAGTCTGTGGTTAGGAGGAAAAAGCAGAGTGGGTAAAAAAAGTATCTGGAAGGAAACAGATCAACATGTTAGCAGTAATCCTCTTTGGGTAATATGATTATAAATAGTTTTAATTTTTATGTTTCTTTTCATACTTGCAGGCATTTTCCAAATTTTGTACAACACATTTAACTGTTTTTAAAAAGCCAGCATGCAAATTCTTTGGCTTTCCCAATATTAGCATAAACAAACAGCATAAAATTATCCTATCATCCTGGTTCAACAAAGAAAATAAATATCTGGCCTTGTTGCCTTGGGTCTCTCCAGACAAACTTCGTCATTTGATACAGAGAAAGAAGATTGCAGATTTTTCAACTTCCCACTTGTGGAACTTTTTCCTTGAGAAGTTCATGTAACAACAAAAATATCCTGGTGGGAAAAAAAAGTCCAAGGACCTGACTGTTTTGTCTACGTAACGACAAATCTCTCCAAGTTTCTAAGTACACTTGAATTCATTTTTAAACACTGGGGTCACTTCTCTAAGAAACCAGTTTGGAGAGATAATCTAATTAACAAGCGTGGATCTTAAAGATTAAAAATGGAAAACTCTTAACTTACCCTAAAACTACTACTAGAAAAATAAGAGATTTTTATATGGCTGTGTTTCAAATAGCTCTGAAGGTTACAAGTTTTAAAGTCATGATCTCACTGCAATAATTAATACCAAAATGCTGAGAATATAAAATATTCTTTAAATATACATGTGTGTGCAAATTTATAGGTACACACTCATATCACACATATACAATACCAACCATGGTATGTGGTAATATTTATTTTTATACCCTAGAAAAATTCAAGAAACATTTTTGATAGTCTGATATTGTATGTACTAAGCACTAGAAGTGGGGTGGATTTTTAACCTTTCATATGTACATAAATGATTATCAAATTAATGGCACCAAATCAATTAACCGGGACAGACTGAGCAATTGCCATGTTGATGTAGACTGGTTCTCTTCTTCTGAGGAGCTTCTCACTACTTCCAGGTCCTGAACTGGGTTTCATCTTTCTCTGTGCTAAAGTCCTCTCTGGCCTGGTCCTGTGTCAGCTGGGATAAGGGCTCTTGGGCCTAGCATGGCATTCTTGCTCTGGGCTAAGGTCCCCTCTGGCCTGGTCCTGTGTCAGGTGGGATAAGGGCTCTTGGGCCTAGCTAGGCATTCTTCCTCTGGGCTGCACAGCCACATTTGGCAAATTCACACCCATCCCAGTGAGACTGAGGAGAGACGGGCAGAGATATGTCAACAGGAATGAAAGAAGAATGTTTCCATCACACCATTTTATATGTGGGCTCATTCCCAAACCACACTGTGATTTCATTACTAATGCATATATTTTGGGAATAGCATAAAAACACTGCATTATATCTCCTTTGCTAAAATTTTGATTTGTTAAAGGTAAACATTACAATTATACCACAGACAGCCACGTAGAGGCCTGTGGACTTACTGCACCCTATTCATCCAGCAATGCTCAGTCCTCAATTAGCATAACCACGACAGACCCACCTCCTTTGTTGTACCCTAACTCCCTGTGTCTCATCCTCCACCTCACCTGTAGCAAAATACTCAGCATATTCCTTCAGGGCCAGGAGTTCCCTTTGTGGTCAGTAAATACGCTTAGCTTTTAAAATTTCATGTTATTTCTTTATTTCAAAAGCTCTGTTGGTCTTGGTTTATTTTATTTTATATTTTATTTTATTTTTTGAGACAGAGTCTCGCTCTGTTGCCCAGGCTGGAGTGCAGTGGCGCAATCTTGGCTCACTGCAAAATCCACCTCCCAGGTTCAAGTGATTCTCCTGCCTCAGCCTCCTAAGTAGCTGGGGTTACAGGCACCCACCACCGCGCCCGGCTAATTTTGTATTTTTAGTAGAGATGGGGTGTCACCATTTTGGCCCAGCTAGTTTCGAACTCCTGACCTCAGGTGATCCACCAACTTTGGCCTCCCAAAGTGCTGGAATTACAGGGGTAAGCCACTGTGCCTGGCCTGGTTTTATTCTTTGACAACACAGGAGTGGTAAAATTGGAAGTGTCTGGCCTCTCTCCACCTCTGAGAGGCCCTGTCCTGGACCACATCCCTCAGTGCTTCACAAGGTTGTCACCATGTCCAGCCTCAGTCTGCTTCCCTGACCACCTCTACCTAATGTTAAAAAGTCTCCTTCTTCATCACCACATCCCATCCTCTCCTGCAGCACCACAATCTGATGTTACACATTTGTCTGTTCACTGGGCTGCTGCCTTCTAACTCCATCATGGCTGGGGATTCAGACTGGTTTGTTCACCAATGAGTCCCAGCACCTAGCCCAGTGCCTATGTCTTCTATCCTAGGGTCTGGCATTGAAGAGTAATGATAAGAACATAATAGTCGCTAGGCCAGGTGCAGGGGCTCATGCCTGTAATCCCAACACTTCGGGAGGCCAAGGCAGGCAGATCACTTTGGGTCAGGAGTTCAAGACCAGCCTGGCCAACATGATGAGACCCCTTCTCTTCTAAAAATACAAAAATTAGCCAGGCGTAGTGGCAGGTGCCTGTAATCCCAGCTACTTGGGAGGCTGAGGCAGGAGGATCGCTTGAACCTGGGAGGTGGAGGTTACAGTGAGCCGAGATTGTGCCACTGCACTCCAACCTGGGTGACAGAGCAAGACTCCATCTCAAAATAATAATAATAATAGCTAGACTAAAAACGCTGGATACACATTCTGTATCAGGCGCTATATGGAGCACTTTCGTCTGCTATAACTACGTTGTCATCATTTTCGGATAAGAGAAACAGAGACCTTTTTGGAATTTACTTGGCCAATGTAATACTAAACCTCTTACCCTGTCTGGATGCTAAAGATAATTTGGTTTCTAGTTTAAAATGAAAGGCAAGGTGTGGTGTGTTGGTTTTCAATATATTTCCCTTGCTCCATTCCTTTTTCCAATTGTTTTCTGTTTTGTGATGTGTTTTCAAGTTTTCCTGTACATAACTTACAAAATTACAATGTTCATCAAATTACAATGCTAATTTGTATAGCTTTAACCATTGCAGCCAAGGCCAACTATCTTAATTTTCTGGAGAAAAAGATGCACAGATATTTAGGCACAACTCAGCCTGATTTTTTGCCTTCAATTAAAGTGTTTCATTTTGACAAGTATTTATTTCTTATGGGAAATAACCAGATAAAGTCTATTCTCTCCACAGAATGACATGATGGACTGTATCTCACCTCCTCTCCTCTGGATGCCACTTACATAGACCCATGCTGTCCAGGACAGTGGCTACATATGGCTATAGATGCCTGAAAATGTGGCTCATTTGAATTGAGATGTTCTGTAAGTTCAAAATACACATCAGACCTTGAAGACTTTATAGGAAAAAAAAGTTTGTAAAATATCTCCTTAATGTTTACAATAGTGATTACGTATTAAAATGATAATATGACAGATGTATTGGTATAAATAAAACATATTAAAATTAGTTTCACCCATCTCTATTTTTTAATGTGGCTACTAGAAAATATTAAATTTAAAATAATATATCAGGCTTGTAGTCATGGCTCACATTATATATCTATTGTATAGCATGGACATAGATATTTACCTGAAGTTTTGTAGGTGTGTGGAAAACTGTTGCACTAACATAATTTAATTTAGTCTGGGTTAGGAAACAGACCTGAAACCGGAGGCCCTAATTAGCATTTACATGAGGAACACCTGGAAGAATGGAACGGCTGACATGGCTACTTTGAGAAAACCACAGCCAGGGACTACATTTTGGGAGATCAAGGTGGAACCTGGAGTAAGGTGCTTTCTTACTAGATTTGTACTTATTTCGTCACCATAAAGTGAAGCTTCTGTCTAATCTTTTTTGCTAAGAAGAGCAAAGAGTTTTCTGTTGTATTGAAAGGTTTTCATTAATAGTTCCTAATTCCCACTGATGTCTAACACTGAGAATCTTTATTATAGAAATGACATTAAAACTAACATTTTAAACTGTGATTGTCACAGGTTAAGTTTACCCACTGAGCTTCCTTTACTTCATTTAGTAGCTTTGCTTGAACTCATTTTTTTCAGTTAAAGAGCTTCTTTATGTTTGTAATAAATCTTGAGACAACGGGCAGAATGTTACGGACTGAAAGTTTCTGTCCCTCTAAATTCCTAGGTTGAAGCTGCAGCCGAGGGTAATGGTCTTTGGAAGTGAGGCCTCTGAAGGTAATCAGGTTTAGATGAAGTCAGGAGGCTGAGGTCTTCATGATGGGATTTGTGCCCTTATCAGAAGAAACCAGGCCAGGTGCCGTGCCTCATGCCTGTAATCCCAGCCCTTTGGGAGGCAGAGGCGGGTGGATTACTTGAGGTCAGGAGTTTAAGACCATCCTGGCCAACATGGTGAAACCCCATCTCTACTAAAAATACAAAATTTAGCTGGGTGTGGTGGCCTGTGCCTGAAGTCCCAGCTACTGGAAAGGCTGAGGCAGGAGAATTGCTTGAATCCAGGAGGCAGAGGTTGCAGCGAGCCAAGATAGTGCCACTGCACTTTAGCCTGGGCAACAGAGCAAGACTCCATCAAAGAAGAGGAAGAAGGAAGAAGAAGAAAGAATAAAGAAGAAGAAAGAAGAAGAAAGAAGAAAGAAGAAGAAAGGAGAAGAAAGAAGAAGAAAGGAGAAGAAAGAAGAAAGGAGAAGAAAGAAGAAGAAAAGAGAAGAAAGAAGAAGAAAAGAGAAGAAAGAAGAAGAAAGGAGAAGGAGACGAAGAAGAAAGAAAGAAGAAACCAGAGCAGTAGCTCGCTCACTCTCTTTCTCCCTATCCACCCACTCCAACTACCATGTGAGGATATAAGGAGAAGTCAGCAGTCCGCAAGCCAGAAAAAGGGCCCTTACCAGCACCCAGACATTTTGTTACCATAGGTAGCCAGTCAGGCATGAGCAGGGCAGGAGAGGGCCCCTGCCTCATCAGGAATGTCAGGCAACTATCATATGATGGTCAGGCGGTTGTTGAACAGGCTTTGTAAAATAATAATTGGTTGCAGCCAGTGCCAGGGAAAGGAAGTCGCCCAAGAAATGAAAACACCTGAAGGTGGTGAGCAGCATCTTCCCGGTAAGATCTCAGGAATTGGGAAAGTGGGCTCAAGCATGCACATTAAGAGGCAAAATGGCGGAGTTTAACTGGTATACGACCTTCCAGGGACATTCCACCGGTAAAGGAAGAACGCCTCAAGTGAAGAGGCATACAACGCCAGTGAACACACTGCGCATGCTCCCCTCTGAAGCGCTGACAGGTCACTGCACATGCGGACAGCCCATCCCAAAGGAAGAATCACGAGCGAAGGGACCCTAGACCCCAGAAGTATGCCAATGTATAAAACCCTAAGTTAAAGGTGAAACGAGGCACTTGCCTTTCAAGTTGCCCGCTTGGCCCTCTTCCAAGTGTACTTTGCTTCCTTTCATTCCTGCTTTAAAGCTTTCTAATAAACTTTCACACCTGCTCTAAAACTTGCCCTGGTTTGTCATGGGCTCCCAAGTGCCTAGGCCATGCCTTACGACTGCTGCCCTTACCATTTGTCATATGAAGACACTTGACTACATACGGCTTTAGAAATAAAATCACCCTCATAACTACCAAAAAAAAGAAAAGAAAAGAAAGAAACTTGCCCTGGTCTGTCCTTCTGCCTTCTGCCCCTCAGTTGAATTCTTTCTTCTGAGGAGGCAAGAATTGAAGTTTCTGGAGACCCACACGGATTCACCACCAGTAACAATTTGGGACCCTGATCTTGGACTTTCCAGCCTCCAGAACTGTGAGAAATAAGTGCCTGTTTAAGCCACTCAGTCTACGGTATTTTGTGATGGCAGCCCAAGCCGACTAAGACAGATGCCAACAGCTTCATTCCAGAAAACAACGCACATGTGGATTTTGCTCCGTCATACACATCAGTTATTTAAGATCTCAACTTTCCTGTTTAGAGGTGTCAGTAAACATATGGCCATAGTGTACATGTCTTAGGTGGACTCTCACAGGCGCCCACTCCTGTGTTAGCTACATTTATACACTGAGCATGGCATAGGAATTTACGTACGCTATCTCAAAGTGTGTGAATCTACATACATAAAGTTCAGAACAGGCAGAACCAAAATATAGCACTTGGAATAAATATTTAGATGATAAAGACATTTTAAAAAGGAAGGAAATGATTATTTGTCTTCCTTATGCAATTCCTTAGGCAAATTCCTTCCAATTTGCCTTCCTGAACTTATGTCAGATTCTAGTTTCAGGGAAAAGAAAGGGGATTGTGGCTGAGACAGATGCAAGGGTGACTTCTGGGTGCTAGCAGTGTGCTGTTCCTTGACCCGAATGGTCTTTATGTGGGTATTCAGCTAATAAGCCATTAAATGCTACATTTGTTAATTCACTGTTCCATATTTATTCCATATTTAATAATAGTATACAATTTAAGAAGAGCCATTTTGACTAGATTTTATCCCACAGCAATACAAGGATGGTTAAATATTTTTAAAATAAATTAATTTGCTCCCTTGACTGACTAAAGAGTATATGATTTTTCTTAAAATAGATACAGATGAAATAAATGATAACATTAACATCCAGTCATTAAGTAGAATGATGACAGTAATATTAGGGAGTGAAACTCCCTAAACTGATGAGAATTATTAAAACTCTATAGAAAAATTCTTAATAAAAATATTAAAAATATTTCCTTTAACTTCAGTAATGAGACAAAAATATATAGTATTACTGCTTTTATTTAGCATTGCCCTGAAGTGCTGGTGACATGGCTTGGCTGTGTCCCCACCCAAATCTCATCTTGAATTGTAGCTCCCATAATTCCCATGTGTTGTGGGAGGGACTTGGTGGGAGATAGTTGAATCATGGGGCGGTTTCTTGTGGTAGTGAATAAGGCTCATGAGAGCTGATGTTTTTATAAGGGGTTTTCCCTTTCACTTGGCTCTCTTTCCCTCTTGCCTGCCACCATGTAAGATGTCCCTTGTTCTTTTGCCATGATTGTGAGACCTCCCCAGCCACGTGGAACTGTGAGTCCATTAAATCTCTTTTTCTTCATAAATTACCGAGTCTCGGGTATGTCATTATCAGCAGCATGAAAACAGACTAATACAGCTGGTCAGCACAGTAATACAAGGGAAAAAAGGCAGAAAGCTTAGAAAGGAAGGAAAACTAATTATTCACTGACAATGTGATTAGTTACATAAAAAAACTAAGAGTATCTACAAACTGTTAGAAATAATAAGAAAATTCAATAAGATTGCCTGATCCAACATCAAAAATTAAAAAAATCAGTAGCATATATGTGCACCATCCATGTGTTTATACTTCAACAAGCAGTCATCCTACCTGTATGTTCAGTGCAATACCAATTAACATCCCACAGGAATCTTTGATGGATCTTTGATGTGCAGATGCTAAAACTCAGCCAGAAGAGCAAAGAGGAGAGAATATCTGTCATAAATTTAAAGAATAGTAATAACAGGGATAGCGGTTCTATCTTCTACTTGTCCTACCAGATATAGATTTAATATAAACATAGTGATCAGAAACAGTGTGGTATTGGTGAAGGGCCAAAAAAAAATTGGACCAATGGAATAGAGACTTTACAGATAGACCCACATATAAATGGTATGCATGTTTGCAGCTATAACACTGCAAAACTTTGAAGGAAAGAATATACTATTTGATTTAAAATGCTGGGACAATTTGTCATCTACATGGAAAAAGATAAAAGTAGATCTCCTAAGCAGAAAATAATTCCAGGATTAAGAGATCTAACTGGAAAAGAGTTAAACTATGAAACTTTTTTTTAAATGTAGGAGAACATTCCTATAATCCCAGGGAAAGAAAAAAAATTTTTGACAAGGTACAAAAGACAAAATGCCAAAAAAAAAATCAGTTTGAGATTATAGTGAAAACAGTATTATATATGAAAGCACTAACTCAAAGATAAACCAAAGATTGGAATAAAATATTTGCTATATACTTTAATGACAAAAATTTTGTATCCAAATATATAAATAACTTCTAATTAATTAGCAACAAAAAGGCAAAGTTCACAATAGATAAACAGGCAGAAAGTTGTACTATGCAGTTCACACTGAGGGAAATATAAATGACCAAGTAAAATACGAAAAACTTTACAAACTTACTAGTCAAAACAAGATCTCATTTCACACCATTAACATCTAAGCAAACCAAGCTTTGCTGAACATACAGGGAAGCAAGCTTTGCTGAAGATATAGGGAAACAGGCACTCTGGTACATTGTTGGCACAACCCTTTTGCAGATGAATTTGTCAATTCCTAATATATTTAAATTTGTTTTCTCTATGAACCACTTAGGAATTCAAATTCTAGTTGTCACAATGGTGCATATACCAAAATATGCCTTGCAACTTTATTTATTTTTTTTTTTAATTTTTTTTTTATTTTTTTTTTTAATTTTATTTTTTTATTATACTTTAAGTTCTAGGGTACATGTGCATAACGTGCAGGTTTGTTACATATGTATACTTGTGCCATGTTGGTGTGCTGCACCCATCAACTCGTCAGCACCCATCAATTCATCATTTATATCAGGTATAACTCCCCAATGCAATCCCTCCCCCCTCCCCCCTCCCCATGATAGGCCCAGTGTGTGATGTTCCCCTTCCTGAGTCCAAGTGATCTCATTGTTCAGTTCCCACCTATGAGTGAGAACAGCCTTGCAACTTTATAAAATGAAAATATAAAAACAAGCTTACTATGTTTAGGAAGATGGAAAAATAAACCATACCTTATATAGCTGGATACTAAATACTACAAATACATTGTATCTATATGTACCAACATGGATAAAATTCAAAAACATAATATGGAGTGATAAAAAATAAGCTCCAATAGATATGTATAATGTGATACTATTTATTACATCTGAAAGACCACAAAACAGTAATTATTTTTTACGGAACACACACACACACACACATACACACAAAATACAAAACTGTGCAGGGAAATTACATACATAAACTTTTTGGGATAAAAGAGGGAGTAAATCATGTGTGTATGACTTTCTGTATTCAGATTTTTTTTTTCTTAAAGGTAGAAATCTGAGAACAAACAAGTCAAAGTATATTAATACTTGCTTAATCTCAGGGATAGATAAATTGGTGTCTGTTCCATTACTTTTTGTTTTCTAATTTAACTGAAAGTGCTTAAATTTGAAAATGAAGTCTGGCGAGAAAGCATCCTCCCCAAATGCAGGTGTTTTTCAGCTTTTGGTATTTGCTTCTCATATTGCTGCCCTGTCTGGAACGCTAAGGCAAGAAGAAGGATAAACCATGATATCTTAATGTGTGAACATCACCTTATCCAGAAGTCAGAGACGGGGCTTTCTCTACCTCCACTCCCAGGTCTGTTGCCTGAGACAACAACAAGGTGACTCCCTGTCTCAAGTGGGTGAGCTGGGTCCTGACAGCTATAAAACCTGGGGATGCGCTGGGCAGCCAGCCTGGAGCTGGATGCCTGTGCAAAGCAGCAGAGGTATTTCATTCTGGGCACATCAGTACAAATTGTGTGGGTGGACAGTTCCACCCCGTCTAAACAAACTTAGCATGTAGAGTCAACACCACTGCTATTTCCCTGTTTTAAGAAACGCTAAAGTAAAACTGAAGAAATTAGAGCGAAACACATCCTTAACTAGAGTAGAACAAAAATAATAAAATATAATGGCTCCAAAGTTACATTTAGCTCTCACTTATACATTGTTTGGCCCATGCTATGTTTTTGTAAAGTTTTGGCTTATTGCTAATATTTAGAATTTGGGAAGTTTCTAATAAACACTGGATTCCCAACTTCTCTCTTGAAGTGATTCTGGCACAACTGGGCTTGACTTCTAGCATGCTAACAACTAGGCTCTGAAGATTGTCCCTTACCCCATTGCCTTGCTCTTTACTTCACCTGCTGGCCCCACTGGGGTTTCAACTCTCTCATTTTACAGATGAGAAAACTGAGGCTCAGAGTGGTCAACAGCCTTGCTCAACAGCAGAGTTTCTCTGTGAAGGAAGCCATGTTGGTGCACGTTGCCCGATTATCAGTGAATGCTGTGATTCCTTTTTCTACAAGATGAAGGCACATTTCATTATTTTACTGGCATATTTTCTCTCTAACCCAGCAGGTACACTGGAAATGATAATCCTGAAAACTTTTTAATGAAAGACTTATTTCAACTGATGAGAAAAACAATACAAATGGATTAACTTCAGCAAGAAGTCACCAAGATGTGGCCGAACTCAAAACAGTAAAGTTTACATGTAAAAATAATAAAGGAATATAACAACAGAATTGAAAAATGGTGTAATTAGAGTTTGCATGGTCCCCAAGCATTACTTTTTCAGACTGATCCTTACACAAGTACAATTCTTCCACCCCTTCCCGATCTCATTCCTCTTCTTCTAAATTCAGAAACATGTGCAAACCCTGCTCTGGATCTCTTCTCCAGGCTTCCCCACAACATACATTTCCTTTAGGATTTTGCTTTTTTGGATTTATTTGTCCTGTTTCAAGCTGGTAGATAATCTCCACTGACTTGAATGAGTTTTATCTATCGTGCCCAGCAGCATTTAAATACCTGGGCTGGAAATTCCTAATCTATGCAAAGTGCATTTTTGTTAGAACCAGCTACATAAAGAGATTACATGGATCACAAATATCCTTTAGAATGTGAAATAGTGAATAACCTAAATGTAAAATGATAGGGAAATGGTTCAATTAACTTTGGCATATTGTGAAAAACTATGCAACAAAGCAAAAAGAAAAACAAGAAGATCTTAAATACTGACACGGACTGGTCTACAGGTTGCAAAGGAATACAGCACAGTATCATTTGTGTTAAAAAGCCAACAAAACATATATAGTTTGTGGGTTCATATATGTGTGTGTAAATGCATGGAAAGTGTTTGGAAAACAACATGAAAGTGGTGAAAGTCGATACCTCTTGGAAGATAGGGAAATGGGGAGAGGCATGGGGGTGTCAGAGAGGGCTTTAGTTTCACCTGTACTGTCTGCAATGTCTTCATTTAATTTAAATAGGAGAAACTTGGATTATATGTGACCATAGGTTCTAAAATTCTTTGCATGTAACATATATAAATATTTCTGTGACCGTTAATTTCCAATCATTATCTCAATGATAACATTTGTAAAAACATCTGCTCATCCTTGGAAATGAAATTTCCTATGCCACGTTATCACCCAAATCAACTTTTTAAAGTGTAAAAATAACACAAAGCATCTGAAAAGTTAAAGTTTACTTTCACAAGGTAAAATCAAGTGCACACATGGATGGTGCACAGAAATGCTACTGATTTTTTTAATTTTTGATGTTGGCTCAAGCAATCTTATTGAATTTTCTTATTATTTCTAACAGTTTGTAGATACTCTCAGTTTTTTTATGTAACTAAGCACATTGTCAGTGAATAACTAGTTTTTCTTCCTTTCTAATCAAGTAAAGTTTACTTTCACAAGGTAAAATCAACGACCTGCTCTAGGAGGCACAATCGTTTCCAGGACAATCAATTTCTCTTTAATGGCAAAGAATAAGTAATATGGGGCAGATTTAAATAAATCCGGTTTCACTCAAATTCCAAGTCAAAAATCAAATCAAAGTGAGAGATTGCTTAACTGATTCTAACCTGAGTTCGATTTCTAAGGTGCTCTTAATTTTGCAGTGATAGCGTTTGCTTTTCCCAGCAATAGTAAAGGAAAACTGGAGGGCAAGTTTTGCAAGGAAGAAACTGAGCCTCAGAGAGGTCTGGGTTTAGTGCGAGGTCCCGGCTAGGAAGAGGCAGCTGGGACTCCCTGCAGGTGTCTCCTGCCAGCCCTCTGTGCGCTCGGCCAAGCTGCTTGATTTGATTCACCAGCGTGACACCGTGCATCTCCACATCCTGTGTTCTCACGTATCACCCCTGGCGATTACCTATGCGTCTATTTTTTAATTTACTGACCTCTGGAGGCCTGTCCCCGCCATCTCTGACTCCTAGGCACTGGACAAACCCCCTCCTCGCCTCTTCCCCCAGCTCTGCGCATTCCACCTGTTCCGGGGCATCCCCGCTTGCTTGCTCCCTTCCGCACGCTGCCTGTCCCGGGACCTGCGTGAAGCCCGCAGCCCCGCCACTAGTCCGGCAGGCGCTACACTACTGCGCCGCTGCGGGTGGGGCCAGCGTGTCCCCCGGACGCGGGGAGGGGGGATGAAAGTGAGGGGTGGGGCTCGCGCAGCCCCCACTCACCTTGCTGACCGTGGGCGCCGCGGCCAGGAGCACCAGCAGGAGCTGCAGCAGGAGCACCTGCGATCTGGGCGCCGTCCGGGTGCTCATGGTGGGCGCGCGCTCAGAGCCCGGGCGAGTCCGGGGACTCGCAAGCTCTCAGGCCACCGCGTCTCCTGCGCAGCGCGGCTCGGGGAGCCCGGCTGGAAAGCTCGCCTCGCCACTCGGCCGGGGCGGGTTTTGTAGGGCTCGGTCGCACGGTTCGTCCCTCCCCACCCAGGCTTTTTGGTTGTGGCTCCAAGGGAGGGAAGAAGTGGCTCAGGTCCCGCCCTCGTACCCCCCTCCCTCCCAACTTACCAGGCAGTGTCCCTTCCACCCGGGCATCGTGCCCAGGAGGCGAGAAAGGGCTGGGCGCCTGCGGGGCAGGTGGGCGCGGATCCAGGGTGAGGGGTTAAGGAGGTGATGCTCCCAAAGTTCGGGGGCCCAGGCGGGGAAGTGGGGTGCGGGTCCGAGGTGGGGAGTTTGGGGGTGTGCGGTGGGGAGGTGGCTGCGCAGGGTGGAGGGAGTGGCCAGCGGCCCTGCCCAGATTAAGCGGGAGGCGCGCCCGGCGTCTGCACTCAGGAGGCCCTGCTCGCTCCTCGCGCCCGCGGCGGTCCGCGTTCCCCGCCTCCAGCCCGCCTCCAACTTGCAGCCGCCGGGCTTGGCTGCGAGAGTGCCGCGAAGAGGCAGCTGGGCGCGGGTGGATTGGGGCTGGAGGTGCGCGTCCCGTGGGCGGGCAAGGCGGCAGCTCCAGGCGCTACGGGCGTCCCCACAGGTAAGGCTCCCATAGTTGGGGCAACCGCTGTCCCGGGGCCCCTGAACCTGCCTGGGAGGGGCAGTGGAGGAAGCGTGGCATTCAAGGGGTGGTGGCGGGCCCGGCTGGAGAGTTGTGGCCCGGGGGTCACCAGAGGAGAGCTCGTCTGGCTCCTGGGCTTGTCTGCCTGGGCTTTAAACTGGGTGCTGTGTGTTTTGATTAATTTGGAGGCTCGAGTTACCGGCCTGGCAGTCGGGGCACTCCAAAATGCCAAGAGAAAGAGGCAGCTGAGGAGAAAGAGAAAGCCCATCTTATTCTCCGCTGAGTTGAACTGCTTTTCAGGCCAAATCTTATCTGCGGAAATGCAGGGCAAAACAAGACCCAGCTCTGGTCAGGGTGCGCTCTTCCTGGGGGTGGCCTGGGATGCAAATGTGCCAGGGCACCGTCCTCCAGCAGGCTCTCGCTGTTTCCTGTGCTACGGACCACACTGGCTCTGATAAAGCAATTAGACTCCTTCTCTGAAGAATGCTGTGAAATGCGTAAAATATAATTAAATCAGAATCAGTTTTATTGGAATGCGATTATGGAAGCCCTCAAGTCGTGATACAGTAACTAACATAGGTGTATCATGATTATTGCATTAAATAGCTAGATTTAACAGCAGGTCAATTAAGCAACTGTAATATCAAAGTAGTGATGACCGCAAATGGTATTTTGAGATAATAGCCCAAACTGAAACGTGACATGAAAATACCAGTGGGTGCAAACTGTCAAGAACCGCCAATACTACTGTGGTCTGTTGCCTATGCTCATAAGGGAGGACGTGTTGAACTTCTGTGACATGTTACTAAAAATAAAGATGCAACTTATTTTCCTATGTAAGTTTCCTATACAGATCACCTGAATTCCATCCTCAGGTTAAGAATCTTTGCTTTGGAACAGTGTTGCTGATATTTGCTGCAGCTGGTTTCAGACAGCAAGTATGATCTATGCAGTTGGTTACTGATTGTAGGGAACCACTTTCTTGCAGTTAAACTTGGGGTCTATTGGTATCTTAACCTTTGTAGCCATGCAAGTAGGCAAAACCTTAACAGTGAATGAAGACACTCCTCCGTTCCTTTTGTTTTGACTATAGTGTGAATCTTACTGTCTTCTTTCTGTCTTTTATGCCAGTGATTCTCAAGTATGGTTGAGCATTAGAATCTTTGGGAGGATCAAAAAATGTTGATACCCAGACCATTCCAAGCCAATTTTAGCAGACTCTAGCTGTTTTACAATTTCCTGTACATTGCCATGCACAATCAAGTTTGAGAGCTCCTGTTTTCATACACATGTTGAATTAGGATATATTCTTAATAGAATAATAAAAAGCACATATATTAAACTCTTCATTACAACTTGGGAACACTGCGGAATTTATGACCATATCGCAGATGTTGCAGTGTGGTATGCAGTAGCTTCTTTCCATTGGTAGGGAAGGTTCTGGAAACTTCTGCCACTCTTGTGGAATGAAACAGCATGTGTTCTGTTGATGAAGTGACAATGTCCAAGAGTTCTGAGAGTCACATGATTATATTTCACAAACTGATAATATTTATTTTAAAAAGTACAAACAAAAACGTCTCAATGCTAATGTTAAATACTTCTTCTCTTTGCCAAATTCCAGAAGATTCCTCAATTTGAATTTTAATTGCCTTTTCCTGAAACGAGGTCATTTTGTTGGAGGACTAGACTTGGTTTTATCAGCTTTGGAACAGGAGGTAGCAGTCAACTGCAAGTCATTTCTGATCCAGATTCAGAGCCGGAAAGAAACTTGTGATGTAAATACAGCAAGAAAGAGGCAATGCTGGAGAGCTTGACCTCTGGAGTAGGCTGGAGTTCTGAGTCTTTTCCATACTTACTAGTGTGACCTAACCTCTCTGGGCTGGAGTCTTCCCTTCTATAAAATAGACATACTCACCATACCTACCTCAAGGAGTTGTTGGAGTCTAATAAGCTAGCAAAAACCCTTCGTGCAGGATCTTCACACAATAGTCACCTAGTGAAATTTGATTTTTTTTTTTTTTTGTACAAAGGAAAATAGGTTGCCTTGATAAGAAATGGTGGCACGTGGTAGAGATGCTCTTCTGAACTCAGTACTAAAACAGCAGGAGGCAAGCATAGCTCATGAACTCCCTTGAGGTTAATACACTTCCAAGGCCTCTAGAACCTTGCCTTGGCATCCCTTGGGGCCAGCAGCATTGGCATCCCTGGGAGCTTGTTGGAAATGTAGAGTCTTAGGTCTCAGTCTGGATCCACTGAATCAGATCCCACATTCACCAGGATCTGCAGGCAATTCATATGCACCTGGTACTTGAAACGCTGAGAAGCTGCTTATCTAAAAGCCATATTTAACCACTCATTCCCCACCTGCTACCTTTAGAACAATGTTTGACTGGCTCACCAGGTGGTGGTAATTAACTGGAAGTCTTGATTGTTAAGCAATTGTCTTTGGGTCAGGAGACTTGATTTTTCAGTTGGTTCTTAAATGTAAAACAGAGGAAAGGAGGATGGTTCTTTTTGTACATTCAAAGGACATAGAAGTCTCTATTTTTTACTTTGATGCCGTGTAGGGGTTTTAAACAAAATGAGTGGTTATTGTCTTTGACAAGTCCTGTATAATTTGTAATCACAGTATCATGTCCGTTTTCTGTACAATGTTTAAATAGTTGTGTCTGCTTCATTTCAATGTAAGCCCCATTAGGACGGGGGCCATTTTTGTATTCTTTACTGATGTTGATGAATGAGTGAGGCTGCTACTGTTTGCTGAATGAATTAATGAATGCACACATGAAGTTGAATGACTTGTCGAATTCACCCAGCATTCACACTTAGCCTGTTTTTTTCCTAAGTTCGTGATCTACCTCTAGCCTTCATTGTAGAGGGACGTGCCTCTGCTTTTGATGAGATACAAGATACACCTCTTATACTGCCCACAGCTGCTTCATTAATCTTGTTTTACTTCATTTCCCCTCTTAGCCATCCTTTCTCTTTCAAGAACTTTCTCTTTTCAACACCTCTGAAACAATTAGGCTCTTAGGTGCTTTTAGAATCTGAGTGATTACCAACTCATGTCAGTTCTTGCCATTGCATCTCTGGACTCCTTCTCTGCTTCTCTAAGTTCATGGCTCCTGCCTTGCACTGTCATCTGTGGATTATGGTAGCCATCTAGCTAGTTTTCTGTCCTGCAGTCTTTCTACTCTGGAACTCATTTTCTATGTAATTATCAGAGTTATCAATTAAAATTGCACATTATGCTAGCAAGGACAGGTGACTTTAGGGACAGTTACAAACAATTCCCCCAATCCAGAGGCTTATCATTATGGAAGTTTTCTCATCGTTTATACTACATATTCATCGCAGGACGTGGAGAAGTGGGAGTGGGGTGGGGGTACTCTGTTTATTGCAGTCATTCAGGGACCTCCTGGAAATTCCCTCTCAACATCTTCTTCTCTAATCACCTCAGAAGGGGAAGAGAATGTGCTAAACTAAAACTACCCTACAAGCTTCCTCCTGGATGTGACACAGGCTACTTCTACTCACATTTCATTGACCAAATGGATCACGTGATCATGCTTTATTCTGTAAGGGGCAGATAAATGAAGTCTACCACATGTCTGGAAAGAGTGGGAAACAGGTGGCAAATGTCAGTAATACCCATCACACACATCGTGCCACTTGTTTGTTTAAAAGCTTCCAAAAGTTCCCCTTTGCCTTCACAACTGATTTCACATTTCTTGGAATAGAATAGTGTGGTCTCAAGTCAGCTTTTTTGTTTTATCTCTTGTGTCATCCCAAGCTTTTTATGATTTCTCTGGTTCACTATACACACTTCCTTACCTCACACCCTTGTACTTACTATTCCCTCTGCTCGCAGGGACCTCCTCCTTGGTCTGTGTTCTACAACTACCTGTGCTTTAAGACCTAGGTCGAGGATTAAAGAGCATGGTTCCTGTGAACACCTTTGTCCAGAACTTTATTATATAACACAGAAATAGTGTGTGGTGATTTATTGTTCTGCATTACAAAGCTTTTGAGGGCAGGTACAGAGATTATTTGTTAAGTGTATTAGTCTGTTCTCACATTGCTATGAAGAATTACCTGAGACTGGGTAATTTATAAAGAAAAGAGGCTTAATTGACTCACAATTCTGCATGGCTGGGGAGGCCTCAGGAAACTTACAATCATGGTGGAAGGCACCTCTTCACAGGGCAGCAGGAGAGAGAATGAGTGCTGAGCGAAGAGGGAAGCCCCTTTTAAAACCATCAGATCTCATGAGAACGCACTCAGTATCATGTGAACAGCATGGGGGAAACCAGCCCCATGATTCAATTACCTCCCGCTGGGTCCCTCCCGTGACACATGGGGATTATGAGATTACAATTCAAGATGAGATTTAGGTGGGGACACAGTCAAGCCATGTCATTAGGGAATTTAAAAAGTACATTTCTTGAGATATAATCTGTTCAATAAATTGCATCCACTTAAAGCACGGAATTGAAGAAGTTTTGCTGATGCATTCACCCTGTGAAACCACCACCGCCCATCAAGCTGTAGTATTTTTCTGTCACTCCCAGAAGTTTCTTTCTGCTTCTTTGCTATCCATCCTTCTTTACACACCCCATCCTCAGACCACTACTGATCTGCTTTCTGTCACTGTAGACTTCATTTTAGGTGGCATTTTCTAGAATTTTGTGTTGATGGAATTACACCATGTGTACTGTCTTGTATCTGGCTTCTCTGACTCTATATAGCAATATTCAGATTCATCCATGTTGTGTGGATTAGGAGTTTGTTCTTTTCTATTGCTGAGTAGTATCCCATTGTGTGGAGATTACACTTGGGAAAAAAATCCATTTACCTATTTTTGGGCATTTGGATTGTTTCTAGTATGGGGCTACTACAAATCTAGCTATTATGAATATTTTTCTACAAGCCTTTGTGTATTTTCACTTATCTCAAGTAAATACTTAGGAATGAAAGGTCTGGGTCATATGGTAGATGTACATTTAATTATAAAAGAAAAGGTTTTCCAAAGTGATTTTATTCTATCTTCTCAGTGCAAGGTACAATACAATGCATAGGAGTTCCAGTTGCTCCATGTATTTATTTTCTGTTAATTTTTAAATTTTAGTCATCCTAATGTTTATACAGAGGTATCCCAGAGTGGTTTGTATTTCTTCAATAACTAATGATGTTGAACATCTTTTAATGTACTTATTGAACATTCATAAAGCTTCTTTTGTGAAGTGCCTATTCAAATCTTTTTCCCACTTAAAATTTGTCTTTTTATCTTCTTATTGTTGAATTGTTATTTGTATATTGAGGATACAAGATCAATGTTAAATACAAGTATTGTGAGAGTTTTCTCCCATTCTGAGAATTGTCTTTTCATTTTCTTGTGATTTTTTAAGAAGCAAAAGTTTTTATTTTGATGGAATATAATTTATAATTTTTTTCTTTTGTGATTTGTGCTTTTCTTGTTACCTGAGAACTCGACACCTATGCCAAAGTTGCAGAAATTTTCTCCTATGTTTTCTTCTTTGGTAGTATTGTTACTTTTACCTCAATGATCTCTTTCAAGTTAATTTCTGGGTATGGTAGGAAATAAGGATTCATTAAATTATTTTTTCCATGTGAATATCCAGTTGTTGTAACACCAGTTGTTGAAAAGACTTTTTCCCCCACTAAATTGCCATGGCACCTTTGTAAAAAAATCAACTGATCATCATGTGTGAGTCTTTTCATTCCATTTATCTACATGTCTATTTGTTTACCATCATTCTTACAACTGTAGTTTTTTAGCAAGACTAGTGTAAGTCCTTCAACTTTGTTGCTTTTTATAAAAATTGCTTAGACCATTCTTGGTCATTTGCATTTACATATATGTGGATTTTATTTGTTAGTATTATGTTAAGGAGAGTCGTGTTTATATTCACAAGATATATTGATCTGTAGTTTTCCTGTAATATCTTTGTCAGTTTTGGTATTTAAATAATGCTAGCCTCCTAAAATAAGTTGGCCAGCATTCTCTTTTTTTCTATATTCAGAAAGAGTATATAAAAAAACTGTTATTATTTCTTCATTAAATGTTTGATAGAATTCACTAGTAAAGCCAATTAGCCCTGAAGTTTTCTTTGGGGAAGGTTTTTACTTACAAAATTCATTAATTATAAATTTAGGCCGGGCGCGGTGGCTCAAGCCTGTAATCCCAGCACTTTGGGGGGCCGAGACAGGCGGATCACGAGGTCAGGAGATCGAGACCATCC
>NW_012116599.1:6587116-6597396 GCF_000951035.1 Colobus angolensis palliatus | reverse complement strand
AGCGAGACCCCGTCTCAAAAAAAAAAAAAAAAAAAATTAATTGCTATAGGCCATTTAAATTTTCTATTGTTTCTTGTGTCAGTTTTGATAATTGATGTCTTTCCCAATATTATTTATTTCCTCTACATTGTTAAATTTATTGGCATATAATTATAAGAAGATTCTCCAATTATCTTTTTAATTTCCTTTGTCATTTGATACCATCATATTATCATTTTTAACATTACCAAGTTTTCAGGCTTATCAATTGTATACAGAACAAAACTACCAACGTTGGGTTTCACTGATTTTTCTCTACTGTTTGAATACCTTCTCCTTTGTTAATTTCCTCTTTAATATTTATTATTTCTTTCATTTTGCTTCAGGTTTATTTTGTTCTTTTCCTAGTTTTCTAAGAAAGAAGCTTAGGTAATTGATTTTTGATTTTTTTCTTTTTTAATAGAAACTTTTATACCTAGAAGATCCTTTTCTGCACTGGGTTAGTTGCATCCTGTAAATTTTGATATATTGTGTTTTTATTATCATACATCTCAAAATATTTTCTGATTTCTTCCTTGACTCATGGGTTATTTGGAAGTGTGCTGTTTAATTTCCAAATATTTGGGACTTTCCTAGATGGCTTACCATTGAATTCTAGTGTAATTCTCTGCAAGATTTCAGTCTTCTGCAATGTCTTGAAACTTGTTTTATGATCCAGCATATAATCTATCTTGGTGGACATGCCATGTCCATTTGAAAAGAATATATACCATGATTGCTTGGTATAATGAGCTAGTATGTATTAAATTAAGTAAAGATGGTTGATAGTGTTATTCAGATCTTCTATGTCTTAACTGATATTGTACTTTGTTCTGTCAATAACCAAGAGAAGATTGTTAGTTCCCAACTATATTTTAGGATTTGTCTATTTTTTCCTTCAATTTTGCAGTTTTTCCTTCATCTAATTTGAAGTTCTGTTGTTAAGCACATATATTACTATTTATAGCTTCCTGCAATATTAATTTTAAATCATTATCAAGGGTCACTGCCTATCCTGAAGTCTATTTTATGTGCCGTTAATATATCCATTATAGGTTTCCTATGCTGACTGTGTGGTATATCTTTTTCCAGTCTTTTATTCTCAGAACGAATGTATGCTAACTGTGATTCTACCTAGAATTGTCCTTCTGTATATCTCCTTCTAACTAACTGAAAAATTTATCCCTTGTGATTTTTCTCTCCTGATGTTTAAAAGATACTTTATAAGGTACTGTCATAGTTTGTTCCTTTTTCCTTTTTCATTTCCCCAGATCTTCCTTCCTTCCTAAATCAAGTCTTGCCTGCTTCCTGGGGTCTGCCCGGTGTTCCCTGGTTTTCACTTTTTTATTTTTTTTATTTTTTAGACAGGGTTTCACTCTGTCAGCTAGGTTGGCTGCAGGGGTGCAGTCTCCACTCACAGCAACCTCCGCCTCCTGGGCTCAAGTGCTTCTCCCACCTCAGCCCCCCACGCAGCTGAGACTACAGGCATGTACAAGCCAGCTGGCTAATTTTTGTGTGTGTGTGTTTTTTGTAGAGATGCGGTTTCACCATGTTGCCCAGGCTGGTCTCCAACTGCTGGCCTCAAGTGATCCATCCGCCTTGGCCTCCCAAAGTGCTGGGATTGCAGGTGTGAGCTACCACGCCCAGCCAGGTTTTTATGTTTATGGCTTTTCCCCAATATATGGCGAGCTCTTTTTTTTTTTCTCCATGGCAGCTAGAAAGGAAAGAAAGAAACATTTATTGAGCTGCTCCTACATGCCAGGCATTGCAGTAGGCACCAAGTCCTGCTCATTTAAGTCCGTTAGGTATTAATTTTACACACTGAGAAATCAAGCGCTCACAGGGGCTACAAACTTGCTGAGGATTACATGGCAAAGTATAATTTTTAGTTGCATAATTAATTAATTACTTATATGATTGGAGTCATCAAGATCTGAACACAAATCTTAACTTCAAAGCTGTACTTGCAGTCATTAACCATGAGCGCACAGATAGCAATGGAGGGAGGCAGATGGTTTCCATGGAGGGGAAGTGGCAGCAGAGGTGAGAAGTCATCAAAGGCAAATGCTAGCCTCACATTGGAGTTGCGAGTGGGCCTTGCCCAGTGGAATTGTTGAGTGTTATTGTTGGAGTTCACCCCCAAGGCAATTCCGGGAGGTCTGAAAGGTCCAGAGAATTCAGATAGAGTCTCAGTCCTACTTAGGGGGAAAATCATACAGCAAGACATATGTGGGGGATTATTGGTTTTGGCAAGAGACTTGACAATAGTCTGAAGTAAGATGTCATTCCTCACTTGGAGGCAAAGGGCTCCTCTGATTTGGAAAGTCAGTTGTATATTTTTGGAACATGTATCACCTTCGTGTGGTTCCGAGAAGTGACATTATTATGGTTGCTGTCAAATTTTCTGTTGATATTGGGAGGAGACCTCAGGGGAAAATGATAATAAAAGCCTATATTGCCAGATGGTGGGTGAACTGAGATCTGGTCCAATTGCACTAGCAAACTCAACTCCAATGTCAACTGAGGACTCTGCAGCAGTCTCAAACAGTTCAGCTAAATCTGGAGGGAAGGAAAGGTGGGGGTGGGCTTGGCCATAGTCCAGCACATTCTGATCAAATTGGAACTCCAAGTCATTCTCAAGAATTTACTTGAGTAATTGTCCAGTTTTCCTTGTTGCTTCTCAGAGAACATGAAGCTCCATCCACATTCCAGTGGTCCATGGACCACACAGACTCATGACCCACTTTGAAAACCTTGGGATGTGGGATGAGAGTGACTGTTTTTGCTAAAGAACTCAAACCAACATAAATTCTTTGACGGTCTGAAGGTAGGATCAACCCCAAAAAGTGGGATTTTAGAAAGAGCAAAACCAAGTAACCAGCTTGAATGTTGGGAAATGGTTAGGTTGACTCTGAACAGAAAAAAATGTAGCCCTCCAAAGGAGGTGTCCAGGTGGATGGAGGTGAATAGGACATGTCATTCTTTTTCAGGGAACACTTTTGTGACCTCTGAGATCCTCTGCTTATTTCTCTACAAAACCTGAGTATTTGAGAATTCTAGTTTAGAAAGAGAAATGTATATAGAAACAGGTGTTCAAGCAATCACAAAAATTATTTTGGAAAGAGAATATTCAGATGGCTCAGTGTCAAAAGGCCAAAAAGGAAAGTATGTGCAGTCATTAAGTTAGTAGTAAATCATTTTACTGAACCAATAAAAAATTATCATTAAACAGAAATCAAAGATTTAATGTTACTTTGGAAGAGGAGAAAATGTTTTTATGCTTCTGTTACCTTTCTGTGACTGGAAACATCCAATACTCAGTGTTCTGTTTATCTGATCCCCCAATCTTGGACATTTCTCCTCCCCCATTTGATGAGAACCCCAGTAGGGTGTATTTGTTTTCAAGATTGGGTTGCTGAGAAAATAAATTCCCTGTGATAGAGATAATGATTTGGAAGATCTCAGATCTTGTTCCCAAACCTGTCATTTTGAAAGCATTGGGCAGAGACTCATAAGGAGTCCCAGGGGAACTGGAGTCCAGGAATTTTCATAATGGAGTGAAGGGGGGAAACAAAAAGCTCATGGAGTTAGAGGAGGATAACAAAATGGCATTTGCTGAATGTACATGCTGGAAATTACTGCTGCTGGGGAAGAGATTGTGGATCTTACTTGGGTTGGTGAGCAAGGTGGATGTCAAAGGCCCAGGGTGCTTATGTTCCATTTCCCTCTTGGAAGAGAGGAGGAGGAGGAAGTGAGCTGTTTCTTGTGGTGGTGGAGCCTTAGACCCAGCTGCGAAGGGTGGGGCCGTGCCTTCTGTCCAACTGGGCTGCAGAGGTCAGTTTGCTCAAGTCAACTGATTGTAAGACTTTACGTCAGGAATGAGGCAGCTCTCAGGAGTAAGCCGATCGTTTATCCTTTAATGAAACCATCTGTCCTTCTCTTTTTGCATTTTCCTCTTTTGAAACAGGTTTTCATGCTTACTCAGTGTGTCCGTTTTCTCTGTATTTAGTTTTGCCTTTCACTTTGGCCTGCCTCAGCCATCTGATGCCCAATTCTACATCAGGGTATCTCTTGATGCATCTTTTTTTCTGCATCTCTCTCTTTCTTGCTTCTCTCAGTTTCCTAATTTCAGCTCTCCTAGGGGAGTGATCCACATTCTGTCTATACCATCCTCATCCCAGAGTCAGTTCTGTGTCACTCAGTCAAGCTCTGGGTTGGGCTGCTTTGGGTCAGTGGCTTACCTCGAGGCTTTCCGTGTGGCTGGGGAGACAAAATCAGATGATAGGAAACCTGGTCACGCCTCCACATAGCCGAGCTGAAGGTGGGGCTCTGACACAACTGTAGAGAATGCTCCCTCCTTGAGAATAACAGTTAGCAAAATCATGCCCTTTAAAAGGCACGGGACCTCTGCAGAAGTTTCCTGTAGAGGCAATCTTCTAAAACTGTTGTCTGCAATGTTAGTGCAATAACACTTTGGCTTATTGCAGTTATGATATGGTTTGGCTGTGTCTCCACCCAAATCTCATTTTGAATTGTAGCTCCCATAATTCCCAAGTCTCCTGAGAGGGACCCAGTGGGAGATAATTGAATCAATGGGGTGATTTTCCCCATACTGTTCTTGCAGTGGTGAATAAGTCTCATGAGATCTGGTGATTTTATAAGGGATTTCCCCCTTTCTGTTGGCTCTCATTCTGTCTTGCCTGCCACCATGTAAGATATGCCTTTGCTCCTCATTCACCTTCCATCATAATTGTGCGGCCTCCCCAGCCATGTGGAACTGTGAGTCAGTTAACCCCTTTCCTTTACAAAATACCCAGTCTTGGGTGTGTATTTATTAGCAGAGTGAGAACAGAGTAAATACAAGTTAACGTTTTTTTTTGTGATGGTGATAGACTCGAACAGAAACCCACTGCTTCATCTATTCCCACACGATGACACCTATTCATTCGTGAGAAGGCAGATGAATGGGATGCTCTGCTGAGTGATGGGGTATTTTTGTTTGGTGCAGTCAAAAGCTTGGTTGAAACAAAATATTTTGTGCTCTTAAGACAGATGGTTGCAACAAAGAAAACCCTCTTAGATGGCTGTGGATAACATGTGGCTGCACTTTGTGAACTGCAAAGTGTCAGGCACATTGCTGTTTACAGTGTCAGGTCAACAGCAAGATGGGGGCTCTGCTCAGCTGTGGCCTAGCAGTTGCATCTTAGGCAGGAGAACAGTCATAAAACTCTCTGCAACTCCTTTGTGGCTTGTTAGGTCCTCTGAGGCCTGCTTCTGGTGAAACAGTGAAAAGGGCAGTTTTTAACCTTAAGCAGCTCATTCAAGATAGAGATCTTCAAACTGAAGTACATGGACCCTTGGGAGACAAAACGATTCTCAGGAGTTATGCAAGCTACTTGGAACATTCACTAAAGGATTCCATTTCCAGATTCTCAATTGTCATGTATATACTTTTGTAGAATTGCTCTCTCTGAAAATGGGTGTTTCGTCAGTTTTCACTTCCTCTTTCACAGTTGCCCTGCTTTTCAAAAGAAAGGCAACCCCTCGACCACCATTTTCCCCAAATATTACTACCCTGCTTTGTCCCAGGGTGTAAGAACTGTCCGGGTGCTGAATGAGGGGCAGCACATTTGCTGGTGTCAAGAACAGGAACCTACCAGCTCCACACCTCCTGGTCAGGGTGCTTTCATCATGATGGAGGGAGGACTTGTCAGCCTGGAAATCATTCAAATTAATTCTAGATGATAAATTAGTATCTTGCTCTTGGTATATATGTTAGTTCATTCAGGCTGCTACAACGAAATACCTAAGACTGGGTGATTTATGAACAATAGGTTTATTGCTCACAGTGCTGGAGGCTGGCAAGTGCAGTGCCAAGGCACCAGCAGATTCAGTGTCTGGTGCAGGCTGCTTTCTGCTTTACAGGTGGTGCCTTCTTGCTGCATCCTCACATGGTGGAAGGAAGGGGCAAACAAGCTCTCTCAGGTGTCTTCTGTAAGGGCACTCACCTCATTCTGGAGGGCTCAGTCCTCATGACCTAATAGCATCCCAGATGCCTCACCTCTTAATACCAACACATTGGGAGTTAAGTTGCAACATACAAATTGGGGGTGTGGGACACAAACATTCAGACCATGGCAGTTTACCACTCAAGAGAGGTTAAAAGAATTGAGTGACATTTGCGTAGCACATTTTTTTCATTCACAACTTCTTGTTTATGTTGAATAAATTTTATTAGAACCTACAGTTTTGGAAACTAAAATGGAAATAGGATTGTTGCTGAACCTGTCTCATTTCAGTAGAAAGGATCACTGATCTTGAGCTAAATAAGCTAATAAGAAATAAAAAGGCCCAGTTCATTCACTAACAATTACATTTCCCACAAGATTTTACTTTTGGTATTTGATAATTGTTTATCAAGATTAAAATTTGTGTTTTTGATGAATTATATACAACTAATAATTATAATGAAAGCCAATTTTGGAAAAATGTTAAGAATTAGAGATTATAATCATAAGTATTTTGTTGCAGAGAAACATAACAGGGTGATCAATATATTATTTTCAAGTATGGAAATACATTGCATTAGGATATATGTGGGGGAATGGAATGGAAATACGAATTTAAAAAATAGCAATGTAAAATTCCTGTTAAAGAGCTTGTGTGCCTATATTTTAAGCTGATGGTGGTAAAAATCAGACTGCTGTGACATTTTGATTTATTGGATGCATCTAAAATAATGCTGTAGTAGATTTATTTTAAAGGTCATCATTTATTATGCTCCAGGAATTATATTCTTTGTAGCTATTAAAAGAGAAGATGAAAGTTTTAAGACTTTTTTTTTTTTTTTTAAAGGAGGGCTGATATGGTTTGGCTCTGTGTGCCCACCCAAATCTCACCTTAAATTGTAATAATCCCCGTGTGTCAATGGAGGGACCAGGTGGAGATAATTGAATCATGGGAGTGGTTTCCCCTGTGCTGTTTCTGACAGTGAGTGAGTTCTCAGGAGATTTGGTGGTGATATAAGGGGCTTCCGCCTTTGCTCAGTACTCACTCTGTCTCCTGCTGCCCTGTGAAGAGGTGCCTTCTGCTATGATTGTAAGTTTCCTGAGGCCTCCCCAACCATGCGGAAATGTGAATCAATTAATCTCCGCTTTTCTTTATAAATTACCCAGTCTCAGGTATTTCTTCATAGCAGCATGAGAATGGACTAATACAAAAGTATATAGTTTAAAATTTTTTATTATAAGATAATTCTTATAATAAGAGAATTCTTAGTAAAAGAGCAGAGAAGTCCAAAGGTAGCTAAGCTGGAGTGTCACTAGGGCGAAGTGACATATGCTGGAGTCAACAAATCTGGTTCTGCAACTTACTAGCCTTGTGACTTTGCACAATTACTTAAACTGATTCACTTTTTTTTTCCTGCACAATGAAAATAATAATTTCCTTACTAAGTCATGGTGAGAATTAAGTGACTTGATATCCTACATGTGATCAAAGTGTCGGTTTCTCTCTACTTTTCCCAAGGCCAGTTATACCTCTCTCATTCTTCCTTCCTCCATGCCCTCACTTATAGTCAAAGTTAGCCTCCTTTCTTATCCCCTATTAAATATACTTGATTTATATTCAAAAGGTCCCAAAGTCTCTTCTATATGCTCATTTACCCAACCAATATATATTGAGAACTTAATACATTCCAGGCACTATGATGGCACTGGATGCATCTGTGAATAAAAAAAGACAAAATCACTATTATAGAGTTTATATGATAACCAAGGGCATGTGATGAGAATGCATTGACTACTCCCAGTGTCCTTTCATTGTTTTGGCTAGTGAGACACCAGTTATGTTTCTGCAAATTGGCCCATCCATCCGTCGGTCTATCTGTCTGTCTGTCCATCCATCCATCCATCCATCCATCCATCCATCCATCCATCCATTCATCCATTCATCCGATGAAAATGTACTGAGAAACTCCCAGGCGTTAGAACCATAAACAGGCCTTCCTCCTCTGGAATGTGACCACAACAACACTCTATTTTAATAAAATTCTCCTCTGTACAACCTTTATCACAATACATATGGATTTTACTTGTATCATATATTTTGGGAATAAAATGTAAATATCTCGGGTTTTTCTCTTATTTTTGACTGTATTTCCTATTTGTTAAAAAACAGCAAATGCAATTTGAGTAATTAAAACAATTTGTATTTTATTGAGATGTGCTTTAGACAAGCTTGTCCAACCTGCCTTATTTTGTTGTTGTTCTCTTTTGTTTTGTTTTAGGCTTTTAGCAGCCTGAAACCATGGTTTTTAGTTTCTGTCTCTAGTGATGAGTGGAAAAGAGAGATGAGGAAGGGGCTTTACTGGCCCAACCACAAACAGAAACTAGGAGCCTATGACTGAATTCTCTCCCTTGGGCACCCCTGAGTTTATAACTAAAACAAATTTAAAATTATGGATTTAAGGATAGGAAAAGATCTGGGTATTCAAAGTGAATTGGTTTCTACTTGATATCGAAACTTTATTGTAGAATGTTGTTCTACCACTTACTTGGGAAACAAGTCTTCCATACATACAGCATTGAATTAATTTACTCAGATTTTACCTAGAAATTTAAAAATAGCTGGTAATGGCCAGGTGCGGTGGCTCACGCCTGTAATCTTAGCACTTTGGGAGGCTGAGGTGGGCGGATCACCTGAGGTCAGGAGTTCGAGACCAGCCTGGCCAACATGGCTTAACCCTGTCTCTACAAAAAAAAAAAAAAAAAAAAAAAATTAGCTGGGTGTGGTGGCACACCAGCTACTCGGGAGGCTGAGGCAGGAGAATCGCTTGAACCTGGGAGGCAGAGGCGGCTGTGAGCTGAGATCGCGCCATTGCACTCCAGCCTGGGCAATAAGAGCAAAACCCCATCTCAGAAAAAAAAAAAGCTGGTAACATTGAACACTCCTGGTTTCCTTCTCTCTACCTAATTTTCATAGAGACAGCTCTTTTAAAGAAACTAAAGTTTTTTAAATGATACATTTCAATTATTTGAGCCAAATATATCTTTTATCAAAGTGAAGAGTTCTTTGAGTCAAGTTTAAAAATAGTTTTCTATTTTATATTGATAAAATTAAATTTTATCTCAACAAAAATATAATTCACAAGATAAAATTCACCATTTTAACTTTTCTGAAGTTTATAATTCAGTGGTTTTAGTATATTCAAAATGTTGTACAGTCATAACCACTGCAATTACATCATCCCAAAAAGAAACTCTGTACCTCCCAATTCTTTCCTCTCCCAAACCCTGATAACTATCAATCAATTTTCTATGCATGTGGATTTCCTGCTCTGGACTTTTTATATACATGGAATCATAAAATATATAGCTTCCTTCACTTGGCATAATGTTTTCAAGATTCATTCATGCTGTAGCACATATCAGTACTTTATTCCTTTTTATGGCTGAATAATACTCCATTGTATGGATATACCACATTTTTCTTATTCATCACCCATTGATGGACATGTGGGTTGTGTTCACCTTCTAGGTGTTATGAATAATGCTTCCATGAATATTCATATACAAGTTTATGTGTGAACATGTGTTTTCAATTATTTAGGGCATATACCCAGGAGTAGAATTGCTAGATCATATAGTAACTCTGTGTTTAACTTTTTGAGGAACTGCCAAAATATTTTTCACAGTAGTTGTATCATTTTACATAAAAACACTTTTATATGTATTTGCTGTATGTGTACAAATATACAAAAATGTATATTTGTATACCAGAAGTTTCTTTTTCTAGTTTCATAAAGTAAAAGAAGCATTTGAGTGAATTTTAACTTGGATGTTCAAGGGAAAGAATTAAACAGAAGAAAATTCCACATAGCAAAATGAAACAATTATTTATACACATATAAAATATATATTTTTAAAATATATATACATAATTTTTCCATTCATCAAAAATATATTTATGATGTAGAAAGGGTTTGAAGATTTTTTATTTCTGAAGATAAAAACTGATATTTATTCAGTTTCACCATCACTAAGGAAAGATTGTTATATCTAAAATTTATTGAAGTTACCCTTTAGAAAATAATTCCATAACTATAAAAAAGTAATTATTTTCAATATTATAATGCATGCTGTGTTTTAAGTGATATATTTATATCTAACAGGAACAGACTTTGACCCAGAACACAGAACCTCACTTGTCAACAAGAACCTTCTGGAAGAGAAGACTGGCAGAATTTTTTTTTTTTTTTTTTT
>NW_012116599.1:6581331-6587066 GCF_000951035.1 Colobus angolensis palliatus | reverse complement strand
CTCGATCTCTTGACCTTGTGATCCGCCCGTCTCGGCCTCCCAAAGTGCTGGGATTACAGGCTTGAGCCACCGCGCCCGGCCAGAATATTTTTTAAGTACTAAGACTTGCCTGTGATGTCGTCTCTGCATGTAGTACTAATGAGGTGCTCCTTCAGATTGACCAAGTTGGCCACAGATCCCTGGTGAGTATCCTCAGTGTGATTGCCTTCTTTTATTTGTAGTTTCTACTCAATGTTTGTTCTCGATCTCTTGACCTTGTGATCCGCCCGTCTCGGCCTCCCAAAGTGCTGGGATTACAGGCTTGAGCCACCGTGCCCGGCCAGAATATTTTTTAAGTACTAAGACTTGCCTGTGATGTCGTCTCTGCATGTAGTACTAATGAGGTGCTCCTTCAGATTGACCAAGTCATTGGCCACAGATCCCTGGTGAGTATCCTCAGTGTGATTGCCTTCTTTTATTTGTAGTTTCTACTCAATGTTTGTTCTATGGATATAAATCATCTGAACGCTTAATATGTCAAAAAATCAAATCATTCCAGAAAGCTAAGGGTATGTCTGCCATTTCATGACTCATTTTTATTATTGAACACCAACCCTCTTAATTTTCCCTGAAATGCACCTACATAATCATCAAATGGGAAGTTGCACAAGGAAAGGCCCCAGATTCTTGCTTTCTTACTCACCAGGTTTGAATAGCAAAAGATTTATATGCCCAAAGTGTCAGGGTCCCTATAACTAGTAGAGTTAGGACAGACCACTTCACAAGTACAGATTAATAACACACCCAGCCCCCCACAGATGTCCACATCTTAATCTCTGGAATCTGTGAATATGTTATGTTACATGGCAAGATGACAAGGGGTAATTAAAACTACAGATAGAATTATGGTTGCTGATCAGCTGACATTGAGATGGAGGAGTTGACCTGAGCCTGACTATCTGGATGGGCCCAATATAATGACAAGGATCCTTGGAAGTGAAGGGGAGAAGCAGGAGAACAGTCGGAGAAAGAGCTTTGACCACAAAAGCAGAGGCCAGCGGGATGCAGCAAGAGAGACACCACTGGCCACTGCTGGCTTTGAAGGTTGAAGGGGACCAGGAGCCAAGGAATATGGGCAGCCTCTAGAATCCGCACAAGGCAAGGAATCAGATTCTCCCCTCGGACCTTCAGAAGGAATACAGCTCTGCCAACACCTTGGTTCTTGGCAGCGAGACCCATTTCAGACTTCTGACTTCCAGAACTGTAAGATGATATATATGCATTGTTTTAAGCATCTGAGTACGTAGTAACGTGTGACAGTAGCAATAGGAAAACAGGAAACCAACATAAGATTGTTCGACAAGACTCCAAAAGACATTGGGAGTTAACACAGGGAAATGTTAAATAGTGAAAAAAACCACAAAAAGTTCTGAGGATAATGAACAAGAAATTATGGGGAATGAAAGAAGCAAAGGTGGTGGGAAGGAATATGGTCCAGTCTTAACTGATTTGGAGTGGATGTAGAAGAAATGGAAAGGAATCTTAATTGTGCATTTTTTTTAAAGAAAAAAAAAGGAATGATCTTATTTTTTAATATCTGCAGTGGCAGAAAGAACAAGTCCAGTGCAGGATAAAGGGACTATGAAGGAGCTTCGGACCTGACCCGAGCTGGCCCCCTCGGGGCCATTCTGTCTGCACTCTTTGGAGCATATTGTCCAACTTTTCTAAGTCTGTTTGCTCTTCTATAAAAGGTTTAAGAAACATGCTGTGCCTACAATCCTTAATGAGATTATATAGAGAGAAGCTACAATTGCTATAAAATGCAACATATCCTGTTTAAAAATGTCCAGTGATAATAACTCATTTAAGAAGCAAGAGTTGTAAATACACATTCAACCTATTTTAAAGCAGTTGATTCCCAGTGTTTAACATCTCCTTCATATTTTTCTCTTTATTTACTTGGTTACTACAATGAAAAGCTAACCTGGCTTGTACTGGAATTATCATGAAAACAGCTGGAGAGAGAGGGAATTTCGTGTGGGAGCCATTAAGTATGGACTGGACCTAGTTACTCATCTCCTAGTCAGGGTCTCATCTAGATCCAAAGCTCTGTAAACATCTGTAGTGTTTGTCGGCATCTCAGCACAAGAGGAAGAAGTAGAGGGTGGAGAACAAAGGCTCACTTAGGACATGAGGTTTTAGAGAGGAGAAGGCTCTACAGAGAATGAAAGAACAAGGATGGCGGATAAATCACGGCCCAGGACTGAGCCCCAGTTCTCCTAGTATCCTTTGGAATGGTGTGATCCCCACAAGCTCTTTTAAGCATTAGATGAGATGATGGATCCAGAAGCTGTTTGACAAATATAAGGTCTAGAAAATATATGTAAATGTTTAATGGGTATTTTGTTTTGTTTTGAGACAGAGCCTCACTCTGTTGCCCAGGCTGGAGTGCCGTGGCACGATCTCAGCTCACTGCAATCTCTGCCTTTCAGGTTCAAGTGATTCTCCTGCCTCAGCCTCCGGAGTAGCTGGAATTACAGGCATGCGCCACCGTGCCCAGCTAATTTTTGTATTTTAGTAGAGATGGGGTTTCGCCATGTTGGCCAGGCTGATCTTGAACTCCTGACCTCAGGTGATCCGCCCACCTTAGCCTCCCAAAGTTCTGGGATTACAGGCGTGAGCCACCGCGCTTGGCCTTTTAGTGGTCTTTTAAAATTGCGTATTTCCTCTGTTAAAATTTGTTTGTAATAATGAAGTTACCACAGTCAGATTTCTGCCTCACTTATAAACCCTGGACTACATAACTTTTCCCTAAATCTTCCATATTATTTCCCTTTTCCTCCAAACCATCATCCCAGTCCAATTAGGTTTCCTTCCACATTCTCTCCTTCTAGTTGCTTCCACTAAATGGCATTTGGGATACACTGTCTCAGCAGTGTGTGTCTCCGAACAAAGCTGCCTCCTTCCCTCTCTCCTGCAGTTTTCATTCTGAGAATCATCTTCCTTCACTCGTGTATCCCTCCAGGTCTCACCTTCAGAGTGTCCTCACGGTCCCCAGCACAATGAGGACCACACAAGGGGTTCAACACATACTTCTTGGCTGATTAAAAAGAGGAAAGGCACTGATGGCAGCCAGAGAGAGGAAAGCGAGGATCTTGTCACTGATCATAAGTCGGCTAGTCGGAGCAGCCTGTTAGAAATAAAAAGTAGCTTTCTGGAATTAATTCTTTTCCTCTTTTTCTTTTTAATTTTTTTCACACGAAAATAAACTGTTTAAATTAATCTGCATTTTTGTTTTTCTGTAGGTCACTTATACTCATTCTCTTTTCTGTACAATGTGTATATGGGGTAAGTACATTCACTAGCTGTGGTTGCATTGTGAAAATTCACTTTATCAAATGCATAATTTTTGTTGGACTTTCAAAGAAATCGCCCTCTGGGACTCAGTTTTCTTACCTGTAAAATTGAGAATAGGACTGACTAAATAAACACTAAGATTTATTTTATATTGTATAGTCAAGACTGCTTACTGAATTGCCTAGGTATTGGGGATTTCTTTATTTTAATACAAACATAACCCTTTTTTTAAGTTTTTTTTTTTTTTTGCAGACAGGCAGGAGGCAGCTGGGTCATTTCAAGATTAAATCAAGAAGTATAGGAATAATTTGAACATTTTAGCTCAGAAGAAAAATAAGTCCAGAACATTCTGTAATAAGCTATCTTTCTTCTGCCTCCTCACTGAAGAATCTCAGTCATTAAACTCACCCTCACATGTGTCTGGGTAATCCCATTGTGGTCTGCCTGCAACTCAGGTTGATCTTGAGACACCTGACTTGGTTTAAATCACTCTAGTGAACACATCCTTATCTGTTCATACTCTCCATCTTGGATCCACCCAATGAAACTTCAGTGAGTCAAGTTATTGTAGGTCTTTTTAAAGCAAATCAAAATACAAAATTACCTTCTGTTCTCCTTTTCCCGCAAGTTGGGAGCAGAAAACACCTTGGTTAAAGAATGAGGAGCCAGTGGTTCTTGACTCTGCCAATGATTCATTTCTTAACTTATATAAGACTCAGTTATCTCCTGTATTGAGTAGGGATGATAAGACTTGCCCAACTTTGTTGACATGCATTTGAGAGCATCACCTGAAATAATGAGTGGAAACAATACTGTGATATATACATGTGTACTTTTTATATTTCTCTTATCTGATTTTTAAAAGTTTGTGTTCTTTTATATGTTATAAAAGTCTGCAGAGTCCTAGATTTTGCTTTTTTTAAATATTACATATGAGTAAATATAATTTCTGAACCAAAGATTTTTCTATCCCAGGCCTTCTACCAGCTTGTGGTGTGCAGAGATTCTAGAGATTTCACACAGGGAAGGGCCATACTATCGTTGGGTTTTAAAGGTAGCGATACAAATTGTTACGCAGTGTCTGTGGGAAGCAATTTGGTAGTACCCATCCGGATTTCGAATGCATGTACGTATTGATACAGAATGTGTGTTTTTGGAATTTGTCATACTTGTTTATTCTGATTCATGCATACAGATAAATATGCCCAAGAATACTAATTTCAGGATAGTGTTCAGTATAGACAGAAAAGAGCCCCCTAAATTTCCTTCAACAACAACTGGTTAAATAAGGTATGGTACGTGGTCTGATGGATAGGCATATGTATTACTTTGGAATGATTTTGAAGACTTTCAGTTATGTGAAAACAGCAAAATGTAGAGCAATCCACCATTTGGATAAAAGTAAAACAAGTCAAGAATCACCAAAAGTGTGTTTTTACACATTTGTGCGTGTGTGCCCATGTGCTCATCTGCCTCTGTGTGTGTGTGTGTGTGTGTGAATGAGGTCATTGTATGAATATGCTTATTAATGCCCAGACACCCATTTGAAAAAAATTATCCTATATAGGAGGGAACTTGGGGCCATTGTTGAAAGAGGACGTTTCTTTTCCTGTTATACTCTTTTGCACCATTTGAATTTTTAAAATTATGTGCCTATATTATTTGTTTTTCAAAAAAGAAGATGTAATTACAAGTATAAGACATTAATAACTTCTTTGTTTGAATTTTTTTTTTGTTTTTTTGGTCTCACTCTGTCGCCCAAGCTGGAGTACAGTGGCACGATCTTAGCTCACTGCCACCTCCACCTCCCAGTTCAAGCGATTCTCCCTCCTCAGCCTCCCAAGGAGCTGGGATTCCAGGCATGTGCCATCACACCTGGCTAATTTTTTTGTTATTTTTAGTAGAGATGGGGTTTCACCATGTTGGCCAGGCTGGTCTCGAACTCCTGGCTTCAAGTGATCTGCCAGCCTTGCCCTCCCAAAGTGCGGGGATTACAGGCATGAGCCGCCACAGCCAGCCTTTGAACTTTTCTATGTGACAAATATATGTTTAACAATATCTGAGATAAGGCAGATAGTGACTTTTCCTTTTCTCTCTTTGAAGAAGAGTAACATTAGTTTCCGAGAGTATGAATGTATTCCCAGTGAATGTGGTTCATACTTTGAATGTTTAATTGTCTGAAATATTGTGTTTATCTTTTAAAATGAATTTATACAATCTATTTTTGAGGTGCAAACCTCTATAAATTTACCCTCCTCTTTGAAACGTTTATTGGAGAATGCTTAGGTAGAAGACCTTTGCAGCGGATAAAATCACCTCTTGCTTTTTCCTTTTACTGATCCAAGTCAAAGCTTGATATGTGATTATTCCGTTGTGTTTTTTTTTTTTTTTTTTTTTTA
>NW_012116599.1:6577625-6581281 GCF_000951035.1 Colobus angolensis palliatus | reverse complement strand
CAATCTATTTTTGAGGTGCAAACCTCTATAAATTTACCCTCCTCTTTGAAACGTTTATTGGAGAATGCTTAGGTAGAAGACCTTTGCAGCGGATATAATCACCTATTGCAAATTACTTTAACTGATACAAGTCAAATCATGATCATTGATTGTTTGCTCAATATTTTTTTTTTTTTTTTTTTTTAGAATCTGCTAATTTTAAACTGATTCTTTCCTGAAACATAGTTTTGCTGCAAACATCTTAGTGATGTTTGGCAAAAATAAGCAAAGAAATAATAATAACAAACTTGCCCTTATTATCAAGCCATCTAATCAACTGACCTTATTTTTTTCCTCTAGTTGTTTTGATATTTCAGTGAACACATAGTAATGAAGCCCAACCTTAAATGAACCCAAGTATTCAGTCTAGTTACTTTAAGTGCTTTCATGCTGTCCTGACCTGGGCCTGGGCATTTAATTTTTTTTTAACCTTATCAGGGTGTTGAACGTAATATTTCTGCATTTATAGATAACAATGTTACTCAAAACTCAAGAGGCATATATTTCTGAAACTTCAAATACATTTTTAAACTTAAATTATCTAATCACGTGGCTCTTGTCAAGCTTCAAATTCTTGTATGCTTGTAATGATCCATGAGAATATTGTTTACAAAGATGTCTTTTTAAAATTAATGCTTAAAGATATTTTCTTTTGGATTGTGTCTGAGCATATTTTTCTTCAAAAAATAAGCCTAAATTGTGTGTCAAAAAGAAAAATAATATATGCTGATTAGACTCTTTTCCCCCATATACATATACCTGTTCATATATGTGTATACATACATGTATATTCACATATACACATATATATTCATAGGCATTCACACATACATATGTATATATGTCTTCCATGGGAACTATAAATACTGGTTTTATTGTTTTGTGTCTTCCCATCATACACTGGTCTAAAGGCTTGAGTTTACAGCCTTAAGTTTAAAAGGTTGATCAATCATAAAATTGTACGGGCAATATATAAATGTTGCAATGATGGCTAGGTCAGATCATGAGCCAGGCAAAACTTACCACCGATGCTTTCTTGATATTCCTCTCCATGCCCTCAGGTCCCAGCATCTAGAGGTACTTTGTCCACTACATAGGGGCCTAAACCACCACTCCCTCCTCAGTGGGAGGCCCAGCCTGGGAATGTGCGCTCAGTGCTTATGTTCATTGCAGGGGCATCATGGTGATTGCTGTTAAGGGATCTGCTTATGGAAATAGTACTCTGGGACTATGCTTTTGTATGGAAGTGGATGATTACTCTGGATATAGGTGATTAGGATTCATGAGAACAAGGAGCTGATTCTTCCCAAAGGGTGTGTGTGTGTGTGTGTGTGTGTGTGTGTGTGTGTTGCTCTAAAGAGAGTGTTGGAAAGTTTGCTAAAAGTGGGGAAAAGGTCCAAATTATTTAAGTTCAGGAGTTTCTGTTTGAGAAACACATTAGAGAAACCATCTTGGAGTCTCAGCAAATTGTAGGAAGAACAATTTTAATTTTAAGCCCAAGGATGTGACAGGAGAAGTGTTCTATGAAGGACAGTTTGATGAGGGAGGAGACACACCACAGCTGATCTTGAAGATAAAGCAAAACGGGTCTGAAAAAAAAGCCAAGCTTTTCATTTAAACTAGACTCCATTGTCTTCGTATGGATTGCCTAACCTCATAGTTTACACTCTAAGACTGTTCGCAACTTAATAAATTCTGTCTTACTGAAAGGGAGAAATTGCAGAAGATTCCAGTTAAAGCCAAATGACTTTAGAAGGAGACTTATTTTCCTTCAGCGTCCTCAGTTTTGGAAGCTTCTTGCTCATATAATCAACCCTCCTTAATATTAAGCTACTGTGTAAGCTCTTCATCTTTTTATATGTCATGATTAGTTTTTTCTTCTTATGGAGTCAAAGGTAAACCAAGAGTGCTTGTTATAATGTTGTGTTATGCACCCAGTTAAACAATGAGTACTGGTATACTAAATAAGATGCTTCACTTTCCAGAGTGGAAAGAAATACGTTGGTCCTTGTGGAGGAAGAGATTGCTCTGTTTGCCACTGTGTTCCTGAAAAGGGGTCTCGGGTAAGTGATGTAAAAACCAACATGGGCAGCATTCCTGAATTTTGAAACCTTGTGCATATTTAATGTTAAGTAGTCTCAGTGTCTTGGCCAATTTTAGTCCTTGATAATGTTTACGTATTTCACAGCCAATGTTTTTCACATTCTAATAGCAATCTCAATTATATTAGACAGTCTGGGCTTTGAAGACAGTCTAGGAAGCTGCGATTCACCCATTATTTTATATGAATTGCCCTATGGAGGAAGGGTCCTGGTGTGAAATGGTACCTACTGGGTCACCATCCTGAAATATGGCATTTTAAAGGCTCTGAGAAGTACTGAAGTTGGTTGGAAAAAATCCAAGTTTGTTTGGTCTTTCCAGACAGTTGACTATAGGACTCTTTCTTGGATTGTCCCTATTGAAACAAGTGGCACAGTGTTCTAATGAAGCGATAGCTGTATTTTTTGCATGCTTAGTAGGTGCCAGGCACTGTTCTATGAGTTCAAAATGCTTCTGCTCGTTGACTTCTGATAATCTTCTTAGGATACCACATTTGCAGGGCAACAGACCGAAGCCCAGGAAAGTTAGTGTCTTGCTTAAGTCCACCCAGAATGGTGGCATTGATGACCATGCTAGATTCTGTGTTCCACAAAGCCAAGAACCTCTTTGGTTACTGTCTATCAGGTCTCTTGAACATTTATTAACATCTCCTCCATGTTCTGACAGCAGCCCTTTAATTCATTTGTGATAAAGTATTAGATCAAACAATTCTTTAATTACAATTACTCCCACAATCTCACAAGAAAGGAGTGTGTTATAGAAGTTTGGGACAATTTTTGAGTCAGATCAACGATTCTTTTCAAATGTGTCCTCATCCATTCTCGCTGCTGTAACAGAATACCATAGACTGGGTGGCTTATGAGAAATTGATTTCTCACAGTCCAGGAGGGTGGGAACCCCAAGAGCAAGGTGCCAGCAGATCCAGCATCTTGCTGAAGGCCTGCCTTCTGGTGTGCAGATGGTGCCTTCTCATTGTATCCTCATATGGTGGAGAGAAAGCCCTCTGGGGTCCCATTTATAGGGGCATTCAATTCATGATGACTCCGCTCTGATTAATTACCTCCCAGAGACCCCATCTCCTCCTGCTATCACCTTGGGGGTTAGAATTTCAACATATGAATTTTGGGGGCTACAGATATTCAGTCTGTAACAGTGTTCAAGTCAATCGTAGGGGGCTGTGCATGACATTCAGAAAGCACAGTAGAGTAAGGAGGAGTCTACAAGGACACAAAACACTACCTTCCTGAGAGAAGAGACCACATATTTCTCTCATGGTATTGCTTCAACTTTACACAGCAGGTGTGCAATGGGTTCCTTTGTTGGCCTATTTTACTGGGAGCAGCTACCTTATTGAGCATAAGTTATGACAAATCCCCTAATGCTTAAACTGCTTTGTTCCTTCTTCAGTACATCAAAAATTTTGTTCATCAGAATTTATCTTGAGCCCTTCCTTCCTTCCTTCCTTCCTTCCTTCCTTCCTTCCTTCCTTCTTTCTTGTCTTGTCTTTTCTTGAGACA
>NW_012116599.1:6560120-6572070 GCF_000951035.1 Colobus angolensis palliatus | reverse complement strand
TTCAAAATGCAGAAATCACCGGTCTTCTGTGTCCTTCGCGCTGGGAGTTGGAGACTGCAGCTGTTCCTATTCGGCCATCTTGCTCCGCCCCTCGATCAGCTTTTTTTGTAAATGAGCACATTATATAGAAAAAAAGCCTGACTTTTTTGTGAGGTTTTTAATATAAATATATCAAGATTGTACAAACGCAAAAAGAAAAAAAACTCAGCGCCTCTAAATTTTGTGACTTTGAGCTTCAGGACCAAGATAAATAGATTTGATCAGCTCTGTGGCAAGAAAGGGATGAGCAGACCACAAAACAAAGAGAACCATTTGCTTTGATAAAGGCACTTCAGTAGGCCCGCAATGTGAAGGAGGCTGAGAATTGCTTTAGCAGAAAGGGAGATGCTACTGGTTTTCAGCCAGTAAAGGCCAGAGTGCTGTTCAGCATCTTCCAATGCACGGGACAGTTCCCACACCAAAGAATTTTCCATCCCATATGCCAACGGTGCCGAGACTGAGAAGCCCGGTTCTAACCTCACCTCTGCTCTGTGATGCAAGTATTCTTATTTCCACTCTTTAGAGCAAGGAAACTAAATTCCCAACAGTTCTAAATAAGCTGCTATGCTGTGCAAGAGCCAGGAATCACACCCAGGTGTCTGGCTTCAGCCCCAGCACTTGCTCCACGATCGTGGCAAGATGATTACACGAAGGTGCCAACTGCTGGGTTGCAGCATCACTTTGTAAACTCAGGTTGCCACTTGATCTGACCAAGCCTGGGTTTCCTCGCATGTACCCCCATTGGTCCTCCTCTTCCGTGTCCTTGTGGTTTGGCATCTCCACTGAACTCCTTTGAGAAGAACAGGAAACACAGAGGCAGAGTGCAAATGGGAAGGAAGGCATTCAGAAACGGGCAGAGCAGTGGAAATATTCAGATTGTCTTCAAGAGTGAGTGAGTGGCTGTTCTGTTATTTAGAACTGTTGGGAATTTAGTTTCCTTGCTCTAAAGAGTGGAAATAAGAATACTTGCATCACAGAGCAGAGGTGAGATTACAACAGGGCATCTCAGTCTCGGCACAGTTGGCGTTTGGGATGGATAATTCTTTGGCGTGGGGACTGTCCCGTGCATTGGAAGATGTTGAACAGCACTCTGGCCTTTACTTGCTGTTAACCTTGTGCTGTTAAACAAACGTGTGTAGATGGTGCACTTTTCCTCTGAGCAGCCTCTGGATGGCGAAGGCTGCCGGTGCTGAGCAGCACTCTGCTGTGTGTGTCTCTGTGTCTGTGCGGTCCAGGAGAGCTGTGTGCGCCACACCAGGGAGCCTCCGGTCTTCCTGAGATGCATGGGTTTTCCGTGGGAAGGCTGCAAGTCGCTGCGACATCTTCCAGCTGAGGATTTGGGGGTGTGGCTTGAGTATAACCGAAGGTGCTTTGGGAAAGCAACACGCGCAAGCCCTCAGCAGCCGGCCAACCTTCTGAGCTGCAGTGGAGGCCCAAGGGGGACTGTCAGAATAGGAATACACCCAATTCCTGAGGCTTGAGGGATCTGCCTGAGGCTGCACAGCCCTCAAGTGGCGTAACAGGGTATTCCTAAGAAGGAAAGTGTTCCTGTCTTACAGGTTAACGCCCAGAGTAGTAGCAGGTAGTAGTTTCATCAAACCCCACATCGAAACTGCTATGTCTAAAGCGATCGTTGACAGACAAGGCTGGTTCTGTGCTGAGGAATGGCCATGGTTCGCAATTGAACTGGAGAGGAGAGCTAGAGTTACAGGTGGAGATGGAACGATCTAAGGTGGAGAACTAAGGGGGGCCTCCTTTGATGTCTACAGAATAAAGTCCAGCCCCATCACTGTACCGCTGGAGGCCCACAGTCTAGCCCCAGCATGAGTTTTCATCTGTAATCCCCGTTACTGCTCCCTTGACCCTTTCCAGCTGCAATAGTTGGGCCACTCACTCACTCTTGAAGATGATCTGAATATTTCCACTGCTCTGCCCGTTTCTGAATGCCTTCCCATTTGCACTCTGCTTCTGTCTCTCCTGTTCTCCTCGAAGGAGCTCAGTGGAGATGCCTAACCACAAGGCCTTTCTGCTCATCACAGCCGGTGTCAGTGTCTGCCTGCCAGAGCCTCCTAGCAGCCTGCCTACCTGCTTCTCTTTCGCTGTACTTGTCCTGCCCTGCCCTCTAGCTCTGGCTGGATTTGAGTGTGAATGTGCCTGACTTTATGGATTAGACGGCAAGCATACACTTCCTGAAGGTGGTCGTGAGAACACATGTAAAACGTTGATCCCGACTCCTGAGCCACTGTGGACACCCTTGAAATATAGTTTACCTACCTTCACTTCTTCCCTTTTTAAACTGGGGGTCATTTTTTTGTACTTTGAGATTATCACAGTAGATAGCACACAACAGGCAGTGAGTACATATAAATTAAGAAACTAAAATTCAGGGGCCAGGTGCAGTGGCTCACGCTTGTAATCCCAGCACCCTGGGAGGCTGAGGTGGGCGGATTACCTGAGGTCAGGAGTTCAAGACCAGCCTGGCCAACATGGTGAAACCCCATCTCTACTAAAAATACAACAAATTAGCCAGACGTGGTGGTGGGTGCCTATAATCCCAGGTACTTGGAAGGCTGAGGCAGGAGAATTGCTTGAACCCATGAGGTGGAGGTTGCAGTGAGCTGAGATTTCGCCATGGCACTCCAGCCTGGGCGACAAGAGCAAAACTCTGTCTGAAAAGGAAAAAAAAAATAGATTCCAGCCTGGACAGGATTTGGGAGCTGAGCTGGTGGTCAGGCCAGCATGCAGGGTCTCTGGAGGGGGATCTCCCATACCCAAGAGAAGAGGGGGACACAATTAGTGGGGAGTCTCTTCCCCAACCCTAGACTTTCTCCGCACACACTGGCATTTAAGCCTGTTATGAAATGAATAATCTCAGATCGTTCAAATTCCCTTGAGAATTTCAGGTAGGGTCAGAAATAAGCACTTTGAGCAGCAGCAACAAATAAGAGGGTTGCAGCTCTTGGACCTGTTAAGGTGCAGTGGCACCCTGGGAAGAGCTCCAGGCTGAGGGGAGGAGATCAGAGCTTACCTCCTTGATCTTTTTCAGGTTCAGAGCCCTCACCTGGGACATGAGAACTTGTCCTAGAGGGGGCTGGTTGTTCCCTCTCGGCTCTAGCAGCCCATGGTTCTGTGATGTGGGGCGTGGGTTTTCACATATGACAGCTATTTACTTGGTTTCCCAAATGACTTGTGATGAGGCCCTAACATTTCCCTGAACCTCATTATGGCCCGTCTTTAAGGGTGTGAATGAGGTGTATCAGGCAGGATTTTCTATTATTCCTTATCAGTTTCAAGGGAGGAAGCTCTCTGTGTTGAATGGTGCGCTCCTTGCAGGGAAAATTGCATGTCCTTACAAATTAGAATGGGGACCTTGTATAAGTTATACTTTAGTAACAAGGATGATAATAAAGACACTGTCCAGTTTTTTCCCCATGTTTTCTATTTAAGGGAGTATAACAACTGTGAAATTAACAAAATCTTACAATGTAGTGGGTTTACAAACACGGAGGTCAAATGGCTTAAATGTCAAGAATTGTCTTAGTTTTTTTGGTTTGAAAACCAAAATCAAACATGAGTGAGTCATTCTTTCTTCTGAGAATTTCAATCGCTAAAAAAATGCAAGTATTTTCCCTGTGATCTCATTCACTCATCCCTTATACTCCTAAGAGCTTGCATTCCGTGATAAAAATGGAATTTACTTGGGAAATTTTAACTACCGTTAACATTTTTCATTTCATTGAATTACTTGCACTCGAAGTTCGAGAACTCAGTCTCATCACCCACACAGCTGTGTTTTAGGACATTTTCTACCTGTAGCCTGATACATCGTTCAGAACAATAATTTTTATGTCCCCAAAGTTAACTTAAGTCAATTGTGTTCCATTTTAATGTAAACAAGTTCCAGTGACAATTGGAAGTTGGCAAAAGTGGTCTTTTTTCAAGCCCTGAGCTTGTTGGGTTTGCTTTTTTGTTCTTCTTGCTGTATCTTCCTCTTCCAAGAACTCTCTGGCTCATGTTGTCACTACTGGAGAATTCCCTGGTAAATGAAGTCCCTGTCAGGGGTGGCAGACTCAGATGCCCTTGGGGAACAGCTGGTGACCTGAATGTGGTAATGGGGAGAGGAGGTGCTCAGGACGGGGCTACTAGGAGCTGGACAGTGCATTTGTCATTTAAAGGCATCAGAATTCAGAATTTTTTAAAAGCCTAGAGACTAGCAATTAAACACACTCCCCAGTAAAATTCAGCCCACCAGCTTCCAGTTTATAATTTGGGCTTAGCTTGCTCAAGTGTTCCCCCACGTCAAGAACAGGAACCTTGATTTCTGAAGAATAGAAAACTTGCAAAAGTTAGAGGCTGAATCTTCAGCTATAGGATGATCTGTGTAGGCGCTTCAGTAAGGATTTCTTTCTTTTTTTTTTTTTTTTTTGAGATGGAGTCTCTCTCCTCATCCACGCTGGAGTGTCGTGGTGCTATCTCAGCTCACTGCAAATTCCGCCTCCTGGGTTCCAGCAATTCTCCTGCCTCAGCCTCCAGAGTAGCTGGGATTACAGGCACCCCCACCACACTTGGCTAATTTTTGTATTTTTAGTGGAGATGGGATTTTGCCATGTTGTCCAGGCTGGTCTCAGACTCCGGACCTCAGGTGATCTGCCTGCCTTAGCCTCCCAAACTGCTGGAATTACAGGCGTGAGCCACCATGCCTGGCCTCGAGTAAGGATTTCTGAACAGGGTTGGGGAGGCCTAGAGAGTAAAGGAAGGATCCCTGCCTATCATTTAATACTATTTGGCCTATTAATAAATTATAGTGGTAGAAATAGCGGCAGCAGCTGATGTCTACACGGGAAAATAACTCCAACTAACTAACATCATTTCAGTAGGCTGAGAAATATCTTTAAATCCAGCATCCATGCATGAGAAAAGAGAGAAAAGAAGCTTTTATCTGCCTGCTACACTGTGGAATGTATTACCTATTTTCCAAACAGACCAAGTCTACGTGTAGAGCTGACGTATCAAGACTCTCCCCTGGGAATCCTAGTTGCGGTTTGGGTCTGAAGGCAGGTTTGGGCACATCTGCCCTGGTCAGTCACCTCATTAACTTGTCAGTGATTTGCAACAGGGCCTTTGGTCTCCTCATGTGGAGTTCAGTTCCATAGCAACAACTGCCACACTGTGTGACCCAGCATGACCCGGGCCATGCTGGGTGCAGAGCTCAGCAAATGCGGGGCCGCGCCGAACTTGTTATTGGCAAGAAATAATGGCTAGCGATACAGGTGCACTGAAAAGCAGGGCACAGTTTGGGGGAAATATTCTGTTACGTGGGAACATAGCACTGAGTATAAGGACACCTCTTTAGTGCAAATGTAACGTCTGAATAATTAGCTAAGATGAGGAATTATAAAGGTTTTAGGAAATAAAAGCAAATTTCTCCTTTCAAACAACCGTATTCAATAATTTGCCAAGAAACCCACAAACAGCTGTCTCCAAGGTGCTTATTTCTCTATAACACAATCGTTTGTTTGTTTGTTTGTTTTTTTGGACGGAGTTTGGCTCTGTCTCCAGGTTGGAGTGCAGTGACGTGATCTCGGCTCACTGCAACTTCAACCTCCCGGGTTCAAGCAATTCTCCTGCCTCAGCCTCTCAAGTAGCTGGGACTATAGGCGCCAGCCACCATGCCCGGCTGATTTTTGTAGTTTTAGTAGAGACAGGGTTTCACTATGTTGACTAGGCTCGTTTTGAATTCCTGGCCTCAGGAGATCTGCCTATCTCGGCCTTCCAAAGTGCTGGGATTACAGACGTGAGCCACTGCACTCAGCCTCTGTCACACAATCTTAACTGCAATGAATTATAATGCCAATAATAATACCTTTCCATTCATTTGGCAAGTAACCATTGAGCATTTACCACATGCCAGGCATTCACCCAGGCCATGAAGGCCTCAGTCATAAAGAAGAAAGTCCCTGCAGCCTGGAGCTCAGAGCCGAGCCGAGAGACAGACAAGATTCCCCTCCGACAACTATTTCTAGCTGCCTGACGAGTGCCAGGCACTGTTCGAAGGACTCAAGTCACATCAGGGAAAAGATGAGACAAAAATCCTTGCTCCCTCCCCAGGTGGACAATGTGGTGCCCTGGCTGGCTTTGCATGGGAGCATATGGGGGTCAGGGCACAGGGAGCTGTGGGTTAGCACTTGAGCTTGAACCGGGTGGAATTAGAACTCCCCTAGCCACAGCCCGGAGGAGGAGCCTTCCATCAGTTGCTATGGCTGTGTAACAAATGACCATATACATGGTGGCTTAATACAATAGAAATGTATTCTCTAGAGGCCTGAAGTCCAAAAGCAAGCTGCTGGCACTGCCAGGCTCCCTCCACGGCTCTGGGGGAGAACCTGCTCCTCGCCTCCTTCCACTCCTTGTGGCATCAGCAGTCCTTGGTTCCCGGTGGCCTCACTCCAGTCTCTGCCTGTCTTCACGTCGCCTGCTCCTCTGTGTGTCTGCATCAATCTCCCTCTGCGTCCTCCTTATAAAGGTGCGTGTAGTAGCATTTAGGGCCCACCTAAATCACCCAGGAGAAAGTCTTCAGCTCAAGATCCTTCACTTTATCAGGTGTTTCACCGTCTAAGGCAGTAGTCACAGGCTATGGGCTTAAGACATGTCGCATCTTTTTTTGTGGCGCCAGTCAGCTTCCTACAAGTGTTCAGACAAGGGGAACAGCCGCTCGGGTCCTGCAGTGGGACGGAGACAGGCTGGCATGTTTAAGGGATTGAAACGTGACTAGAGAGAGGTTTGACCACAGTGGGTAAGGAAGCCGGCAGCAGGCAATGCTGCTTAAGAAGCAGACGGGTGCCGGGCACGGTGGCTCACACCTGTAATCCCAGCACTCTGGGAGTCCAGGGTGGGTGGATCATGAGGTCAGGAGTTCAAGACCAGATTGGCCAACATGGCGAAACCCTGTCTCTACTAAAAAACGTACAAAAATTAGCCAGGCATGGTGGCAGGTGCCTGTAATCCCAGCTACTTGGGAGGCTGAGGCAGAGAATGGCTTGAACCTGGGAGGCAAAGGTTGCAGGGAGCCGAGATCGCGCCACTTCACTCCAGCCTGGGTGACAGAGTGAGACTCCATCTTAAAAAAAAAAAAGAAGAAAGAAAAAAAAAAGCAGACAGGCTTTTCCTGCGTAATAAGAAATTGTTGAAAGATTTTAAGAAGGGAATAAGCAGATTGGATTTATGTTATAAGAAGATGATCTGGTGCTGTTTGGAGAATGTGGCTGCTGGCAGGTAACGTAATGTTAGGGAAAACCTGTTCCGAGGCTGCTATAGTCATACAGGTGGGAAGTCCTGCTGGCTTAGCGAGGGGGTGAGTGTGGAGGGTAGGGAAGTGGATGGGAGGTGGAGATATTTGGGAGGCAGACTGGATAGGAATGAGGAGACTCACCTGGGGCAGTGGAGTCAGGCAGTTAGAGGCATTGGGACTCCTAGGAGAGGTGTAAGCTGCTGTGTGGACAGTGGTGCGTGCTCAGGAAGCACATTTCAGAGGCAATCATGAGTCCAGGCTTGGACTTGCAGTGCTTGAGGTCAGTTGGGTATGTGACTGGTGCTCAGAAAGAAAGGGCTGGGCTAGGGAGGGACACGGAGGGATTGTCTGACTGTGGGTGAAGTTGACATCTTGGAAATGGATGCTTTGGCTGGAGAGAAACTGACAAGAAGCCAGGGCAGCCCTGAAGAGCTCTCGGGGAGACACCAACCAGGAGGAAGAGGGGCCAGCACAGACACAGGTGGGAGCAAATCAAGGCAAGGCCAAGGGGCAGGGATGCTGGAGAACAGGGCAGGCAAGAGGGAGGGAGAGTCAAATGGATTAGAGCTCGTCAGGGAGCTCACTAGGAGCCCTTAGCTTTGTTTAGGCCCCACAGCAGATGCAGATGCTTTGTGTTAAAACGGAAAAACCCTTCTCCAGTGGCCTGGAGTAAGGGGTGACCTTGTTGTTCAGTGGCAAAGCCACGTCTCCTGATTCTCCGTGCAGGGTTCTTCCCACTGCACCATGCTGCCTCTTAAAATCTCAAATGAGTGTTACTCCAGGCTAAATCCCTCGGTTTACCCCTATTTCATTGTGAACAAATGCGGTTACTTTAAGGTACAAGAAAACAGTCTGCCACTGCAGTCCAGTCTCTGGATTGTCTACTGTTGATGACACCTTTTGTTATTTATTTTGCTAACTCTTCCTGATAACCAAAGGGCCTTTTACCTGCAATAGGGGAGACCCCGGGAGGCACTGCCACAGGATTTGTGAGTGATGTTGTAGTGCCACCCAGTGGCTGACTGCTTAAATTACAACCAAGCCTTAAAAAGGAGGGACGCATTAAAAAAGAAGGGAATGATAATAATGGATTAAGAATAATGAAACCCACAAAAGGATGAATATGTTTAAAAGAATACTTGTTAATTTTAATTGTGGAAGTTTTAATTGATCATGTAATCCATGAGTATATGTTTAGAATTTATACTGTGCAAGACAGCGGCCAAGATGTTGGGATGGAAATAAAAACGTACGTGAATATCTGGCTACAAAAAGTATACCAGAGGCCAGGCGCAGTGGCTCACGCCTGTAACCCTAGCACTTTGGGAGGCTGAGGGGGGCGATCACTTGAGGTCAGGAGTTTGAGACCAGCCCGGCCAACGTGGCAAAACTCCATCTCTGCTAAAAATACAAAATTTAGCCAGGGGTGGTGGTAGGCGTCTGTAATCCCAGCAACTTGGGAGGCTGAGGCAGGAGAATTGCTTGAACCGGGAGACACAGGTTGCAGTGAGCTGAGATTGAGCTACTGTACTCCAGCCTGGGTGACAGAGTGAGACTCCGTCTCAAAAAATATATACTGGAAGACATCACCCCAAGCAGATATTAAGCAAAGTAGCATGCACAAGGCAATAATGCGAAATAGGTGATGACGTTATTTAGTCATTAATTATTTGGGGGTAGATGTGGTAGTTTGGAGGGGAGTGAAATTGATGAGGACTGTGGTGAAATGGAAGCAGAAACCTTGAATTGAGAACCGAACAGCCTCAGGTCCTCTGTCTCATGTCTTTGAGTCTCAACTTCCTCCTTTGGGAATGAGGTCATAGGTACAGGGATGACTTTCTGCTTCACAGGGTGGTAAGGATTCCATGAGAAGAATGTATTAACACACTGTTGTGTTGAGGCTAGATTCATCATGGTGGCAGTTATTACTGCTACTGTTATGATTATGATATTGTTGGTGGAGGGATAGCAGAATTGGAGCTACGGTAAAGAAAGACTACTCTGACCTCATGGAAGCAAGCGTGATTGGGACAGAGGGTGTGGGTGTGGAAACCGCAGGGAATAAGGTTGGCCCGTGTGTGGAAGGGAGATTGTCCCCATTGTAGGTGTTGGTGAAAGCAATGACACCAGGAAAGGGGAGACTGAAGAAGACTCATTGACGGTTGCATGGGGCAGTGGGGAGAAGATCAGAATTAAGGAGACGAGGGAGATTGGTGCTTGTGGAACCCATGCGAGAGATGACAAGACCATGGGCCAGGTGCTTGGCAGTAGGAGGAAGGTAAGACGGGAGCACGAGATTTGGGTTTTGGTCCAAAGCGAGATGTGATCGACTTGGTCGTGAGAAGGACATGGAGAATGAGGGAAAGAGGGTGACAAGGCTGGCAGCTGGATGGTGAGCTTAGAATGATGCCAGGAACAGAGTCACTCTCTTCAGTGACAGGGAAGGAGGAGGTAGAGGGCTGAGCTCAGCTTTGACCCAATGTGTGAGATGAATTAATAGGGCAAGAGGATGCAAGAAAGTTTCTAGAAAACAGTTGGGGATACAGGATAAGACCAGAAAGTTAAATTTGAGAACCACAAAAAGTAGAGGTCTTCGATTAATTCAATTAATAACATTGTGTCCTAAAGAAACTTTATAAAAGAACATCGGGTATATCTGGATAGATTGTTTTTAAGTGTAAAAATAAGAAGAGGCCTGAAGGGAATGAAATGTCACCCCGGGCATGGCATGAGCACAGTTTATTGGGTGGACCCTCCGTTGTGCTAGACTCAGTCTCAGGTAGGGGGAAGAGGAGAGGTTTGGGAGAGAGACCTACTGGTCCAGGTGTAAATTTGAGCTTGCTAGATGTGAGGGCCTGAATAAGTTACACCTTCTTTCATCTATATGGGGATCATAGCCTACATTTTTCAGTGTTGCTGGTTGCATTAAATAACGTAAGGTATGCAGCATGGCAGCCACATAATCCATAACCAAGCCTAATAAATACATTCCTTCCCCTTCCTGTGACATTTTTGATGATCAGCATCATGGTCTTAGAGTTCAAGGGTGATTTGGAAAATCTGTATAAGTAGTATAACAAAAACCTCTTTCTTGTTTGTTCAGTTATTCATTTATTTACACTTTGCACTGATTTAACTTCTGGTTGAGAAGGAGCGGGAAGTCATGGCAGAAAAAGTGTGGCTGTACATATATTTGTAGTTGTTTATTTGTAGGTGCTTCTCCTAGTGCTCCTACTGATAAAATGACAAGCAATTTCTTGGATTTTTGTCATTCCCCATAGGTTTTGGTCCCTGGGGCAACCAGATCATTGCCAGCCAAAAAGGCTGATTTGAAGATTTTGGTTTTTGAAAAGCACAATACATGTCCTCTTATCTTTTGGTCTCTTTTACTAAGTTGTTATGAAATAAAAGTAATTTTATCTTAGCCCTGTTCAAGAGACATTCTAGACTTAGGCAACCGACAAGGGACAAAATCCTAAAGGAATGCCCTGGCCTCAGAAGACAGGGAGGCCGGCGATTCTGTGTCCGCTTTCATCTCCTTCATCCTTTATTTGTACAGCTGGCCGGAGAGCCTCCTGCTGCTCTAGGGAGGCGCAAATAACAGGTTTGATGACACGGTGTCAATCTGGCCTTTGAACCAAAAGAGAGAAAGAAAGGAAGAGATGATCTAGTGGCTTCACATGGCATGCCCGAGTTTCCTCAGCTGTCAAGCTGATTGTCATTTCTGGATTCAGCGGCTCTGTCTTCTGACTTCACCGTCTCACACTGAAATTCAGAAGCTGCAGAGGCAGTTGCGTGCACGCGGCAGCCAAAACACCCAGGGGTGCTGTGCGTCTGAAAGACAGCCATTCCACTGGGTGGTTTTTCTCTTTTTGCTCGACTGAATCTGGCACGGCAGCCTGTTTTATAGCAGGTTATCGTCGGTGGTGGAGAGTGCGGGGTTAGGACTGGGTGAAATATTTCTTTAAAGATTTTTTTTTAAATGATGCAAAATTCCTGTGATTATTTAATGATTCTCTAGGTATAAAAATGTCTTTCATGGGCCTATTACTTATGTCTATTTGTCCTGAAGTGAATTCTATTAGAATCTTATGAAAAAGTAAAGTCTATGTATTTACTCGTAAGCACAAGTTCTTTCACTGACCCTTCCTTTTACATGAAACAATTTAAAGAAAATAGAATTATTCTCTGTATGCTGTGAATAAACTATTGACTCAAATTAGGTGACCTAACAAATGACTATTTCAAAGATTGGTGTTTGGGAAATTTTGGTGAGCAGCTTTCTGACAGATTTTGTGCTGTTATTCAAGGTTTAATGTATTTCCTTTAAAAATTTATCATGTAGCAGAATACTTATTAATGCGAAAAAGCCGCACTAAATACAAAATCACAAAGTCTTCATGGCTGTAAAAAAGGAGACATTTACGTGTGTTTTTCCACCTGCAAAGTAGGAGTAGCATTTGCCGTTTCATACGGTTGAAATAAAGGCATAACAACACCTACATTATAGCTTAACAGCAAAAAGCACCAACATCCCTGTTATTCAGAGTCATTGCTCGTGGTGTGAAGTCATACTCTGCACACTGCTGTGGAATCATTGCCATTTTGCATAGCTGCTTGTTT
>NW_012116599.1:6558787-6559881 GCF_000951035.1 Colobus angolensis palliatus | reverse complement strand
GGTCTCGATCTCCTGACCTCGTGATCCGCCCGACTCGGCCTCCCAAAGTGCTGGGATTACAGGCTTGAGCCACCGCACCCGGCCTGCATAGCTGCTTTTAACCAATGTTCTAGGAATGACAATTTAGAGACATAAGAAAGCATTTACACTTATCCCTTTGCATCCTTGGGGAATGGGTTCCAGTTCCCCTGTAGATACCAAAGTCCATGGATACTCACGTCCCTGATACGAAATTGCGTAGTGTCTGCGTATAACCTGTGCACTTCCTCCCAAATACTATAAATCATTTCTAGGTTATTTAGAATTCTATGTAAATGCTATGTACAGTATATAGTTGTTATACTGTATTTTAAAATTTTTAATTTTTGTTGTAAATGTTCTTTTCTGTTTGTTGATTTTTAAACATTTTCCATCTGGATCGGTTGAGTCCTCAGACTGGGAGCCAGGGATATGGAGGGCCGCTCGTCTTGCCTTGTGCCTGCTCTAGGGGGGGCGGTGGTAGAGGTGGGCTACCTTATGGTACCTTGCCTTGTGGTAGAGGTGGGCTACCTTATTATTTTGTGAAGTGTTTGTTGTTCTCTGCCTTTCTTACCATCATGACCTTGGGCACTTAGACTCGGCCCTCCAGGAGCAGAGGTTGGGTGGCTGTGAGTTTGGGAGAGACAGGCAAGTAAAGAGAGGATGATAGTCACGGGTGAGAGTATTACTGCAGGGGCATCTTGGAGAGGCATCTCCTTCTCCAGAGCAGGGGCAGGAGATCAGGGGAATCTTTCCACTGGAGCCTTGAGAGATGAATCAGCCAGAGGCAGAGAGGGGGCGCTCTCGGGACAGGACAGCCTGCGCTAATGCTGTGAAAGAACTGAGCTTGTTTAGAAATCCGGTGCAGGGAGGTCAGAGTGGAGGGCTGGGAGGAGGGAGGAGATAGGGAGACAGAGAGAGGGGCTAGCATCCTTCAATAATGCAAATAACCATTCCCTGCCTTACTTTTTTCTTCCCCCCCAAAGTATTTTGTTGGGGCAGGGTACAGTGGCGCACACCTGTAATCCCAGCACCTTGGGAGGCCAAGGCAGGAAGATCACTTGAGGTCAGGAGTT
>NW_012116599.1:6511691-6557912 GCF_000951035.1 Colobus angolensis palliatus | reverse complement strand
AAAGTATTTTATATGGCATTTTCTCAAATCAGCACACATTTCTATACTAAATGAAGTTTTATTATTCTTGCCGTGGTGTTAAACATTTCCACTCCCTTTTTTCCCCTCTGCAAACTTCCCATTAGCTCACTGGATTCGGTATTACATGCCTAAAATGAAACACATTAAAGAGACTTATAGTCAGTTAATTGGCTGTCTATTTGTCAGTTACCCCTTTATATTCAAGCATGCATTTTAGTATGTATCTAAATAATACATTACTGTAAAGTACTGCATTCACAAAAGATAATTTGGGGGAGTTTATGCATATAAATTGCATGCAAGATGAAAAGATCATTCCCAAACTTAATGAAAAAGCATTTATTTCCTGAATTTTATATTTAGAAAACATGGGAGCTTTTAAATTATGTTAATTAATCTTATTTCTAACACAGGTTAGAAAGGTGCTGTGAAGTGGTTGTTTATTTTTACTTTTAGATTGTAGTTTAGAATTTGTGCAGTTATCTATTTTAAGTTGATAAGCCCTCACAATGCCCCAAATGGTTTGTGCTTGTGTAATTACACTTCATATTTTATTGTTGTCTTTTTCGTAATACATATTTATGTATCTAAGTTTCCTTTAAAATTCTAAGCTTTTAGCATTTATAGGGATATCAATAAATAGTAGCTATTTAACAGTGATGAATGAACATGAAGAAAAGGGAGAATACATATAAAATATAGTTTTGATCTGTAAAATTTAGGCAGATGTTAAAGGTTGTCGATGATGTTTGTTGAGTTAATGACTTAATGGTGAACAAGAAGTGGTAATTTTTATTATAAAGTGACTTCTGCTGATGGTAAGATGTACACAAAGTATGAGGCTGGTGAAAAAGTAATTGTGGTCTTTGCCGTTGCTTTTAAAAGGCAAAAACCACAATTACTTTTGCACCAAGCTAATACAATGTAAAATTGCCCTGGCTTGTGTTTTCACTTCTGAGACATGCAATTTCTTTTATGCCCTAGCAGTGTTCATTTATAAATGTCTATTTAGGGAAAGTGTTTGTTCTTTTGTTTCTCTACTAGTGGGATTATATGACATATTATTCTGTGGCTTGTTTTTCTCCTTTAACAATTATCCGTTTATAACAATAATATATAATAACAATAGTTAGCATTTGTTATGCCAGGCACTGTGCTAAACACCATTACATGCATTATTCTTTTTATGCTCATAAACCATTGACAGATGAAGATGTGGAGGAACAGAGAGGTTAAGAAACACACCTAAGGTCACACAGCAAGTCAGTGTGGTCCTGGGCTTCAAACCTAGGAGGCTGACACATAACCTGGGTGCTCAGTCACTCTGTTTCTCCCTCATGAGCTTGGGGAGAATGTTCTATATTGGCCTGGCAGATGGACTTTGCTGGCGGCTTGCACGTGCTGTTGGGGTCCCACACGTCTTCCTCAGACCTGTTGTTTCTGTGCTCGGGCTCTGGGGGACTTCAGCTGCTGGCATCTGTGTCTCTCAGGGCTTTTTTTCAAAGCCGGAGAGGCACAGTTGGCAGGCACTCCATGCCCATCACCGGGGCCCTCGGCCAAGGAGATAAATACCCCTACTGCCTTCCCCTAGGGCGGGATAACACTGAGATGTGGGCTCCCCTCAGAGTTAAGTCCCAGGTGTCCACAGTGTAACTGACCTGAAATTGCCCCTTTCTTGGCTGCCCTCACTTCCCTGGGTCTCGCTCTCTTCCTGACCTGCACCTCGTTCACTTCTCAAATGGAGAAGTTGGTCTCATTGACTTCTTGTCCTCTCTGTTGCTCCTGGAGCACCCCGATGAAGTCAGGCTGTGAGGGGTTTTGCTGTTTGAAGGCACCCTAATTTATTCACTGAGTCTCAGGTTGGTGCCTTTTCCCTGGATTTCCGGTTTCTCTTGCTGTTGCATATAACACTGTGGTGAATGTTCTTGAACTATTCTTATGGGGCTCCTGCCCATCTCCCTCCTGGTGTCTGGGCCTGGCCAAGGCCAGCAGCACTATCTAAAGTGACATCCCGGCCAGGCGCGGTGGCTTATACCTGTAATTCCAGCACTTTGGGAAGCTGAGGCAAGCATATCACCTGAGGTCAGGAGTTCAAGACCAGCGTGGCCAACATGGTGAAACCCAGTCTCTACTAAAAATACAAAACTTAGCTGGGTATGGTGGCATGCAACTGTAATCCAGCTACTCGGGAGGCTGAGGTGGGAGGATCCCTGGAACTTGGGAGGTGGAGGCTGCAGTGAGTCAAGATCGCACCACTGCACTCCAGCCTGGGAAACAGAGTGAGATCCTGTCTCAGAAAACAGTAATACTAAATAAAAGTTAAAAAGAGTGACACCCCAAGTGTAGATCAGGACCAGGTGGGTCTTGGTTACTGTTTCTTCCCGTCAGGGTGCTCTCTGACCTTCTACCCAATGTGGGGTTGACCACATCAGGAGCTCTGGCCTTCAGGCTATGGGATTGTCTGGGGCCCTGTGGCTGAGCCCTGGTTTTGGAGGGTGGCTGCCTAGCAGAACACTTCCACTTGCCCATGAAGTATTTCTTTCATGGGATTGCACCACATTGGGTTGCCAGAGCAGGGCTAGCATGCTGATTTCGGGTGACTCATGTTTTTATGTAGATGGGACTCTGCGACAAACATTTTGCTCGGGGCCCTGCACTCCCAAGGGGCAACCCTGTATTAGCCCTGGAGACCTAAGACATCTGATCTGAGCAGATATCTCCTAAACCCTGCCAAGCTTTTCTGTCCATACATCAGGACTTACTTGCTTATTGAATGCAGTCATCCATGCTGTTTTGTGAAGCAAGAAGTTATAAAATATTTTTTCTTAAATCTTTGCAAACATTTTGAGAGGTCTGAAAAATTGCAGGTCGAACTCTTGACCTCAGGTGATCTGCCCGCCTTGGCCTCCCAAAGTGCTAGAATGACAGGTATGAGTCACCGCACCTGGTCGGGATGTCACTTTAGATGGTGCTGCTGGCCTTGGCCAGGCCCAGACCCCAGAAGGGAGATGGGATGGGGCCCTGGGGCATGGGTTCTGAGGTAGGAGGCCCCGTAAAGTTTCTTCACTTAAAACAAGAGGTGGTCTTTTCATTCATGGAAAGTTAGATTACATAAATTTAATGTGACATGGAGACTAATTCCAAAATATGACTAAGAAATTAGATAAAAGCAGCGAAAAAAGAAATGTTGCCCTTCGAAAGGGCAGGCAAATCATTAGTTATTTGAAGTAAATAAAAGATCTGGCAGTTTCTCTTACTCTATTTGTGTCATGAACATAAAGCTAAATACAACTTTAATTTTTTAGTTTCTTGCTTCATTAAAAAGCCCAAGATCTCTAAATTTGATTGACAGAATGAAAATAGTAAGATAACTATAATCAGTTGATATATGTGTTTCTGTGTACACACATACTGCACACATACATACATAAATACATGAATACATGTGCAGTACTTGAAATTTATCATATAGCTTACTACAGATTGAACAGGGCAATGCCACTATTATGTTTTAATTAAACCAATCATTTTCTTTTCTTGTCTTTCCTTTCATTTTCTTTTCCTTTTCTCTTTTCTTGTCTTTCTTTCCTTTTTTTTTTTGACATGGAGTCTGTCTCTGTCACCCAGGCTGGAGTGCAATGGTGCGATCAGCTCACTGTAACCTCTGCTTCCCAGGCTTAAGTGATTCTCCACTTCAGCCTCCCGAATAGCTGGAACTAGAGGTGCACGCCACCATGCCCAGCTAATTTTTGTATTTTCTGTAGAGATGGGGGGGTCTCACTTTGTTGCCCAGTCTGGTCTTGAATTCCTGAGCTCAAGTGAATCTCGTGTCTTGGCCTTCCAAAGTGCTGGGATTATAGGCGTGAGCCACCATTTCCAGCCATTTGTTTCTATTATCAGAGTTTGTGCATATCTAATTTCCACGTCTTCTGTAGGCCTGAATGACTATATGTTTGTGTTAGAAGATAGTAATTAAGAATTGCACCCCCATTTCTTTTTAATCTTTCTTCTCAGGGTCCACCAGGACCACCAGGGCCACAAGGTCCAATTGGGCCCCTGGGAGCCCCAGGACCCACTGGGCTTTCAGGAGAGAAAGGAATGAGAGGGGACCGCGGCCCTCCTGGAACAGCAGGGGACAGAGGAGATAAGGTAAGCCACATCTTATATGGAGATTCACAGGAACCACTCACCAGCAGTACTATACCGGTTTTTGTTTTTGTTTTTTTTAGACAGTTTTGCTCTGTTGCTCAGGCTAGAATGCAGTGGTGGGATCTCAGCTCACTGCAGACTTTGCCTCCCAGGTTCAAGCAATCCTCCCACCTCAGCCTCCTAAGTAGCTGGGTTTACAGGCACATGCCACCATGTCCAGCTAATTTTTGTATTTTTAGTAGAGATGGGGTTTCACCATATTGGCCAAGCTGGTCTCGAACTCCTGACCTCCAGTGATCCGCCTGCCTCAGCCTCCCAAAGTGCTGTACTTACAGGCCTGAGCCACTGTGCCTGGCCAGCACTGGAGTTTTACAACCATGAGTAGTATATACTTGAACCTTATAATAAATGAAGTCCCTGAACTCCTCTGCAAGAATCCATCCTCATTCTTGGCCCCTTTCCAGAGGAGCATGCTTTTCTGGGCCTTTAAATACATGCGTGTACCCAGTGAGAAGTTACATTGTTTCATGGCTTTTTATAAAACCTACACGACATTACCTGTATGCATCACACTGAGGCTTTCTCTTTTCACTCAACAAGATGTCTTAGAGATCATTCCTTATCAGGTTACGTAGATTGAACTTATTCCTGAAAAAACATTTTATAATATGCCATAGTATGAATAAAACTATAGTTTATTCCCTGCTGATGAGCACTTGAGATTCTACCCCAACTTTGGGTAGTGCACGTGTGCAAAAATAATCCTGTAAATTGCCTGTGTTCACATTGAAGGGTTTGTTACTCCAGGATCGAGATTCTGAGCAGTTAGATTTCTGTTCACAGCATGTTGAATGATTTCTTTAAATCAATACAGCTAGGTTGTTTTCCCAAGTACAAAAAAAAAAGCACAAGAGTTGGTTCTTAAATGTTGGCTTTTAGATTCTTCAATGTAAAAAACAGGTGGCAATGACTGCTCCGCATGTTTAAATCTGAGTAATTAATTGTTAATGTTTTCAAGGAAATCAGCTTATTGATTTAGTAATTTTTATAACTTTGTTTTATTTTCTGGGATTTTAGGGTCCAACTGGTGTTCCTGGATTTCCAGGTTTACATGGCATACCTGTAAGTATCCCTAAAATTTCTCCACTTTGAAAAAAGGCAGAAGTACTCATCACAATCCTTAAAACCACATGTATATATGCATAAAATATATATTTATATAAACCACAAGATATCTATAGCAAATATTTGCTATATATACTACAAGCACAATAGTATATATATTTTTCACCATAATATATATCTACATATATAAAAGATATATATTAAATAGACAAGAGATAGAATGCATTAGGTTGGTGCAAAAGTAAGTGTGGTTTTTGCTGTTACTTTCAATGGCAAAACCCCCAATTACTGTTGCACCAAATATATTATGTACATAAGATATATATAGTATGTACACTATACAATATATGTCTTATATTTTACATAGATAAACTATAGTATATACTATATATCTTATATCTTACATATAGTTTATTATATATCTTATATCTTACATATAGTTTATGTATTATATCTGTTAATTATATATTACATAACGTATAAAACATGGTGCAAGATATATTAATATAATATATATTATGGTGCATGGTATATATTATGTATAGCAAACTCTTTTTATATTTTCTCATTTTAGTGCATGAAAGGGTGTTTACATTTAAATTTGGTACAATAACTCCCAGAGCAAAACACTTTACTTGGAAAGCAACATTTTCAAACAGGTTAGAGAAAAAATTCCAAAATATGAGCTAGGCATACTTGTTATGTCAAGTAGAATGTTCTTGAAATAAATACATATTCATAACAAACGTTTTTATTTGCGGATGAGTCCTAATATTTGTAGTGAGCTTAATACTCTAATTTCTCATATGAAAATGAAATGGAAAAAAAAGAGGTAAGTGGGAGTTTTATAATTCTTTATAGTATTTCTAAGGATTTTAAGGAAGGTCCCCTCCTCAATTTCCCAGAGTACCGCAAACTAAATTAGTTTAAATTTGTTATCTTAAAGATATTTTAGGTTTTATTTTCACATGCTACATAGCCTTTTGGGGTAGAGAGAAAGTTTCACAAAACTAAACAGGAAATGTGTGAATCACAACTGCCGTAATTTGAGTATTCATATTGTGCATAATCTTTGTGTTATGATATTTTTGCAAAAATGCTTCACTTATAATGTTGTTTTCTGCAGGGGCACCCAGGGCCTCCTGGACCCAGAGGCAAACCTGGTAAGTGTGGCTACAATGGCTCAAGAGGTGACCCAGGGTTTCCAGGAGGAAGAGGAGCTCTTGGTCCAGGAGGCCCCCCAGTAAGACACCCACAGCTCATCTTAACAGGAATCTTAAGTGAAAAGGCCCTATGGAGGCACAGACTTGATGTATTCAAGAAGCAGAGTTAATACAAGTGTGCCTGGGGCATTGTCAACAAATGGGAGTGGCTGGGGGATAAGGACAGAGAGATAGGCAGGACTTAGAACATGCAGGGCTTTGTGGATGATGGAAGGAGCCTAGATTTTCTCATCCATGTTAGGTAAAGGCACTGGATGGTTTTAAGGAAGGAAGCAACACGATCTGATTGATGTTTCATTAAGACGTCTGGCTGCTGTGAAGAGAATAGATAGAAGGGAAAACAGAGCAGAGAGACCAGATAGCAAAATGTCAATTGTTTATCATTCAGGGTTAATTGCAGAAACATAAACCCCACTAGGTATTTTGAACCTGAAGAAAGGAATCTGATACAGGGAGTCTCGCACTTATTATAATAGTTGGAAGAGTAAAACTTAGGACCACACGAGAGCACTGATGTCAAAGGTTCACAGCTAGCTAAGATCCAGAGTCGGGAAGCTGTAACTGCACTGTGACCACGGCCTCTCACCCCACGTCTAGACACTAGCAAACAGAACACTCAAGTTTTTGCTTTCCTGCTTGGCGGCAGCAACAGACCAGGAAGAGAATCTCTTCCAAACTTCTGCCTTCCACATCTCCTAGGTGAAACCTAATTCACATGCGGCTATAAAGGAGTCTGGGCAATGAAGTTTTTAATCTTTCTAGTCCCTGTAATGCAAGAAAATCCATTTGAACAGCTTTGGAATGGATGTCCAACAACAGTCGATAGTATCCAGCACTTGAGGGAAACCTTACGGCTCTTAGCAATTTTTTCTTCAGAATTTTGGACTTTCATTTAAACACAACTAGAGCAAGAGCCAATGCCCATATTCCTTTTCTCTCTCTCTTTTTCTTCACTTAAAGATCAGAGATCATGTGACCTTTCAAAATTGTTTTTCTGTGATTTTTTAAAAAGTATTTCTCCCTTCCTTAATCAAATATCATTTCACAAGTTTCTTTCTAGAAAGTTTTCTTAGCATGACCGCCATAATCATTCATTCTGCTGTCACTCGTGAGTCTGCCTTTTGCTCCAGATCCTAGAGGAGCTGATGTGAACGCTAAACTTAAAAAGAATTTCCATACTGACATTTTTCTTCTGGTATCAAATAAGAACAACCACCACCTTTCATTGTTAAGTTTTTCAACCATCCTTTACTTTCAAACTCAGCCATTTGAAAACTCAAGTGCAGTCTGGCGAATGCACATTTATTGAGCTCCTCAAATCAGGCCAAACCTCATTCTACAGATTCATGAGCATTCAAGAGAGCAAGGGTTCTCGGTTTTAACTTGAACATAGCATGCAGTACCGACCGCAATCCTGAAGTTTGTCATAACGGTCTCTGTGCAAAACAACCAACTTCCCCTTGACTCATTTACTGTACAGACACCCCTCACTTTGCACAGTAATGTAAGAATGACCAGGCAAACTAAAAATCACACAAAGAAACCTTATTAACTGATGAGAAAATTACTATTGTCCCATGACCTATAAAAAGTTTTGTTAAAACATTAGAAACTTTGTCAGTTATAAATATATAAGGAAATGAAAAAACTAAATATTTATTTAATATACTGTAATTTGAAACATTGAGAACCAAAGTGTTTTATGTCTTTGTAAAAACTTATCAAGAGTAGTTTCAACAGTACTTGCCTTTTTCTCCTCATATAACTTGCAATACTAAAGGAATATGTCTTTTACGTTTTGATGAAGTATGATACTCCTTTCTAAGTTTGGATCTGTTTCCAGTGTTGTGAAGTACCTCTAAGGGTTCCTTTAATGTGAAGTTTTCATCGGTGTCACTTTACTTAGGACTCTGTCATCCTTTTCATCACAACCACTTTCCTGGTTTATCTTTACTAAGTTCCTCTGGCTGCAAATACAGTCTCTCAAATGACAACAATATCATTATTCCCATGATGAGCTGTTTCTTCTATAACTCCACTTATGTTTTACTTGAATTTCATTTCCAGCATTACCGTTTTCATTTCTTTGCTTCATTTTCATCATTATTGGCCAATTTCCTCTTCCAACTATCCATTTTTGTAAAATGTTATTTGGGTTTATTGCTGGAAGATAAGGAAGCAAGCCAGCTACAAGCTTTGCTGTCTGTGTCTGTGTGTGTGCTCTGAACAATAGGTGTGCAGGGGCCAATCACAGACAGACTTTGATAGAAATCATCGAAACTGACCCAATAGTCCCGTAGATGTTCTTTGGATCAACGTAGAAATGGATCTTTCTGATCTTAAAGTTTGAAACCTGTCTGTTTTATCTGAGTTCCTTCCTCAGGAGAGGACCCCTAGGCCTCTCAAAAAGTATCAAAGAACTGAAACTCACCAGATCATGGCATCCAGACAATGAGATGCCAGACCCCTGACTGTGTTTCCTTACCTAGAACCTGTTTTCCAACACATTGTTACATTTCTTCCCTGCTATGTGCACCCCTAATTTTAGTCAGTCTGGGAGATGGACTTGAGACTGATCTCCCATCTCCTGAGCTGCAGCACCCAATTAAAGCCTTCTTCCTTGGCAGTAGTCCTCTCAGTCATTGGCTTTCTGTGCAACATGTTTTGGTAACATCATATGATCATGCAGTAATCACAATTCACATCTGTTCTTTATATAGTGATTTGTGGGCTGAGGGGCTAGCAATGAAGTTTGTACGTTATGCAAGTACTAGTTAATATACAATGGTAACTGAAATTTGAACCATGTTGTTGGAGAACTGGTATTATTTAACTTAACTATGAAACTGAAATTCATTCAGATTGGAATTATGCAAAATCAAAACTGCAGATACTAGCAAATCTGATTTCTCAAGTAAATTGTTGACATAATTTAACCTTAAACTGTTAAATATCTCTCATCAGAAGCCAAGTCAAGCACTCCTCTAAGAGAGATTAACTTTGAAATGTATATATCTTTCATATGAGCTTGATGTATACAGATGGTAGGATTTTTATGTGGTAACCAAGAGAAGTTATATTAAGAATTGAAGTAGGATATTAAGATGTTAAGTAGGGAAACCATGGGGAGGGGGAAGGATACACTGAGGTATTTCATTAACTTTAAGAAACTGTCCTAAGCAAACTAGCAACTATATTCAAAAACCTTCCGAAAGGAACATGTTATGTTTTTTTAAAAGAATACTTAGGCCTATTTTGAGTACAAGTACTGGAATGGACAAAATCTCTCTCACTATATATATATATATATATATATATATATATATATATTTTACTGTTTCTAAGTCATAAATTAACAATTGCAAAATTAGTTATTTGTAGGAACAATGCATGTGTTTTATATTGTGAGGAAATATGAAAATTTTCTGCTAAATAGCCATATATAAGTAGATTTCTGTCTTAGAAGATTCCTTAACAGATCTTAACTGAATAAGGAGTACATATATGTGAGAACCTTAGGGTGATAATAATATGGAAGAGGATAAAGAAATGTCCGCTTGTTAATCATGTCAATAATTGACAATCATGTCAATAATTTTAACTGATGAGTAATATTTTATATAGAAAAGAAAATACTGAAATGGTAATACGCTATTTTCCTCTTAAGTGCATAAATATTTTATTTTCAGGGCCATCCTGGGGAAAAGGGAGAAAAAGGAAATTCAGTGTTCATTTTAGTTGCCATTAAAGGTATTCAGGTAAGTATTATGATCATGATGGATTAAAAGATTTTTTTTTTTTCCAAATAGGTAAGCCCATGCAGGATATAGACAGGATTTTTCTTCAAAACATCCCTGAATACACCAATTTTTATTATTACCCTGACCCTCAGGGATGGCACCATACTTTTGTGTGAAGGCATTGGCTTTAGTCATCAGTAAAATTCCAGCACTGCAAAATTCTGGTACCTCTGAACTTGTCAGAACTGCAAGGGATGTATTTATTTCAAGGTTTCTCAACTCCTGACATTTTGGGTCATATATTTATTTGGTGTGGGGCTGTCTTGTGCACTATAGGATGTTGAGCAGCATCCCTGGTCTCTGGCCTGTACTCATTAGATGCCAGTAGCATCCCCCACCTCTGAACTCCCCAAAGCATATATACAGACATTACCAAATGTCCCCTGGGGGGGAAGTCACCCCAGTGGAGGACCACCGATTTATTTGTAATTAAAACATTGTAATATTAGTACTTGCCATCCAGTACAGTAAAAGTCATGATTATTGAACTTGGAAATGATGTAAACCTTATAGCACTTTGCTTGATACATTTAATGGTGTTGTGTTTTTAGTGGGGAGTGACGTACAGATGTTCAGAAATAAACTCTTGAGTGACCACCTCATCTCTCAGTTGAGAAGCCATGGATGAGTGATGGGGATCAGTGGAAATAATGCATTAACAGGAAAATACAGCCCGTTTTCAAGATGTGTGGTCATTTCTCTTAAGGAAGAATATTCTGTAGCAATTAGATAGCACTAGTCCTAGATTGCTTCTATGAGACCCTAGGTTCTGTGCCACCCAGAATGGACACACCTGAGCAGTGATCCCTTTAGTGAGCTCACCGTTTATGTGTGTAGCCTCTGTGCCCGTTTGTCCTTCTTCAACAACAAGAACGATGGATTTGTTTATAGCTTAAATGATATAGTAATAAAGTAAACATCAATAGCGGGGTCAGAACCAGTATGGTGTATTGGAAGGAGAGAACTGAAGCTTACTCTCCACTGTGACTTTAAGCAACTCCCTTAGCCTCCTCAGCCTCATGTTCATTATTTGTGAAAGAAGATTCAAATAATAATTACCCTGCCTCTTTCTCAGTGTTGTTAAGACTGTTATAATAATTTGTATTGCAGCACACTGTAAATGGTAATGTCCCGTATCATATTATTTATAGTGAGCATTTTTTATAATTGTGGTAATAGAGGACATGTGATGTACAAATATAGAAGGGGGATGAATATAGGGAATTCCTTATCTTAAGGGGAAACAGAAGATCCCTAATAAAAATGATCTGTAGATCAATAACCCTTGAGAGACAATGCTCTTAAGAGTCTATATCCACTTTATACCCATTCTAATGGCTATGAGAAAAAAAATCTAGCAATTGTTGACAACTACATGGAGAGTTGGAGCCTTATGCATTACTGATGGGAATGGACAATGGTGCAACCACTGTGGAAAATAATATGGCAATTCCTCAGTAAATTAAACATAGAATTACTGTATGACCCAGCAATTCTACTTCTGGATATATACCCCAAAGAATTGAAAGCAAGGACTTGAATGGATATTTGTACCTGCATGTTCATAGGAGCTTTATTCACAGTAGCCAAAAGGTGGAAGTAAAAGTGTCCATCAGCAGATGAATGGATAAACAAAATGTGGTGTATTCATCCAATGGAAGATTGTAAAAGCTTTAAAAAGAAAAGATGTTCTGACACATACAACAACATGGATGAACCTTGAAGATATAATATTATGCTAAGTGAAATAAACCAGTCAGATATTGTATGATTTCACTTATATGACATTTTAAAAATAGTCAAATTCATATAGATGGAAAATAGAATGGTGGTTGCCAGTGGCTGGAGGGGGAGAGGGATGGGGAGTTAGTGTTTAATGAGAACAGAGTTTCCACTGGAGGAGACGTAAGAGTTTTGGAGATGGAGGTCATGGGTGAATAACAATGTGAATGTACTTAATGCCACAGAACTATCTGTACACTTAAAAATGGTTGAAAAGGGCTGGACGCAATGGCTCACGCCTGTAATCCCAGCACTTTGGAAGGCTGAGGCGGGTGGATTACCTGAGGTCAGTAGTTCGAGACCAGCCTGGCCAACATGGTGAAACCCCATCTCTACTAAAAATACAAAAAAATTAGCCGGGCGTGGCAGCACATGCCTGTAGTCCCAGCTATTTGGGAGGCTGAGGCAGAAGAATCACTTGAACCAGGGGGGCATAGGTTGCAGTGAACCGAGATGGCACCATTACATTCCAGCCTGGGCGACAACAGCCAGACTCTGTCTCAAAAAAAAAAAAAAAAGGTTGAAATGTTAAATTTGAACTTACATATATTTTACACTTTTTAAAAAGAGCCTTCATTCAAGAGAATATATAGGCTTTGATCTTTTAAAATAGGTTGAGTCTCAGTGCAGAGTCACAAAGCGAGAGAGGTAGACAGAGGCTGGTGTGAGGCAGTTTCCACCTGAGTTTCTTTTCTGTCCTCTCTAGGGTAGTCAAGGGGGTCAAGCTGTTCAGAAAGCATAGCAGGGTGTGGAACCAGACCAGCAACAGGTAAACTGTGAGGAAATGGGACCACTGGATTGAGAATTTAGAACAATTTAAATAAAGACAAAAATCTCATTTTGATTCCCTGTCATTACTCCAGCGATCTTTCTCTGTTGGGTAGAAGGAGAATTCAGAACTTAAGGAGAAAGAAAATCACCTCCACATATCCCTTCCTCAATTTTAGTCAACACCAAAAAAAATTGAACAAACTGCACAATTAGATGAGTCCAAATAATTTTTGTGTGTATTTCTGTTTTTACATGATCTGTGTTTTAGGAATTTTGTGTGGACTTACAAAGCAATGCATTCTTATTTTTGCAGGGAGACAGAGGCGACCCAGGACTGCCTGGCTTACCAGTAAGTCTCTTCAGCAGGCTCTATGCTTCTATTTCCTCCTCAAATAGCCTATGATCCACATTTTAATCCCAGCAAAGCCAGCGACATAATTTGTGTGGCTTACCTAGTGCAAAATGAAAATGTGGATTCCCCATTCAAAAATTAAGAATTTTAAGATGGCGACAGCAGAACATTAACTCAAGCTTGGGGTCCTGTGTAACTGCACCAGTCTCATGCCCATGAAGCTGTACTTGAAGCTCAGCAGGCTCCCTCCTGCCTTCCTCTTCTGTCTTCTAATGATCTTTTGGCATTACTCAGGTATATGCAGCTACTTCATATTTAGGAAAGTGAGTCCACTTAGCAACTACATATAAAATATATACCAGGTAGAATAATCTTGCATTGCTTCTTGCTACCATTTTGCCTGGTGAATCAGTATTTGTATATTATATTTAATATTTACCTATCTTCATCTCTCCGAAATCTGCAATTCAATGATTATATTAGTCTTTCCAGTTTTTCGATATTTACAAGATTAAAATTGAGAGCAGTTTTGCCAACCAGGCGTGGTGGCTCATGCCTGTAATCCCAGCACTCTGGGAGGCCGAGGTGGGTGATCACCTGAGGTTTAGGAGTTTGAGACCAGCCTGGCCAACATGGTGAAACCCTCTCTCTAATAACACAAAATTAGCCAGGCGTGGTGGCATGTGCCTATAATCCCAGCTACTCAGGAGGCTGAGGCAGGGGAATCACTTGAACCTGGGAGGCGGAGCTTGCAGTGAGCCCAGGTGATGCCATTGCACCTGAAATTCCATTGACAAAAAAAAAAGAAAAAAGGCCGGCTGAGGTGGCTCAAGCCTGTAATCCCAGCAGTTTGGGAGGCTGAGGCAGGTGGATCACAAGGTCAGGAGTTCAAGACCAACCTGGCCAAGATGGTGAAACCCCGTCTCTACTGAAAATACAAAAATTAGCCAGATGTGGTGCTATGTGCCTGTAATCCCAGCTACTTGGGAGGCTGAGTCAGAAAATGCTTAAACCCGGGAGGCAGAAGTTGCAGTGAGCTGAGATTGCACCACTGCACTCCAGCCTGGGTGACAGAGCGAGACTCCGTTTTGCCTTCCAATAGTTAACCTATAATTTTGCCTTGTAACTTCTGGCTAGTGATGGAACGACTTTTCTGGATTGGTTTCCTTAGTGTGATTGAAGCTCAGGTCCATGTAATAAATGTGATACCTCAATGTTGCTGTTAAAATAAGTATCAGTTCATCCTCCTAAACAGAGCAATTTCATTACACACTCCCCAGTCATTTGACTTGGGCAGAGTCAGCAGGAGCCCGGGGAACATCTCTCCATGCTTCCAGGATTGCCTGTACCTTTCCTTGACAATTTGTGTATAATTGTGTTACAACTTACATGTTGTAGAAAATTTTGTATGGCTGACTCATCTTGATCTCAAATTAGGAACCATATTTCCCCAATTTGAGATCTTGCAGACCATGTTTTAAAAATATGCTAAGAAGAATAAATACATTAATATGTAATGTTAATTAATAATAATACTTTAAAAGCATCCTGATGTGTATCAAAATTGTAACACAGAATTTCGGAGTAGGTGGTAATGCATTTTGTTTGTTCTCTGCTTTTGTTATTACAGGAGGTATTTGTAAATAGGAAGATTGATCTCTGGGTCCTCAATTTGTAAATAGGAAGATTGATCTCTGGACCCTAAATGAAGGACTTTATTACAACTACCAGAATGCTACTACCTTTAGCTTGGTGCCTCTTTTTGTGTGTGTGTGACAGAGTCTTGCTCTATCACCAGGCTGGAGTGCAGTGGTGTGATCTTGGTTCACTGCAACCTCCAACTCCCTGGTTCAAGTGATTCTCCTGTCTCAGCTGGGACAATCCTGAGTAGCTGGGACTACAGGCATCCGCCACCATGGCCAGCTAATTTTTGTATTTTTAGTAGAGACGGGGTTTCACCATGTAGGCCAGGATGGTCTCGATCTCCTGACCTTGTGATCCGCCCCACTTGGCCTTTCAAAGTGCTGGGATTACAGGCATGAGCCACTGTGCCTGGCGTGCTTGGGGCCCTCTTAGGGCTGCATCAAACCTGCTGTTGAAAATGTCCTAGCAGGGCAGATACGCTGGGGGCTGTGATTTCTTTAGAGGTTTTTATTCACATGTGATCACACGTAACTCTTTCTGTGAAAGATGATTTCAATATTGGTAACAGACGCACTGATTTTTCCCATGTTTAGGGATCTTCGGGTGCAGGAGGACCGGCAGGCCCCACAGGATATCCTGGAGAGCCAGGGTTAGTGGTAAGTACAGCACTGCTGATGTGATCCCTTTGAAAACCAGATTCTGCGTGAAAATAAGCAAAGTTGCCATTTTGGGTCAGACACAGGTGGGCCGTTTGAGAGATTATCATTGATGAATCAGTGAAAACCCACCATTATCAGTGGGATTCCATCTTGAAGCACAGGTCCCCTGGGGAAGAGCCACTGACATCATCTTCACAGAAAACAACAGCCCATCCATGATAGAAACTCCATCATTGCATGTTTTAAAATTAAGGGTTTCCTAAATAGGATCTTGGAGCAACAAAAGAAGGCACATTCTGATTTCTACGTCTGAAGATTGATTTGTGTTTTTTTTTGTTTGTTTGTTTGTTTTTTTCCCTTGATTTAGGGATCTCCGGGCCAACCAGGGCTTCCAGGTTTGAAGGTAGGCAGTCATGAGCAAGATACATAAATAGAGCCCTGAACAATGAAATAATTGACCACTGTGTTTGTCAGAATTATGGCTTTCCTCTTATCAGATTTCCCAAAGTATTCAGTAAACTAAATTGTGTAGCCAGAAGTCTTAATAACTTTTAATTACTTTTTTAAAATGCAAAAGCAATTAGATTCTTTTTCTTTTCTTTCTCAGGGAAATCCCGGTGTGGGAGTAAAGGGGCAAATGGGAGACCCGGTAAGAATCCCCTCTTGTTCAGAGGAGCAGATGGCAAAGTGTGTGTGCTGCTCAGGGATGGAGGCTGTTCTGATGATTTGAACTTGTATTCATTATCTAGTCACTGCCCAATTTTATGGCTGAGAACTTTTCTTTGCCGAATTATGATGGCACCATTACCCTTGACTATAAAATGAAAGATCTGACAAAATTTAACACCACATTCAGGTTAATCTGTGTAACACATTTCACCCTAGCAAACAGAGATCGAACGTTTTTGACAATATATTATGTCCAGAGTAACAATTTTGTCAAATCACGGATTTGTTTTGCTTAATTTCACATAAATCCTAAGTTCCACCCATAAATATGCATATAAATGCAAATATAAATGACTGGAACCAAGAGCCCTGAGCAACACACAATCTCCAACCCACTCCTTTTCTACACCCCTCCTCCCCGTCTCTGCCCGCCACTCACACCCACTGTCCTTTTGGCTGAAGCATAAAACTTAGTAAGAATAAGCTTTAGAAAAGTGATTTAAGGGCTGAGCAAGGTGGCTCACGCCTGTAATTCCAGCACTTTGGGAGGCCGAGGTGGGCGGATCACGAGGTCAAGAGATTGAGACCATCCTGTCCAATGGTGAAACCCCGTCTCTACTAAAAATACAGAAATCAGCTGGGCGTGATGGTGCGTGGCTGTAGTCCCAGCTGCTTGGGAGGCTGAGGCAGGAGAATCGCTTGAAACCGGGAGGCAGAAGTTGCAGTGAGCCGAGACTGCGCCACTGCACTCCAGCCTGGTAACGTAATGAGACTCCGTCTCAATAAAGAAAAGTGATTTAAGAAGGCAACTCACCTAGGGAACAATCTGAACGTCCAGCAGTAGGTGTGTGTGGCTCTTTCAACAACTTAGGGCAAGTCAATAGTAAGCATCTGCTTCATGTCAAGCCAGGACTGACACTGGGTGTGGGGATTTAGCAAGACAGACCTGATCCCTGCTCTCATGGAGTTCCAGCGTGATTGAATAAGTCATGGTATAAACATTTAACACAACAGCACAAGAGTCAAAAGTATATATGAAGACTTCATGATGTGGGGAGGTGCCTGTGATATAATGCTGAACAGAAAGTACAGGTTACAAAAATATAAACTCAACTTTGTAAAAGCAACAGCAACAAGAAAGACATTCAAATATACACAGAGAGGGATTTCTCAACCTCAGGCTGCTGCTATTTCATTGTTGTGGGGGCTGTCCTGTGTATTACAGGATATTTAGCCACATCCCTGGCCTCTCCCCACTAGATGTCAGTAGCATCCCGTCCCTCCAATTGTGACAACTTAAAATGTATCTAAACATTGTCAAATGTCCCTGCGGGAAGGGGTTGCCTAACTATCCCCTATCCCCCATCTTGAGAATCTCTGGCTTACAGAAATGACTGATTGAAAATATACCAAAACAATGTTTTTCAAGTTCGGGAAGCCATGGAGCTCTGGAATATGTTCATCAAAGCTACAGGAGCCCATGCGCCACTGCAGAGTCCAGCAAGCATTGGCATCTTAGTCACTTTCCGCGCCAGTCCAATGAGACACATTTGTAAACTCAGACTGTGGAATAACTTGGAAGTATTTGGCTATGAGATGGCCATTCAAATGATCCCAAATGTGCTTACATTAATTCTTTTAGATTGTCAGGTGAATGAACACATACTTTTATGATTTTGGGCCAGGCCCAGTGGCTCATGCCTATAATCCCAGCACTTTGGGAGGCCAAGGCAGGTGGATCACCTGAGGTCAGGAGTTCGAGACCAGCCTGGCCACCATGGCAAAGCCCCGTCTCTGCTAAAAATACAAAAATTAGTAGGGCATGGTGGCCCATGCCTGTAGTCCCAGCTACTCGGGAGGCTGAGGCAGGAGAATTGCTTGAACCTGGGAGGCAGCGGTTGCAGTGAGCCAAGATTGTGCCATTGCACTCCAGCCTGGGTAAGAGAGCGAGACTACGTCTCAAAAAATATAAATAAATAAAATAAAATATTGATACAGAATTCCCACATGTTCTAGAATGTGTTTGCCCACTTCATTTTAAGAAACAGTACCCTCTTGTATACATACGAAACAAAGCTGCACGTTGTGCACATGTACCCTAGAACATAAAGTATAATTTTAAAAAAAGTAAAAAGAAACAGTGCCCTAAATGGTTGCTTCTAATTATGCCTACATGATATAATTATAGGCCTTTTACATTTTAATTCTTCATAGTTTTCCTTCTTTGTACCTTTGACTATACTGAGTATATGGCACTTTTACAATATGAAAAAAAAAAAGCAATATGACCAATATTTTGAAGAAGGTGCCTGCTTGTCAGCCTTTAAGAGTTTTGTTCAGGTTTATCTTAATTACAAGAATAAGAGTGGCTATCTTCACCAGTACCTACTATGCATTTACTCATGTTTTGTTAATGTGTTTGTTCAATGGTTTATTCATGCAGCAGATATCTTTAGGGCAGGTACTACACCAACACTGTGTTAAGTGCGTAGATAAACCAAGTAAAAAAAAAAAGCAGACAATGTTTCTAACTTGGCTTTTCTGCAATTTCCCAGGTTTAGGTAGAAATTGAACTCTTGTTTTTTTTTTTTTTTTTTTTTCATTTAAACTTGATGTTCTTCTAAAAATCCCAACTATCAAAAGCATTAGTAGTTTTAGTAATTATATATTAGGGAATTTACTGTTACCCTCAACACAGGAAGCATTTTATGTATATTATCTATTCAATAGAAGAATAGTTTGAGGTAGGTAATATTACAATCTCCATTTCACAGAGAAGAAAAATGAGGTTTCAAGGAAGTAAGGAAATGTGGACTGAGAGAACTTTTAAGGAACTTGCCCCGAGTGACAGAGTTGGTAAGGGCCTGGTTTGCAAATATGGGTGACCTATAGCCTGTTCTTAACTATGACAAAGAGGAAAGATCACAGTAAGTGTAGAATAATAATAATACCCAGAAAAGCACAAAATATTTATCTTCTAATTAATGGTGAGAATTTATGATTGTGGCAAAATTCATTCAAGAAACATTCTTCAGTAGAAAAACATCTATCATGGCATAAATAAAAATTCTGGCTATTATTTTACAGTTTTAAAATATTGAAAATAAATAGAAATAATCTAATCTAACCAGAGTAGGATGGCTTAATACATCACAGTACATTCTTATGATAGATTATTGTATTGGCATTAAAAATCAGGATCATTACATGAGGCCAGGAGTTTGAGACCAGCCTGGCCAACATGGTGAAATCCCATCTCTACTAAAAATACAAAAATTGGCTGGGCATGATGGTGCATTATCTGTAATCCCAGGTAATCGGGAGGCTGAGGCACAAGAATCGCTTGAGCCCAGGAGGCAGAGGTTGCAGTGAGCTGAGATTGCACCATTGCGCTCCAACCTGAGTGACAGGAACACTCTGTCTCAAAAAAAAAAAAAAAAAAGGTCAGGATTCTGAAGAGCTTTTAGTATGATAGGAAAAGGCTCACAAAATATTGTTATAAGAAAAATACAAAATTATTTAAAAATTTAATAAAATATGCTGTATATTTTAAATTATGTTTATTATATAGTATTCTGATTATATTTTCAAATACATAAAACAAATTATTCACCTATATACACATATATGTACATATACACACATATACACACACACACCGCAAAAAAACTATATCAAAATTTTAATAGAGATTACTTCTGGATAGTAGGATTAAGAATCATTTTCATTTTTTAAATTTATTCTTAATAATGATATGTATTAAATTTTTATAAGAAAAACAGTAAATATCCTTTTGTATTCTGTGAGGTACTTGCCACGACTTGTATTTTAAATCCATGACACGTAGGATGGGAAGCATTATACCATAACATATGGGTGAAAATCTTCAAAACATAAATTAATATGAAATTTTTATTATCTTGCTTTTTTTTTTAAGGGTGAGGTTGGTCAGCAAGGTTCTCCTGGACCCACCCTGTTGGTAGAGCCACCTGACTTTTGTCTCTATAAAGGAGAAAAGGTAATTCCCAAATCCATATGTCACCTAGGAAAGTAGCAATAGAAAACATTTTTTGAACGTGTATCTGTGGCAGAAAGTATGAAGGTCTTTCCATGCATCACTGCACTAGTCACAAACCTACTTTAATAGGTTGGTACTACTATTGGCCCCATCGTGCGGAATTGAAAATGAAGCTTGGAAGGTTCCCAGTGTTCTCAAGTTTACCCAGCTGCTGAGTGGCAGACCTAGCTCAAGCTGCTAAATTATGACATGTGCTTGTTAACGTTGTTTTGATATGTGGATTGAAAAGACCACTGGAAGCCCAGTTGTCCTGTAGATGTTACAGATGAGTTTGATGTCTTGATAATTGAGAAGGTAACAAATGCATAGAACTGGGCCATAATAGACTCTCGGCAAATATTAATTCCTCTGTCAGTTTCCAGTGCTAATATTACTGGTGCCACATGCAGATTCTGTCGTTGCTTTTCAATTGCTGGGTTAAATTTCTCTGCTCAAAATGAGCCACTTTTTCAATGACTACATTCCCAAATTGTATCTGCTGCCTGGCTCCATGGTGGTCCACGTGGTGTCCCATATACTTCTCACATAGAGAACTGGCTCAAATAGAGTCTGGTTTACAAGTGTGCTTAGATCTTAGTCCTAATTAGAACAGGTGAAAAGTAATCTCTCAAGGTGTTTTTTTTTTTTTTTTTTTAAGGTGAAACAGATTGTAAAAAGAGATGATTTATGAAGGAGATGGAATTCAGTAGGTTAAATAATAAGAATAGACTAAATAATATTCATTGTAATTTTTAGGGTATAAAAGGAATTCCTGGAATTATTGGACTGCCAGGATCACCAGGACGCAAGGTAGCTTATTTAAGTACTTTGTGTGTGTGTGTGTGTGTGTGTGTGTGATGTGCTATCTTAACTTAAAATGTTATTTCTCATGGTCTTTATCATTGCTTTAAGTGCTAATATATATTACCAGAATTTTTCACTATCTTATCATAATCCTATAGAGCCTCTATTCTAAAATAGTTGTTTTCTTTAAGCTGCTGACAATTTTTGTTTCTCATTTTATTTTTGCTTTCCCTATTGCTGAAATATTGTTGCTTGAACCCCTCTAAATGTTGTCATCTCTTAAAGGGAGAATCTGGTATTGGGGCAAAAGGAGAAAAAGGCATTCCTGGATTTCCAGGGCCTTGGGTAAGCATCATTTGCTATTAACATCAGTGAATTTGGAGATACTTCTCTTTCACGTTTTTATAAAAACAGGTCAGTAGTCCCACAAACTCAAAAGTGAAGAATATCTCATGTAAGAACAAAACATTTTGGACAAGAATTATGGAATAGTTAAATATCCCAGAGCATCCTTCTGTTGACATCATTTAGATAAAACAGGCAAGCAAAAGATAGAACAATTTGGGAAAAGTAACAGGATTGTGACATCTCTTGTCTGGCACCTCAGTGTCAGTATGAAAGTAGCTTGGAATAATTAATTTAAGTCTATTTGAAAAAACAACATGGTGATCTAGGGGCAGTAGCTAGAAAAAAATACAATTATTAAGCTCCAAACATCACCACGTGTCACTGATAGAAAGCCCATTCATAGAGTCACCATGGAGGCCAGACCACAGCTGGCATAGACATTGAGTTTATTTGGTTCTCGATTTAGTACTGAATGGGGCAATATTGGTTTCCATGGTCATTTTTATTGCTAATGATGCACAGAGCAACTATTAATTTCCAGGCAAATTATATTGTAGGGATTTTAAAGATATTTGGCCCAGTGCAAGCACTAAGTTAAATAAATTAAAATTGGGAAAGCGACGACAACAAAAATACATTCTTAATTAAAACACTGGCAATGACATGAATTTTTTGAATAAGAGTAAAAGTCACTTCAAGTAGCAAATGTTATAAAGAAATGGAACCTATTTTATATTTATTTCCTTTTATTCAGCTAGCTTTGCAAACAAGACCAAATATCCATGGAACAATTTGACAAGGTGAAAAATGATGCATTGAGCTGGTTAATGCATTTTGATTTAATTCTGTTTATCCTGATTTTTGTGAATTTTATTAGGGGGATCCTGGTTCCTATGGATCTCCAGGTTTCCCAGGATTAAAGGTAAATGTACCTCATTATAGAGATAATAAATACATTTTCACTAGTAAATGCAATTTAGTATAATTCAGAAGTTGTACTGTTGCGTACAAACACAGTAATTAGGAAGGCAGACACATTCATTTTGTGGATTGCAGGATTTAGCTGTGGGTGTAAAAACTGAAGCACAAGATTGTCTGATGCAACCGATGAACAGTGTTAAGACTTTGCATGGTCTCAGTGGGCAATGTGTTGCTTAAATTAAATGAGAATGAGGTAATTTGTCACCCAGTCACTTTTTTTTTTTTTTTAAAGGCGTGTTTGTGCTTGTTTATAGGGAGAACTAGGACTGGTTGGAGATCCTGGTCCATCTGGATTTCTTGGCCCAAAGGTAAAAAGTGAGCCTATTTGAATATATTCTGATACAAGTTTATATCCTTAATGTTATCTAATTTATTTTTAGAAGTATTGCCAGGAATCATTCAATAATGTAATTTTTAGAAGAGACACAGTTAATATTTTATTCAATTGTTACATTACTCTGTGTTTCATGCTGTTGATAAAGACATATCCAAGACTGGGCAATTTACAAAAGAAAGAGGTTTAATGGACTTACAGTTCCACGTGGCTGGGGAGGCCTCACAATCATGACAGAACACAAGAAGGAGCAAGTCACATCTTACATGGATGGCAGCAGCCAAAAAGAGAGCTTGTACAGGGAAACTCCTATTTTTTAAAACCGTTATCTTGTGAGACTCATTCATATCACAGGAATAGTACAGGAAAGGCTGGGCGCGGTGGCTCACGCCTGTAATCCCAGCACTTTGGGAGGCTGAGGTGGGCAGATAACAAGGTCAGGAGATCGAGACTATCCTGGCTAACACGGTGAAACCCTGTCTCTACTAAAAATACAAAAACAAAATTAGCTGGATGTGGTGGCAGGCACCTGTTGTCCCAGCTACTTGGGAGGCTGAGGCAGGAGAATGGCGTGAATCCAGGAGGCAGGGCTTGCAGGGAGCTGAGATCGGGTCACTGTGCTTGAGCCTGGGCGACGGAGCGAGAGTCCATCTCAAAAAAAAAAAAGAATAGTGCAGGAAAGATCCACCCCATAATTTAATCACCTCCCACTGGGTTCCTTCCAGATGGGTGGGAATTGTAGGAGTGACAATTCAAGATAAGATTTGACTGGGGACACAGCCAAACCATATCAGTTGTCCCTCGTTATCTGTGGGAGATTAGTTTCAGAACCCCCAGGCTACCAAAATCCTCAGATGCTCAAGTCCCTGATGTAAAACGATGTAGTATTTGCATAATACTTACACACGCCCTACCTTGTATTTTAAATAATCTCCAGATTACTTATAATCTCTAATACAATGTAAATGCTATGCAAACAGTTGTCATATTCTGTTGTTTTATTATTTTTATCGTTGGATTGTTATTGTTTTTAAAATATTTTGCATGAGAGTGCTGACTGTATATTACTTTAATGCCTGCTGTGTGTTATTATGCATGATTATCATATTATCATATCAGTGTCATATTAAGCATTATTATGTTATACTTTTGAGAAGTGATCCTTTTGAAGGGGAATAATCATGAAAGTTTAAAAAATGCATGGGCTCACATAATATTGAGATTAGAAACAGAGGGCATTTTAGAGAGTTTTCTGCTTTTAATACCATTGCGTTTTTTCTTTCCTTTATAACCTCTGTGATCTCACATCTGGCACTTGCTCAGCATGTGCAAGGGAATTGTGTTCCCTTAAAACCATGGTGGCATTAAAGGAACACGATGTGGGGGGACATCTAAAATGTAGATTTGGACATTATTAGGTGAATAAACTATTAGTCGTCGATGCCATGTTAGACATTAATGCTCATAGTATATTTAAGAAACTTGGTGACATCAGAGGTATCCAATTTGTAGGCATAGAATAATTTCATTGGAGTTAAATTTCTTTTCTTTTGTGGAAGCTTTGTGACTTGCTATTTACTTCCACTACTTGTTGGTAAGAGAGTAGATGCATCTTTGCTGCTCCTAAAACTCCATGGATGCTTCATTTCTCTAGTCAGCCTATAATCTCTGCTTCTTATATGAATGTGCACATGGTCATTCTAATATTGGTTTGATGCCAGGCAACATGAGTAAAATTAATATTCCTTTAAAAAGTGAATGAATGAATGCTTTCAGGGGGATCCTGGAGACCGAGGGCACCCAGGACCACCAGGTGTTTTGGTGACTCCACCTCTTCCACTCAAAGGTTTGTGTTCCCATTCAGTTCCTCCATAAATTATGCAGAAATAGGAGTTGAGTGGCCAGCACAGAAGAGTCTGGCCCAGTATTTCCATAGCTTGCACACTAGGCAGACTGAATGCACAAACTTTAGCATGAGAGTAAAATTATACATGTGTCTGAGGTTTTTTTCAGTACATAAACTGTATGCTGGGACTTTTATTATGTAATCTTTCAGGAAGTCATTTTTTAATCGCTAAAAATAGTATGAAACCATTTTATTGGCTGGTTTCAGTGGCTCATGCCTGTAATCCTAGTACTTTGGAAGGCTGAGGTGAGCAGATCACTTGAGGTCAGGAGTTCAAGACCAGCCTGACCAACATGGTGAAACCCCATCTCTACTAATAATACAAAAATTAGCCGAGTGTGGTTCCACATGCTTGTAATCCCAGCTACTTGGGAGGCTGAGGCACGAGAATCACTTGAACCTGGGAGATGGAGGTTGCAGTGAACTGAGATCATGCCCTCCAGCCTGGGTGACAGAGCAAGACTCCATCTCAAAAAATAACAAAAACAAAAACAAAACTATTTGACTGACACCTATCAAGATGCTGCCGCCAAAAAGAATAGCCTAAATCAAAGACAAAAAGCCCCACTCAATATTTACGTGTCTGAGGAAGAGGCACAGCCAAAGGGGTTCACATTTCAGGTATTTCATGTTATATGTAATGAGAAACTGCAAAAATGTTTCCTATTTATACTTTACTGAGTCTCACAAAAAGTAATTGTTGTCTGAATTTTAAAATGTATGTATCATTTGTTTGTTCTCATGTGCCATTTTTTGGCAGGCCCACCAGGGGACCCAGGATTCCCTGGCCGCTATGGAGAAACAGGGGATGTTGGACCACCTGGTCCCCCAGGTCTCTTGGGCAGACCAGGGGAAGCCTGTGCAGGTACGGATGCCCTGATGCCCTGGCTTTACAGGTCAGATTTCCTGCATCATCACTGGCACCAGTGGCTTTCAACTGTAACTGATGCTGGAATCACCTTAGGATTGTGTAAAATAATACCGATGCCTGTGCACACCCCAGACCAAGAATGTTGGACTCTTGGGAGACGGGCCTGGGGATCTGATACTGTAGAAGTGCTCCCATATTTGTAATATATCACCAGGGTTAAGAACCACTGAACTCAAACCAATTAATCACTTACTTGGGAGGAATACATGTTTCTCAGCTGCACCCCAGAACATTCAATCAGTATCACAGGGGTGTTGTAAGGAACATGTATGTATATCAACAGGCCTCCCACAAAATTATCACATGCATATAAGACTTGGAAACCACTGCTAGGGTTAGTGTTCCCCCATGTTTTCCCAACCTTCTGGAAGGCTCTCCCTGTTGACATCTACTTGTAAAATTTAGTACGTTCACCTAATCCCTTGCTTAAATCTCCTGCATGAAAGGTGGAAGTAAAAATTACGATTAAAAAAACTTTCATTCATAATTACTTTAAAAAAGTCTTCTTCCCTCCCTTCAAAATAAAAACAAAAATAAGAAAATGATGGGTCACAGTGGCATTTGGTAAAAAGCCTAGGAAAGGGTCCTCTTGGCATAAGGACTTTGAACTCCTTCAGGTGCTGCACTGGTTAATATTCCTAGTAAGATTAGGAATTGAAGTTTAGAGGGTATTTGCAGTCTGTGAACCCAGGAGAGCTGATTAAATCCGTGAGGAGAAAAGTCTTGAATAAACGAAGTTTTACCCAGCCTATGTCTCTTGTTATATTTACCGAGAAGAAGTGAGAAGTTTTCTGAGATATTCAACTGCTAACTACAAAACTCTTGTTTAATCTTCCATGAATCTAGCTTTCAGTTTGCAGGATTCGATAACCACAAAGGTGGAAAAGCTTTGTCTAGTTCACTTAATCTTTAGATAGCACAGCCTTAACCTAACTGACCCAGGAGTATATAAATCATATAGAGTATTCCGTTGGTCAGAAAGCACTGGGCTCTGGTCTTAGAATTCTCCATTCAGGCTTGTTTGTAATAGAATAGTGTCTCCAGCAGATTAAAATGAAAATCTGATAGTAAGTAACAAGTGTCTCTAGTGGATTCAAATCCAGGAAATCCCTTAATTCACAAGGTTTTAAAAAATAAATCAACCCAATAGCTTTCAAATCTTGACTATGACCCATAGTAAGAAATGCATTTGATTTTACATTATATGCAAAACATACATTTACATTACACGAACATGTATGTATCCATATGTACAGGTGACTGAGACAAAAATACACAAAAGTATACATGTGATGCACTCTTCTATCCCGCTCATTTCTTTTATAATAAAAAAATTTAATGCTGTCAACAACTGACTCTATTGACTTCATGCTCTACAGTTGGGTGGACAATACTGCAATATACCACACACCGTAGCCCATTCTCCCTGTTGGCAGGTGGTTAAACATTCTTGGCAATGGGACAAGGCAGCAGGCAGCACCCAGGTTCATCCAATGACTGACTGTATAGAGTCCACATCAGGTCTTAGAAATGGCATGAAGACAAGATGGCAGCCAAATCCACAGGGGCTCATTTTCATTTTGTTCTAAGCACAGGAGTGTATCTAGTCCTATTATATACTAGAATATATAATTTGTAGATAATTATAGATATTATTGGTGATATCTATAGTATTTACTATATATACAATGTATACAATATCTTGTAGATAATTTGGTAATTATCTACAGTATTTACCATGAGATAAGCACAATTTTAGAGTCAGACACTTGTAATCAAATCCCACCTTAGCATTTCGTGAAAGCCGTATAGTATAATGTGGTACAGTGACATACTTAAGCATTTGCACTATGAACTAGAAAAGTTCCAGTTTCTCCTACTTGCAAGCTGTGTGGTCTTGGACATTTATTAAACCTGTCGGTACATCAGTTTTCTTATATGTAAAACAAGGTCTTGGGGTGAAAGAAATAATATGTATACAGCCTTTAGACTGCAGTCTAGTGTATAGTAAAGATTCAATATGTTAGCTATTATTACTACAGATATTTGGCCTAAACTTTCTGTGCCTTATCTATAAGGTATAAACTTTGCAGAGTTGTTCAAGGAGTGAATATGTTTGTAAGTCTACGGAAGCCCAGCACATATGGACACAATAATGACAGCCATTAATTTAATAAACATGCTACATTACTGATTACTGACAGGGTTTCAGTTATCTCTTGCTGAAAAAATTTCCTAAAACCTCGTGATTTGAAACAATAGCAATCAGTACAGTACCTCTCACTCTTTCTGCAATTTAAGAGTTCAGGAAGGGCTGGGCCTGGCTGGACACCTCTCTCTGATTTCTCTTGTATAGTCTCAGGAGCCTCCCTGGGTGGGCTCTGTGCTAAGGCTTCCTTACAATATGGTGGCTTCTTATCATTGCTTATATGATAGCTCAGAACTCCAGCCACAAGTGTTTTGGCTCACAAGGCAGAAGCTGAATCATCTTTTCTAATGGCCTTATTCAGCGGGAAGAAACACGCCACTTTTTGATACAGAAATGTCAAAGTTCAACCAGAGGGTGTGGGACAGAGCTCTTGTGATGGGCATCAGTGAAAAATGCAGTCTTCCATAGAGAGGATCTGGAGCCAGACATGCTTAGGAAAAGGAAGCTGTGAGAGGTGGCCACTCTTACAGAGGCTTCTAGCTATCTTTTTTTGTTGTTGTTTTTGAGATGGAGCTTCGCTTTTGTTGCCCAGGCTGGAGTGCAAGAGAGCAATGACAAGATCTCGGCTCACTGCAACCTCTGCCTCTCAGGTTCAAGCGATTCTCCTGCCTCTGCCTCCCAAATAGCTGGGATTATAGGTACCTGCCACCATGCCCAGGTAATTTTTGTATTTTTAGTAGAGATGGGGTTTCACCATTTTGGCCAGGCTAGTCTTGAACTCCTGACCTCAGGTGATCCGCCTGCCTCGGCCTCCCAAAGTACTGGGATTACAGGCAGGAGCCACCGGGTCTGGCCAGCTTTCAGCTATCTTTAAGCCAAAGACAGCAGCAAGGGGAGTAGGATGTCAAGGGGAAGCAGGATTTCCTGCTGTTGCATTATTTGTTCTGACTTCATCTGAACACACTGAACATCCGAACATTCACTGAGGATGTGCTCTTGCTGGATATTACACTAAGCTTCTTACTTGGATTATTTTCTTTAATCCTCATAACAAGCCTCTGGAGGTATATACAGACTACTCAATAAGTTGAATAACCTGCTTAAGGTCCCCTGGCTGGAGAGGGAGAGGCCAAGTTCAAATCAGGCACCTCCATCCTTCCCCATCAACCTGAGCAGCTGTGATAGGTGCAATATTTTATGTTCTATGTAGTTGATTATGTGGGTCTATATTTTTACTTACTAAGTATGCTAATATGTTTATTTGAATTATTTTTACCAAGTTATCAAGGTAGAAAGATTGAAAAAGTAATCATTTTAATTAAATCAAATATATTTCTTCCCCAATAACCCTAAAGTATGGGAAAAGGTAAGAAAATCTGATTCTCTGAACCCATTTCTTTCCACCGTGTGCTTATTTCAAAGGAGGCAAGACATTTTAATGACTGGTATATTGTCTTTATTTTTGAGCTACGTTTTTTTATTTTCATGCAGTTTATTCAAATTATTATAACTCCTGCTTTATGACTAGTAATCTGTTCTGTGGAAAAGCAAACTTTATACATCACTTTTTTTTTTCTACTTCTGAAAGCTGTCATCTAGGGCATTAAAAAATAGCTTTATGGAGATATCACCGACATACAAAAATTGTTTATATTTAAGATACACAGCTTGATCTTTTGATATATGTGTACATTGTACAACGATCACCACATTCCAGCTAATTAACCTATTTGTCATGTCTACATAATTATCATTTATGGGGGGTGGTGAGAAGATTTATTTTAGATCTAGCCTCTTAGCAAATTTCAAATATAAGATACAGTATTGTTAACTATCATTTTCATGCGGTACCTTAGATCTCCGGAACTTATTCACCCTGCATGACTAAGGCCTTGTACCCTTTGACCAACATCACTCCATTCCTCTCTTTCCCCAGCCCCTGGCAACCACCATCCTACTCTCTGCTTTTATGAGTTTGACTATTTTAGATTCCACCTGTAAGTGAGATCATGCAGTATATTTCTTTCTGTGTCTGGCTTATTTCACTTAGCGTACTGGCCTCCAACTCCATCTCTTTCCCTTTAAAACATTCGATAACCTAAGCAAGTGTGTACTGATGTTGATCTCTTCTACAGAGATGTTTACTCTGAGAGTATGTGTAATTTTCATTCTTGATTTATCTTGCAGGCATGATAGGACCCCCTGGGCCACAAGGATTTCCTGGTCTTCCTGGGCTTCCAGGAGAAGCTGGTATTCCTGGGAGACCTGATTCTGCTCCAGGAAAACCAGGGAAGCCAGGATCACCTGGCTTGCCTGGAGCACCAGGCCTGCAGGGCCTCCCAGGATCAAGTGGTAAAGTACTCCTTATTCATATTCATTAGCATTCGTGCTGCTTTTGTCGTTCAGAAAGCGTAGTTTTTAAATATTTTAAAAGTTATATGATATTTTGTGAGCTAAGTTGGTAGTCTTTTACAAACAAACAGAAGTTGGACTTTGACATCAATTAAAGTATGTACAATCATTTGGTTAGGAGTTTCAGTGTAAATGATACAACTTTGTAAAATCATACCAATTTTTATTTTTTAAATGTAGTTTTAATTTTCATCAGAGTTATATGCGGGCTTGGTTTGTAACTGCCCGGTGGGCTTATTTTGCCCACTGCCCAGAGAGAACTGATTTGTCAAGACAGGGGAATTGCAATAGAGAAAGCATTTAACATACATAGAGCTCGCTAAATGGAAGACTGGAGTTTTATTATTACTAAAATCAGCCTCTCTGAAAATTTGGAGGCTAGGGTTTTGTAAATATAGTTTGGCAGGCAGGGGGCTGGGGATGAAATCATGGGGGTGTGGAAAATGGTCCTCACGTGCTGAATCTACTTCTGGGTGGGGGCCACGGGACCCCTGAGTCCTGAGTCTTGGGTCTAGGTGGAGCCATGCAGTCATCAGAAACACGAAAGTCTGAAAAGACATCTCAAAAGGCCCATCTTAGGCTTTATAATAGTGATATTATTTATGGGAATAATTGGGGAAATTGCAAATCTTGAGACCTCTGGAATAATAATGCTGCTAATCATTTAAGTATACCTACATCTTAGCAGAATACAGGCCCCTCTTGTTTTGTTTAGTTTACCTGGTGGCCTTTTATTAACATTATAAAGGCAGTTTAGTTTTGGGAAGGGCTATTATTATTTGAACTATACTAAATTCTTTCAAAGTTAGCTTGGCCCATGCTCAGAAATGGCCAAGGGCAGTTTAGAGGCTAAAGACCAGATGAAGTTATTTAGGTGATATCTCTTTCCCTGTCACAATTTTTTCACTGTGAGAATTTTTGCAAGGGCAGTTTCAGGTTTAAGAGTCAAACTCTTCTACAAGGCATGGTACAGACAACTGAAGTCCCCCACAACTCCTTCTCCTAATCCTTCCTCACCAAGGGCAATCATTTCAACACATGTGACTGGATCTTTTGTTATTCGCCTCTATACTGACATTCGATGTACTTGTATTGCTATTTCTCAAGTTTTCCAATTCAGCATTATATTTTGACTTTCCTCTACAGAAGATGAATTTAGCTTTCTTTCACCAACCCCCCACCCGACACGTGCACATTTTCTACTCCCACAAACTACAATTATTGTCATAATTTTGGTTACATAAATATTCAGAGTTTACACTGAATAGTTGGTTATATAAGGGCTATTCACCAGCTGAGCCATATAATAGTATAAATTATTGCTTTTCCAGAACATCCTGTCAGTTGTCTTGTTTCCTTTGTCTGTCTGCTTGGTTTTCAATATACTTATAATTTAACCTCAGACTGTCCAGAATTATCTAAATTTCATCATTATACACTCTAACTCATGAACTATTCCATTAGTATTAGCTCTTTGAATAAATCTCTCCGGCAGCTTTTTGAGTTGTTCAGATTAGGTCAGATTACATTTTTTAATTTGTTGCCAGAATACCGTCTTGAGATCTTCCTTTACCAATATTCTGAGTCTTTCCTCCATCCTCTCTCTTTCTCTGGGGGCCTCCATTTACCATATATTTATTCATGCTTTACTACCTCATTATATTTCCTGGGAAAATGTATAAATAAAAGGGAAAAGTTGGGAGATCTTGCTCGTCTGAAAATGCCTTAATTCTGCTGTGGACTTTGATTGCTAGTTTGGCTGAGTATAGAATTTTAGGTATTTTCCTAAACGATTTTGTGGGCATTTTCTATTGTTTCCTAGCTTCCAGTGTTGGCTACCGAGAACTCATAACATTTAGATACTTGATTTTTTGGGTTTGAAATATGTTTTCCTTTCTAGATAGGAGCTCTTTTTTTGTTTGTTTTCAGGGTCTTAAATTCCACTTGATTTGCCTTGGTGTGGGTACATTTCTACTGGCTTGCACAGTCAGTGGGCAGTTTTAATCCAGCACATAGCCTTCGTGTCTTTTCTTTCTCTTCTCCTCCCCTCCCCTATCCCCTGCCCTCTTCTCCCCTCCTCTCCCTCTCCTCCTCTCCTCTCATTCTTTTTTCTGAGACAGAGTCTTACTCTTGCCCAGGCTGGAGTGCAGTGATGCGATCTTGGTTCACTGCAACCTCTGCCTCCCTGGTTCAAGCGATTTTCCTACCTTAGCCTTCTGAGTAGCTGGGATGACAGGCACATGCCACCACATCCGGCTAATTTTTTGCATTTTTTAATAGAGACAGGGTTTCACTATGTTGGCCAGGTTGGTCTCAAACTCCTGACCCCAGGTGATCTGCCAGCCTCAGCCTCCCAAAGTGCTGGGATTATAGCTGTGAGCCACCATGCCTGGCCCTACATCCTTCATTTCTGAAAAATTTTCTTCAAGTGTTTCTTTGCATTTGATCTTAGCCAAAAGGCTGAGAAGAGATCAAGTGTCCTTCGAAAACATTGTCTCCTCCATTTTTTTCCTCTTTTTTTCTCTTTCTGGACTCTATCTATCTGTCAGGAAATCAATCCTACATGTCTTTTTTTTTTTTTTTTAAATCTTTACTCTATTACTCTCCACCTGTTTATTTTTCTGAAACACTTTCTGGGAGATTTCCTCAATTCTACGTTACAACCCTCCACCTGAATTTTTAAATTTCTGCTGTCATGATCTATATCTATATCTATATCGATATCTGTATCTGTCTATATCTATTTTAATTTCAAGGATTTTCAGTTGCTGTTGTTCTCTTTTAATATTTCCTTTTGTAGCAGGCTGTTCGTGTTTCAGGGATACAATACTCTCCCTCATCTGTTTTAATTATAAAATAAATTAAAATAGCTTGCTGCGATGCATGTTTCTTCTAGGTTTTTTTGGCGGGGGTAGTGGGGAGTCTTTTTTTTTTCCTGCTGCCAGTTGCAGGAAGGGGATCTTTTGGTCTGTTTTTTTAAACAAATCATCCTGTTTTGGACCTCACTGTTCTTATTCCAGAGGTACAGATTCCCGAAATTTAGGAGACATTTCTGGGGTAAATCAGGTTCTTTCTCAGCTTTCTAAGCTTCCTGCTTCAAATTCAGCTTTTTTTTTTTCAAAGATCTGCCAAGTTCTTTTACTTGTTATTGTTGGTTCCCCTCCTTTTTTCCCTTGTCCTGTGGGTTTATGCTTATTTTTATTTATTTATTTATTTTCTTATTTATTTATTTATTTTGAGATGGAGTCTCATTCTGTCACCCAGGCTGGAGTAGAGTGGTGCGGTCTCAGCTCACTGCAACCTCTGCCTGCCAGATTCAAGCTATTCTCCTGCCTTGGCCTCTCAAGTAGCTGGGATTACAGGCACACACCTCCGCGGTTGGCTAATTTTTGTGATTTTAGCAGAGACGGGGTTTTACCATGTTGGCCAGGCTGGTCTCGAACTCCTGACCTTCTCAAGCAATCCACCCACCTCAGCCTCCCAAAGCACTGGGATTACAGGTGTGAGCCACCACGCCAGGCAGGTTTATGCTTTTTTATAATATTCTTTTACTCTACTGGGATTTGGGGAGGATGCCAAACTGTTTGCATTTTATCTGTCATCTTTAACTGACATCTCTGAAATTTTGTTTTTACAAGCTTTGCTTTTACATTTTCTTCATTAGCTAAGAACTGATCACTGAGTGGGGGAATATCTTTGCCACACACTGACTCCATTTTTTTATTTGTTTTGTTTTGTTGTCCATTATCTTGTTTTGCAACCCATTAATTTAGGGTAGGGCTGAAATTAGGGTTGGCTTTATCAATGGTTATGGTAGCAAAAGCATGGCATAACCACTGCATCATCTATATGTGTGTATATTCTTATTTCAGACAGAAAGAATCCTAGGAAAACAAGGGAGCAAAGAATGGGGTTGGGAAAGGAAACACGTGGGGGAGGATGTGAATGCAAAAGTCACTTGTTCTATAGAGGACAGTCAGAAAAATTATGTGATTCTCTCTGCCCATCCCCTTACCCCCTTGACAGTGACATACTGTAGTGTTGGGAACCCTGGACCACCAGGAATAAAAGGCAAAGTGGGTCCTCCAGGAGGAAGAGGCTCAAAAGGAGAAAAAGGCAAGTAGGCACCAAGTGTAGAATTTCTAGAAGACAACTGTACATGGACGATTGGGGGTATTTCTGAGACATGTAATGTGGCATTTCATTTGTTACTTACCTTAGTCACCCACTAGACTACTCCGTTAAGTGCTATGAGATTACAAATCATTGAAAAGTCAAAGCCTTGTGTCTTAGAATATAAAGGAAACATTTGCCTGCCATGAATTTTGCCTGCAAATGTTGACTTTGCTCACGAGGTCCTCTTGATTCCTTGAGAGTGGCTGTGATAGGAGAGTACTGATGTTTGATTTTTGTGGGACCTATATTTCCCAGACTCATCAATTGCCTGTCTCTCTGTTTCTCCACTCTAAATTGTTTGGAGCCGTTTGGGGCAACGGAGTCAGGTGGGTGTGACAGCATCAACACAGATGAGGAGTCTGACTACCCTGAAGACATTTGTTTAAGACAAAAAGTCCTGATAATTGGAAAATGCGTTGTGGTGAATTATCAATTATAATATTCAATGCAGTCAAAATCTTTCTTCACGTATTATTTTGTCTCCTTAATTGTTTAGGGTTTGTGCATACACCAATTAATTTTTTCAGTTTTGTTTTTCAGGAGGAACCAAAGGATAGGCTTTTAAACTTTTGAAAATAAAAAAGTTGTATCTTTTTTTTTTTTTTTTTTGAGATGGAGTCTCGCTCTGTCGCCCAGGCTGGAGTGCAGTGGCGCGATCTCGGCTCACTGCAAGCTCCGCCTCCCGGGTTTACGCCATTCTCCTGTCTCAGCCTCCCCAGTAGCTGGGACTACAGGCGCCCGCCACCTCGCCCGGCTAGTTTTTTGTATTTTTTTTTTTTTAGTAGAGACGGGGTTTCACCGTGTAGACCAGGATGGTCTCGATCTCCTGACCTCGTGATCCACCCGTCTCGGCCTCCCAAAGTGCTGGGATTACAGGCTTGAGCCACCGCGCCCGGCCAGTTGTATCATTTTTAATGTTTCTTCAGTAGAATTGGATATCAGCTTTTCTCTAGAATTTGTCAGGATAAATTTATGAAGGAACCAAAGCCTCCATTTGTTTAGAAATGGTATGCCCACCTTACATCCCGTGGTTAGGCACCCCACGCAGTGCCCCATGCTACGCCCAGCCCCCACAGCACGTGCTCTCAATTGTCTGCAATAAGTGCATATCGGACTCTTTGTTGTTCATTTATGCTATTGGTTTTGTACAGTAAAACCCTTATTGGGGATTTTATTCAGGAAATATGACAAATCTGCCATTGATCCTCTGTCTAGGAAACGAAGGACTCTGTGCCTGTGAGCCTGGTCCCATGGGCCCCCCTGGACCTCCAGGACTTCCTGGGAGGCAGGGGAGTAAGGGAGACTTGGGGCTCCCTGGCTGGCTTGGAATAAAAGGTGACCCAGGACCTCCTGGTGCGGAAGGACCTCCAGGGCTACCAGTGAGTACCTCTTATCAGTCATCTTTCCAGTTAAAAGAGACACTGTATCAGTCTGTTTTTACACCACCATAAAGATACTACGCAAGACTAGGTGATTTATTAAGGAAAGAGGTTTCACTGACTCACCGTTCTGCATGGGTGGGGGGGCCTCAGGAAACTTACAATCATGGCAGAAGGGGAAGCAGGCACGTCTTCCACGGCAGCAGGTGACAGCATGAACGGGGAAGAGCCCCTGGTAAAACCATCAGATCTCATGAGAACTCACTCACTATTGTGAGAACAGCATGGGGGAACCCTCCCCACGATCCAGTCACCTCCCACCTGGTCCCTCCCTCCACACATGGGGATCATGGCGATTACAATTCGAGATGAGATTTGGGTGGGGTCACAAAGCCAAACCATACCAGACATGTAGACATAACATCGAGATGCCCCTTTCTAATTTATAGTGTGATATCTGCTTTATGTTTTGAACCTATAAACATTATGTTAATGACTACAAAAACAGTATATTTATTCATCCATTCATCCTTTGTTTACTTATTCAACTAATTAGTATTATTGAGTGCCTACTACGTTCCAGGCCTTGTTTCAGGTGCTGGGGATACAGCAGGGACCAGAGCCCAGTCTCTGCCCTCCTAGAGCTTCAGAGAGGACACAGACCATCTAACAGATCATCAAGTAAATATCCAGCATATCCTGCGGTGATAAACGCCATCACCATCTATTGTAGCTGGAGAGAAGAGAGAGAAGTCCAGAGCAGGAGATGAAGTCAGGGAACTGGCTGGAGGTTCGGAAGGGCCGCAGAGCACAGGGCTTTACAGATGGGTCAGGTCTGAGCCTTTACTCTAGACTACATGGAACAGCCAGGGGAGAGTTTTAAGAAGAGCGAGACAATAGTTTTAAATGGATCACTCACTCTGGTTGCTCTGTGGAGCATAGACCATGTGGACAAGGGACATTGGCTGGGAGATGAACTGGGAGGCTGCTGTGTAATCCTGGTGAGATACCACAGCCAATGCCTTAATGTGGTGGTACTGGGTGTGGTGCAAGGTGGTCAGATTCTGGATATATTTTGAAGATAGAGCAACAGGTTGGCTGTTAGATTGGACATAGGATATAAGGAAAAGAGAAGTAAGGGACAGAACCAAGGTTTTTTGTTTGAGCCACTGGAGGAAGGCAGTTGCCATGTACTGAGATGGGAAGGCGATGGAAGGAGTGGCCATTGGCTGAGGAAAGAAAGCAGTACTATTTGAGACATTTCAAGTTTGAGGTGCCTGTTAGACAATCAAGTCAAGAAGTCAAGTAGGCAGTAGGATGATATTCAACTTATGGATTCAGATGAGAAGTTCGGGCTCAGGATATAAATACTGGCTTTGTCAGAGTTTATGTGATATTGTGCCAGAGAGTAGATGAGATTTATCTCAAGATGGTTCTCATTTGGTGAAAGTTACAGATAACCCATGTTGAGGCAAAGCCTCTCAGCTGTCTGATTGCTTTGAATAAAAGCACTGCCCACTGGGGTACTCCCCTGGAGAATGGAGAGAGCCCTCTATCCCCTCCTTATTAACAAGGTTCAATCCTGGGATGGCCTGGAACTTGACCATCAAGCCCCAAAGGACTTTTTTCCATTTTCCCCAGAAAATCTCATGAAAATAAGGTTCCAACCTGAGGGCCTTAAGTGAAGTTAATGATTAAGGTGTCCCAAAGAAGGTGTCCTTTGTACATGCTTCTCACATGTACAAAGCACACTGGCCACCTCTGCTCAATAGGAAGCTAGGTCCTCAATGCATGTATGTGCATGAGCATGGTTGCAATTGTTAAGTAATTTGCATTTTATTGTCTCCTTTTTAAATTCAACATTTTACTATAGTCATTTTTGTGTGTGGTTGTTACTTAACCTTCTTAGTGAAGCTTTTAATGGCTCTAAAATATTTTTGTGGCTTCCTGTTGAGTTGCTACTTAGGGCTAACATCTTTGAGTGAGGACTGGTTGTTTATCTAGGGTTATCATGGCTAAGGTGTACTTAATTCAGTTGCTCCATAGGGCTTTCCTTTGTAGGCTGGCCACGTTTCTGATGTCTATTGTGTATATGATTCCGTCCATATGGCTTCTCTGCATTAAATTCATTACACTGTGGTCATAGTCAGGGACCAGGGTCATACCATGGGGCACTAGGGAAGGAAAGGGTAGAGAAGGAAGGAGAGGGGGAGAAGAAGGGGAAAGGAGAGAAGTAAAGGAAGGGAAAGAAAGAAGGAAAGGAAGGAGGGAAGTAAAGAAAGGAAAGGAAGAAGGGAAGGACAGACAGAAGAGACAGCATGAAAGACAGTGCAGACTATGGGGTGCCCTTGCTCTTGGGGGCTCTCCATCCTCCCTACATCTCCTCACTCTGGAGATGGTCTGCTGGTCTCTGGCCCTAGCAGCCACAGATTGGTAGAAAAGTAGAAAACAGAAAAGCAGGCTTAAGTTCTTTGCAATTGTTTGTATAATTGGACCAAGTCTCTGCATTCATTGCCTTAGTCTGACAGCGTTCCCTAGGATGGGATTTCCGGCCAGCATGCTCTAGTGCAAGGCACTAGGGCCTAGGAGCAAGTGGACCAGCTTCAGATCCCATCTCCAACATTTGGGAGCTCTGCAGTCTTCTGAGTTTTACTTGCAGCATTTATAAAATAGATACAAGAACACCATCTTAGAGGCTTGTTGGTAAGAATTCGATTGAGTCATGTGTTTTGCACAGTGTATAAGGTACACACCAGTGAATTAAAGTCCAGGAGGCTGCAGAGTGAGCCAAAGGTTGCAAACTGTCACAGGCTGATAAAGTTTGGATGTGTGCCCCATCCAAATCTCATGTTGAAATGTAGTCCCCAGTGTTTGAGGTGGGGCCTGGTGGGAGGTGTTTGAGTCATGGGGGCGGATCCCTCATGAATGGCTCAGCTCCATCCCTTTGGTGATTGGTGAGCTCTTGCTCAGTTAGTTCACAGGAGATCTGATTGTGTAAAAGAGTCTGGAACCTCCACTTTCCTCTCTTGCTCCCTCTCTCACCATGTGATACACTGGCTTCTCGCCTCACCTTCCGCCATGATTGGAAGCTTCCTGAGGCCTTACCAGAAGCTGAGCAGACGCTGGTGCCAGGCTTGTACAGCCTGCAGAACCATGAGCTCCTTTTCTTTATCAATTACCCGGCCTCAGGTATTTCTTTATAGCGACACAAAAATGGACTAATATATGGGCTATTTCTGACCTGCTGGAATGTTTGTGTGTGTCCTCATGGTGTTTGTTTTTGAATTATTAATGTGAGGTTTATGGCTTCTCCTGAGACATTAGAAGTTTATGAGCGCAAGGTTATTGTGTTCCCACTGCTGCTGTGACTGTGGGCTGACTCCCCACATGCCCACCCACCTGTTCCCCTTGGACTGGACAGGCGCTGCCCCTGTGGGCATCTGCAGTTGATGTCCCTTATCTAGACTGAACAACTAGGACATGCCTGGCAGAGAGGAGGTATTTGTTTTTTGTTTTTTTGAGACGGAGTCTTGCTCAATCGCCCAGGCTGGAGTGCAGTGGCGCGATCTCGGTTCCCTGCAAGCTCTGCCTCCCAGGTTCACGCCATTCTCCTGCCTCAGCCTCCCAAGTAGCTGGGACCACAGGTGCCCGCTGCCACACCCGGCTAATTTTTTGCATTTTTAGTAGAGACGGGGTTTCACCGTGTTAGCCAGGCTGGTCTTGATCTCCCCACCTCATGATCTGCCCGCCTCGGCCTCCCAAAGTGCTGGGATCACAGGCGTGAGCCACTGTGCCTGGCCAAGGAGGTGTTTTTTTGTTTTTTTCTTTTGGTGGAATTTCACTCTTGTCACCCAGGCTGGAGTGCAGTGGCGTAATCTCGGCTCATTGCAACCTCTGCCTCCTGGGTTCAGGTGATTCTCCTGCCTCAGCCGTTCAAGTAGCTGGGACTACAGGCATGTACCACCACACCCCGCTAATTTTGTATTTTTAGTAGAGACAGGGTTTCACCTTTTTGGTCAGGCTGGTCTCGAACTCCCGACCTCAGGGGATCCTCCCACTTCAGCCTCCCAAAGTGCTGGGATTACAGGCATGAGCCACTGCACCTGGCCCAGAGAGGAGTTTTTGTTGCTACTGGGCTTCCGTCGTTAGAGTAACACAAGTGTTTGGTGATCTCAGGTCTTAAGATTGTAAAAGTAGCTCACTATCTGAAGCTGCTGAGAACCTTTGCCCTAGGAATCTCTTAGATTACACGTTTATTTCACTAGTTAACTGCTGTATTCTCAGTACTCAGAGTAATGCCTGGGTCTTTGTAGTTTTCAAAGAAAACTACAGTCATGGTTTTAGTAATGTTTAGTAACGTTTACTAAGCCATTTAGTAATGGTTTGGTAATGGTTCAGTAATGTTTTCAGTAAATGTTTCTTTAATGAAATCCAAAAACAGCACTGATAATTTTTTCCTTACTAGCTCAAATAAGTCTATGATCTACTCTAGTACTTAAAATTCAACACCTACAGAGCATTAGAGCAATTCATCGTACATTTGAAGTCTCCAGGGTGCTGAGTGATCAACTTCTCAGGCTTCTGGGAGTGGGTTCATTCTTCCAAAGTGCCAAAGTCTTCTTTATTAAGCATTCCACTTTGTTCTCTTTCTGGAAGGAAATTGGTCCAAATGCTATGTGCACGGTGTTCTGTCCTGATAATTTATTCATCAGAAAGCCATTTTCTTTATCCATTTCTTGGGCAGGACACCGTATGACATACACTTTGGCCAGGCCCCATTGCTACTTACAACTAGCATATATAGTAAAAATAAGAATTAAAACAAAACTCAACCTACATTAGCACTTTATGATTTCTAATTCTTTCTAATGTCTTGATTTATACTAAGAAATTGGTTCTACCCACCTTTTTGATGGTTCACAGGCATTGCTACAAACAGGATGCTATACTGGAGTGATATCAGAGATGTTGAGCTATGTGTGGACATTGTTTTTTTCTCTGCATGAAATGGCTCCCAACCCTTTTGTCCATTTGAGTTTTTATGGCTGTTATGTGCATTTTTGGCTCCCTCTTCACTGTTGCTGCCTGATGATTGCTGATGCCAGTGTGCTCATCCCTACTGGTACTCTCCTCCCCTCTATAGCTCTCAGCTTATAGATTAGTAGGGCCAGTTAAAAAAAAGATAGTTAAGCTTGTTTGAACACATAGTTAGATTGTGTGAAAATAAGACAAGACCAGGTGTGGTGGCTCACTCCTGTAGTCTCAACACTTTCAGAGGCAGCAGGATCCCTTAAGGCTAGGCGTTTGAGACCAGCCGGGGCAACACAGCAAGACCCCATCTCTACACACAAAAAAGTAAAATCCAATTAGCCAGTCATGGTGGCACTGCAGTCTTGCTACCTGAGAGGCTGAGGCAGGAGGATCGCTTGAGCTCAGGAGTTTAAGGCGGAAGTGAGTTATGATTGCACCACTGCACTGCAGCCTGGGGGGTGAAGTGAGATACTATCTCAAAAAAAGAAAAAAAAAGAAAAAGAAAATACGTCAAGGTAGTGGCATCTGTGTGAGCAAAGGAACTGGCCTGCTCAGTCATTTTTACCTCCCTCCTATTTCTTTCCTGTGGTTTTTTGGTTATTGATATCACTAGGTAAGTAATCTTGGGCTCTGTATGGTGTTTCTATAATGGTATTTGATATGGTGCTTGGCCACCCTAATATACTGACAATAGATTCATTATATATGTGTTTATATATATACATATATATGTTTATATATACGTATATATGTATAATATACTCTGTGTCAAAAAATATATATATGTGTGTATATATATGTGTATATATATATTTTTTGACATAGAGTCTTGCTCTGTCACCCAGGTTGGAGTACAGTGGCACGATCTCAGCTCACTGCAACCTCCGTCTCCTGGGTTCAAGTGATTCTTATGCCTCAGCCTCCCAAGTAGCTATGACTACAGGTGTGCACCATCACGTCCAGCTAATTTTTGTATTTTTAGTAGGGACGGGGTTTCGCCATGTTGGTTAGGCTAGTCTCGAACTCTTGGCCTCAAGTGATCCACCTTCCTTGGCCTCTCAAAGTGCTGGGATTAAAGATGTGAGCCACTGCGCCCAGCCAGGTTCCTATATTTTTGACATGGTTTGATATTCAGTAATATGTAACACTTAAAAAGCATGACTCAGATTATTTAGTTGTGGGCAATGTTGTGGTTAAGAGATCACAAGCCTGTCAGCCAAAATTAGCTATTTGCCTGTTATACATGATAAATATATTAGCTTCAGAAAAGGTTCTTATTTCCTCTTCCCCTGCTCATCAACTTTCCTTAGCAGCACATCACTTCCACGCCTTTCCATCACAAACTTATCCCTAAACCTCTACCTTCAGCTCTAGTGGCAACTCTTGTGGTTATCCCACTCTCTTCTTTCCTCTCCATTTCACATTACAAAGCCCACGATAATGACAAAAATTAATTATAAATTTTAATTTGAGGTAGTTGACTCACAAGAGGTTGCACAGTCATGAAGTTCCCATGTATGCTTCCCCTAGCTTCCCCCATGATACATATGTCTAACCATATTTGCATAACCACAGTACACCGTCAAAACCAGGAAACTGTCCTCTTAACTCAGGTGCAGACCTTATTCAGGTTTCACCAGCTTTTGCATTTTACATGCAGTTTAAGAGCCTCGATTTGGCAAGATAGGACTACCTTGGAAGGCAGGGAAGGGGGTGAGAACAAGAAGGACAAGCTGGAATCTTCAACAAGAGATTTAGGAAGGAGGAAGAGAGAGATTCAATATGTACAGACGGAACTGTTGACCCGTCACAATTAATCTAATTTGTTGCTCTTATTTTTCACCAAGGGAAAGCCTGGTGCCTCCGGACCACCCGGCAACAAAGGGGCGAAGGGTGACGTGGTTATATCAAGAGTTAAAGGTGAGCATAATCCATCACTTTAATGATGTATGGACCCTCCTCTTGCAGTAATTTCCCCTGTGACCATAGATCAATTCTATACAATTTAGGGTGGTTAAGATTACTTACAAAAATACTTCTGCCCTTCATAAGGTTGTATGAATGTTGAGCCAAATCCCCTGTCTCTTATTTGAAAATGTAAATATTCCTTCAGCCACACATTCACATCTTCATTATAGTCAACTTGGGTTTGACTCAAGCCCTCCTTTGGCTTGGCTGGTGTTTATTCACCGCATTCCAGTGTTCTATATTAGTCTATAATATTTTAGTTGTAAATGAAAGAAGCCCAGCTTGACATAGTTTTTTTTTTTTAAGTAATGTATTGACCTAAACAAAATGTGAAAGATTAAAAGGTAAGGTTTTTTATCAGTAAGAGTTCTCCAGGGACAGAACTAATAGGATATATGTATATATGAAAAGGAGTTTATTAAGGAGAATTGACTCATATGATCGCAAGGTGAAACCCCACTACAGGCTGTCTGCAAGCTGAGGAGCAAGGAAGCCAGAAGTGGCCCAGCCCTAAAAGTAGTGGTTTTCCTACTTTTGAGACCAAAACCCTCAAAAGTAGAGAAGCCAACAGTGTGGCCGTCAGTCTGTGGTTGAAGGCACAAGAGCCCTGGCAAACTACTGGTGTAAATTTAAGAGTCCAAAGGCCGAAGAACCTGGAGACTGATGACCAAGGGCAGGAAGCATTCTGCACAGGAGAAAGATGAAAGCCAGAAGACTCAGCAAGCCAGCCTATCCCACCTTCTTCCACCTGCTTTGTTCCAGCTGTGCTGGCAGCTAATTGGATGGTGCTCACCCACATTGGGAGTAGGACTTCCTGTCGCAGTCCACTGACTCAAATGTTAATCTTCTCTGGCAACACCCTCACAGACACACCCAGCAACAACCCTTTACCAGCTATGTAGGCATCCTTCATTCCAATCAAGTTGACCCTTAATATTAACCATCACAGGTTTGCATTGGGACAACCAGATCCAGGCCTCCAGTGGCATCAAGAGGCTCTCCCTGCATCTTTCATCTCACATTCCACCATCTATATTTTCTCCCATCAGACTGATTTTCATACCCCCAGGCAGCTCTAAGTTCTTACATCCAGAGATGGAGAGAGCCCTGCTTTGTCAGTTCCAAATAGAAAAATAATTTCAGAAAGGATTGATTAGCTTAGGGCAATACCCGACGGCAGACCATTCCCCCTTTCCGATGGCCAGGGATAGAGTGCTGTGCTTGGCCTCACACAGGTAGGGGAAAATTCTGTGATTGACACCTTTACGCACCAGCTCCTTGTTGGAATGGGAAAAGGGAAAAGGAGCTTTTCCCAACTAAAGAGATTCGATGGTTCTAGCAGTTGTCATTCTCCCCTCTGGCTTTGGCATGTTTTATGTGACTTGGGAAATTGAGATACACAGGAAACTGTACCAACCCAGGATCAAGGTCATTTTCTTTATTTTTTGTCCTCTCTATCCTACTTTACCCCTGGCTGATAAGAACTTGAATATCTTGTGACCTCTATTCCCAGGGCACAAAGGAGAAAGAGGTCCTGATGGGCCCCCGGGATTTCCAGGGCAGCCAGGATCACATGGTCTGGATGGACACGCTGGAGAAAAAGGGGATCCAGGACTCCCAGTATGTAGAATTCTTCTCTTGCTATAGAATTTCACTTTCTTATATGGTCATACAAGCAACTGTTTCCCCCTTCTCTATTTGCCAAGCTGAAATTCAGTAAAATATCAACATGCCATAAATCAGAGTCACCTTTGGCACCCTGACACGGAAAGATGATTGTTATAAAAGGTATAGCATCATTGGAGATGGTCTAAAATCCTCAGTGGCAGTTCAGTCCTAGCAAGACTTTTGGTCCTCAGTCTTTATATCATTCTCATGGTGTTTATTTTCTTCAGAGAAACTTATATCTTAGAAGGGCCCCACTGATTTTAGGTGTGTTCAGTTGACTCTGTGGGGTGGAGGATGGAGCTCAGGTCCCAATGTTTAGCATCAATTCTGTTTCCTGGAGAAGATGCATACAGGGGAAGTAGTGGGCGTGAAAGGGTGAACTAGTGCAAACCCACAGAGTCAAGGCATTGGCTGATGGAAAATCTCACTGATAAAGGATGTTGCTGCATTTTTCAGACATGCTTTGGGTGGATACCATGTGTATGTGATTAAGGTCATAAAAGACGAGGATGAGATGGTCCAATGCTTAGGAACTTAAAATATCTTAAATATATGCAGTATTTCTGAATGCTTACAATATCACAGAAACCAGGCTAGATGGCTTCCACATAACAGCAGTCTTCTGAAAAGCAATACCTTTCCAATTTTACAGTAAGAAAATGGAGGCTTAGCATCTGATATTCAAGACCACCCATCTGTCAAATAGGCAAAATAGGAGTGAAACTTTGTCTGTCTTATTTCAAAGTGCATGCTATTTCCACCAACCTGTGCTGCCTGCCATATATAATGGGAAGCCATTGAGAGTGTTGCAATAGGGAAAGACCATGTCCTGATTCTACAGGAAACCCTTCAGGCAGAATCCAAGTGAATAAGAGAGAGAAGCCTGGAAATTGGCTTAGATGGTGTTTATAGCTTTCTGACCTTTCTCCTGGTCACAAGTATGTGAATGATCTCTGCTTTAGGCTTGGTAATCTCTGCTTAATTCATTCTTCCCCTTAAGGAACTACTTAGAAATCATTGTCACTGAGTGGACATTGTCATAAAGTACTCATCTAATTGTGAAAAAGCTGTGTCTATATAGATCAAACTGGAAGAGGAATTTCAACATTTGCTGAGGTCTTCCTAGATTCATTGAAACAATCCAGATCCATAAGACTGTTGTAGACCACATCTGAGACCAGGCCATGTAGAAGGATAAAAGATCACTCAAAATGCCAGCAGGACAGTGTCAGATATTGCTTGCATTTGAGAGTCCTTGCAGCTGTTCAGTACGGTGGGGTGCAAGAAGGGATGAGGCCCACATATGGTGGACATGGAGGCAGCCCTGACTTGAAAGCTTCATTCCCTATGGGAGCTGTTATCCACTGCACAGCTTTTGAGGACCCCACCAGGGACTGCCAGTGAGGGAACCCTTGATGCAGCTTTCCCACAGTTCTTCCAGACCAGATGCAAATTTTGCAGCTGGAGATTGATTTTACTATAAGCAGTACTGCCTAGGAATGTAGTTGACAATCTAATTTTTATGAGAGGAACAGAACCAGACAGTGAACCAAAAGTCAAATTCTCATGCAGGAGGGGAAAGGACTTGTTAGGCTTTTACCCACAGGGGTGGAGGATGATGGAGTCTATCTATGCATCTTCTCAAGGTAATGCATAAGAATGTATTTGATTTGTAATCCCACCACCTCCCTTGATCTACGTATTTCTATATTCTATGACATATGATATTAGAGAATGGTTTGACATAAAATCTCTTATTCTGTATTTAAGGTGTATCACACACATTGTTTCCAGTATTTGAGGCATAACACACATGCTTATATTATGTATATATAAAATATATATGTATATATTATATATGTATATAATATATATTATATAT
>NW_012116599.1:6504609-6510252 GCF_000951035.1 Colobus angolensis palliatus | reverse complement strand
TCTTTCTTTCTTTCTTTCTTTCTTTCTTTCTTTCTTTCTTTCTTTCTTTCTTTCTTTCATTTTACTTTAAATTCTGGGATATATACGCAGAATGAGCAGGTTTGTTACGTAGGTATACGTGTGCCATGGTGGTTTGCTGCATCTATCAACCCATCATCTAGGTTTTAAGCCCCACATGCATTAACGTATTTGTCCTAATGCTCTCCCTCCTCTTACCCCCGACCCCATGACAGGTCTCGGTACGTGATGTTCCCCTCCCTGTGTCCATGTGTTCTCATTGTTCAACTCCCACTTATGAGCAAGAACATGTGGTGTTTGGTTTTCTGTTCCTGTGTTAGTGTGCTGAGAATGATGGTTTCCAGCTTCATCCATGTCCCTGCAAAAGAAAATGTTCTCATTCTTTTTTATGGCTGCATAGTATTCCATGCTGTGTATGTGCCATATTTTCTTTTTCCAGTCTATCATTGATGGGCATTTGGGTTGGTTCCAAGTCTTTGCTATTGTGAATAGTGTTGCAATAAACATAGGTTTACATGTGTCTTTATAGTAGAATGATTTATAATCCTTTGGTTATATACCGAGTAATGGGATTGCTGGGTCAAATGATATTTCTGGTTTTAGATCCTTAAAGAATCGCCACATTGTCTTCCACAATAGTTGAACTAATTTACATTCCCACCAACAGTGTAAAAGCATTCCTATTTCTCCACATCCTCTCCAGCATTTGTTGTTTCCTGACTTTTTGATAATCTCTATTCTAACTGCCTTAGGATGGTATCTCATTGTGGTTTTCATTTGCATTTCTCCGATGACCAGTGATGATAAGCTTTTTTTCATGTTTGTTGGCCACATAAATGTCTTCTTTTGAGGAGTGTCTGTTCATATCCTTCACCCACTTTTTGAAGGGGTTGGTTTTTTCTTGTGAATTTGTTTAAGTTCCTTGTATATTCTGGATATTAGACCTTTGTCAGATGGGTAGATTGAATAATTTTTCTCCCATTCTGTAGGTTGCCTGTTCACTCTGATGATAGTTTCTTTTGCTGCACAGAAGCTTTTTAGTTTTGATTAGATCCAATTTGTCAGTTTGGCTTCTGTTGCAATTGCTTTTGGTGTTTTAGTCATGAAGTCTTTGCTCATGCCTATGTCCTGAATGATATTGCCTAGGTTTTCTTCTAGGGTTTTTATGGTTTTGGGTTTTACATTTGCATACTCATTACTTACCTCCCACTCATAAGTGAGAACATGCAGTTTTTGTTTTCCACTCCTGTGTTACTTCACTTAGAATTATGGCCTCCAGCTCCATGTAAGTTGCTGCAAAAGGCATTGTTTTGTTCCTTTTAATGGCTGGGTAGTATTCCACGTTTTTTGTAAAACACATTTTCTTTATCCACTCATTAGTCAATAGGCACTTAGATTGGTGCCACATCTTTGCAATTGTGAATTGTGCTGCTATAAATATACACGTGCAAGTGTCTTTTTCATATAATGACTTCTCTTCCTTTGGGTAGATATCCAGTAGTGGGATTGCTGGGTTGCGTGTTGGATCTACTTTTATCTCTTTAGGGAATCTCCACACTTGTTTTCTACAGAGGTTGTACTAATTTACATTTCCACCAGCATTGTATAAGTGTTCCCTTTTCTCCACATCCATGCCAATATCTATTGTTTCTTGCCTTTAAATAATGGCCATTTTTTGCAGGAGTAAGGTGATATCTCATTGCAGTTTTAATTGGCATTTGCCTAATGAGTAGTGATGTTGGGTATTTTTTCATATGTTTGTTGCCCATTTGTGTATCTTCCTTTGAGGAATGTCTATTCATGTCCTTTTCCCACTTTTTAATGGGATTATTTGTTTTTTTCTTGGTAATTTGTTTGAGTTCTTTGTAGATTCTGGATACTGGCCCTTTGTTGGATGCATAGTTTGCAAATAGTTTCTCCCATTCTGTGGGTTTCTGTTTGCTCCATTTATTTATTTCTTTTGCTGTGCAGAGGCCTTTTAGTTTAATTGGGTCCCATTTATTTATTTAGTTTTTGTTGCATTTGCTTTTGGGGTCATATTCATGAATTCTTTGCCTAGGCCAATATCTATATGAGTTTTTCCAATGTTGTCTTATAGAATTTTTATAGTTTCAGGTCTTATATTTAAGTCTTTGAACCATCTTCAGTTGATTTTTGTATAAGGTGAGAGATAGGAATCCAGTTTTATTCTGCTGATACATGTAGCTTGCCAATTTTCCCAGCATCATTTATTAAATATGTCTATCCCCCAATTTTTTGTTTTTGTATGCTTTGTTGAAGATCAGTTAGCTGTATGTATTTGGCTTTGTTTCCCGATTCTCTGTGCTGTTCCATTGGTCTATGTGCCTACTTTTGCACCAGTACCATGCTGTTTTGGTAACTATAGCCTTATAGTGTAATTTGAAGTTCTGTAATGTGATGTCTCCAGATTTGTTCTTTTTGCTTAGGATTGCTTTGTCTAGTCAGGCTCTTTTTTGGCTCAAAACAAAATTCAGGATGGTTTTTGCTAATTCTATGAAAAATGATGTTCATATTTTGATGGAAATTCTATTGAATCTGTAGATTACTTTTGGCAGTATGGTCATTTTCACAATATCGATTATCCCAGTCCATAAACATTGGATGCATTTCCATTTGTTTGTGTCATCTATGATTTCTTTCAATAGTGTTCTGTAGTTCTCCTTTTTGAGAACTTTCACCTCCTTGGTTAAGTATATTTTTAGTTATTTTATTTTATTTTTTGCAGCTGTTGTAAGAGGAATTGAGTTCTTAATTTGATTCTCAACTTGATTGTTGTTGATGTATAGCAATGCTACTGATTTATGTATAATGATTATGTAACCTGAGACTTTACTGAATGTGTTTATCACATCTAAGTATTTTTTAAGAGTCCTTAGAATTTTGTAGGTGTACAATCATATTATCAGCAAACAGTGATAGTTTGACTTCCTGTTTTCTAATTTTGATGCTGTTTATTTATTTCTCTTGCCTAATTGCTCTGCCTAGTACTTCCAGAACTATGTTGAATAGGAGTGGTGAAAGTGGGCATCCTTGTCTTCTTCCCATACTCAGGGGGAATGCTTTCAACTTTTTTCCATTCAGTATGATGTTATCTGTGGGTTTGTCATATATAGTTTTTATTATTTTGAGATAGGTCCCTTCTATGCCTAGTTCGTTGAGAGTTTTTGTCATAAAGGAATGCTGGATTTTGTCGAATGCTTTTTCTGCCTCTATTGGTCATGTGGTTTTTGTTTTTAATTATGTTTACGTGATGAATCACATTTATTGACTTGCATATATTAAACCATTCCTGCATCCCTGGGATGAAACCCACTTGATCATGATGAATTCTCTTTTTGATATGCTGTTCAATTCATTTAGCTAGTATTTTGTTAAGGATTTTTGCATCTATATTCATCAAGGAAATTGGTTTGCAGTTTGTGTGTGTATGTGTGTGTGCGTGTCTTTTCCTGTTTTGGTATCAGAATGATACTAGCTTAATAGAATGATTTTGGGAGGATGCCTTCTTTATCAATCTTTTGGAATAGTTTCAGTAGGATTTGTACCAATTATTTTCTTTCCATGTCTAGGTAGAATTTAGCTGTGAATCCATCTGACCCTGGGTTTTTTTTTTTTTGGTTGGGAATTTTAAAATGACTGATTCAGTCTCACTGCTTGCTATTGGTTTGTACGAGGTTTCTATTTCTTCCTGATATAATCTAGTAGGATTGTATGTTTCCAGGAATTTGTTCATTTCCTCTAGATTTCCTAGTTTGTGTGCTTAAAGTTATCCATGGTAGTCTTGAATAGTCTTTTGTATTTCTGTGGTGTTGGTTGTAATGACCCCAGTTTCAGTTCTAATTGAACTTATTTGGATCTTCTCTCTTCTTGTTTAATCTAGCTAATGGTCTATTGATTTTGTTTATTTTTTCAAGGAACAAGCTTTTTAACCAGCTTTTTATTCATTAATATTTCATGTTTCTTTTTTGGTTTGCATTTCATTTGGTTCAAATCTTTGTTATTTATTTTATTCTTCTAGCTTTAAGTTTAGTATGCTTTTGTTTTCCTAGTTCCTTGAGATGTGACTTTAGGTTGTCAATTGGTGCTTTTTCAGACTTTCTGATGTAGGCATTTAGCATTATAAACTTTCCTCTTAGCACTGCTTTTGCTATATTCCAGAGGTTTTGATAACTTGTGTCGATATTATCATTCAATTCAAATAATTTTTATATTCCCATCCTGATTTCATTGTTAATCCAGATATCATTCAGGAGCAGATTATTTAATTTCCATGTATTTGTATAATTTTGAGGGTTCCTTTTGGAGTTGATTTCTAGTTTTATTCTACTGTGGTCTGCGAAGAGACTTGATATGATTTCAATTTTAAAAAATTTATTGAGACTTATTTTGTGGCCTATCATATGGTCTATCTTGGAGAATGTTCCATGCTTCTGAGAAGAATGTATATTCTGTAGATCTTGGGAAGAATGTTCTGTAAATGTCTGTTAAGTAAATTTGCTCTAGTGTATCACTTACATCCATTGTTTCTCTGTTGACTTTCTGTCATGAAGATCTGTCTAGTGCTGTCAGTGGTGTATTGAAATCTCCCACTATTATTGTTTTGCTGTCTATCTCATTTCTTAGGTCTAGCAGTAATTGTTTTATGAATCTAAAAGCTCCAGTGTTTGGTGCATATAAATTTAGGATTGTAGTATCTTCTTGTTGAATTGATCGTTTTATCATTATATAGTGACCATCTTTGTCTTTTTGTTTTTACTGTTGTTATTTTGAAGTCTGTTTTTTTCTGATAGAAGAATAGCTATGCCTGCTGGCTTTTGGTTTCTATTTGCATGGAATACATTTTCCTACCCCTTTACTTTGAGTTTATATGAATACTTTTGTGTTAGGTGAGCCTCTTAAAGACAGCAGATATTTGGATTGTGATGTTTTTGTCCATTTTGCCATCCTGTATCTTTTAAGTGGAGCATTTACTCTCAACATGAATATTGAGATGTGAGGTATAGTTCTCTTCATCATGTTAATTGTTACCCAGATAGTTTTCTTTTTATTTTGTTATTGTGTTATAGGCCCTGTGAGTTCTAAACTTTCAAGAGGTTCTATTTTGGTGCATATCAGGCTTTTATTTTAAGGTTTAGAATTTCTTTTAGCATTTCTTGTAGTGTTATGTTTGGTAATGACAAATTTCCTTAGCACTTGCTTGTTTGAAAATGACTTTATTTCTCCTTTATTTATGAAATTGAGTTTTGTGGGATACGAAATTCTTGGCTGACAGTTGTTCTGTTTAAGGAGGTTGAAGATAGGAGGCCGATCCCTTTTGGCTTGTAAGGTTTCTGTGAGAAGTCTGCTGTAAGTCTGATAGGTTTTCATCTATAAGTTACCTGATGCATTTGTCTCACTGCTCTTAGAATTCTTGCCTTCATTTTGACTTTAGATAGTCTGATAACTACATGGCTCGGTGAAGATCTTTTTGCAAAGAATTTCCCAGGAGTTTTTTTTTTTTTTTTAACTTTGTCATAGCACAGTATAATACATTTATTTGTATTTGTGAGTATTATAAACAGCATTTAATGTCAATGTCAATGAATATGGTTTTTTATTTTTTTT